>NW_008341028.1:9226546-9258861 GCF_000622305.1 Nannospalax galili
CCACCAAGTCACCATGTGACCAGAGCTGCCCATCATGAACTGGGTTTTTTATGCCCCCCAAGCCATAAAATAGGACATGCACAGCAACAATCCATTATCAAATGGAAGTGGTATATACGTGAGCAGGCCCAGAGGGCACAAGCAAGTTACATGAAGAAGTTGCCCAAATGCCTATGGTTCCTACTCCTGTTATGATGCCTCCTGTTCTCAAGCATGTACCTATGGCTTCATGGGGTGTGCCCTACGATTGGTTGACTGAGAAAGAGCAGACTAGGGCTTGTTTTACAGATGGTTCTGCAGCTATGCAGGCACCACTCAGAAGTGGACAGCTGCGGCATTACAGCCAATTTCTGGAACAACCCTGAAGGACACTGGGGAAGGAAAGTCTTCACAGTGGGCAGAACTTCGGGCAGTGCACATGGTCGTGCATTTTGCTTGGAAGGAGAAATGGCCAGAAGTGTGATTATATACTGATTCTTGGGCTATAGCCAATGGTTTGACTGGATGGTCAGGGACTTGGAAGGAGCATGATTGGAAAATTGGAGAGAAAGACATTTGGGGATAGATCTTTCCAAATGGGCAAAGGATGTGAACATACTTGTGCATATAAATGCTCATCAAAAAGTGGCTTCAGCAGAAGATGAGTTCAATAATCAAGTAGATCAGATGACCCGCTCTGTGGACAGTCAGCCTCTTTCTTCAGCTATCCCTGTCATTGCTCAATGGGCCCATGAACAAAGTGGCCATGGTGGCAGAGATGGAGGTCATGCATGGACTCGACAGCATGAACTCCCACTTATGAAAGCTGACCTGGCTACAGCTGCTGCTGAGTGCCAGATCTTCCAACAGCAGAGAGCAACACTGAGCCCCCGATATGGCACTGTTCCCTGTGGTGACCAGCCTGCAACCTGGTGGCAGGTTGACTACATTGGACCACTTCCATCTTGAAGGGGACAGAGTTTTGTCCTTATAGGAATAGACACTTATTCTGGTTATGGATTTGCCTTTCCTGCACGTAATGCTTCTGCCAAAACTACTATCCAGGGACTTACAGAATGCCTTATCCACCGTCATGGTATTCCACACAGCATCGCTTCTGACCAGGGAACTCACTTCACAGCCAAAGAAGTGCGACAGTGGGCCCATGGTCATGGAATCCACTGGTCTTACCATGTTCCCCACTATCCTGAAGCTGCTGGCTTGATAGAAGGATGGAATGGTCTCTTAAAGACACAGTTACAGCACCAATTAAGTGGCAATAGCCTGGAGGGCTGGAGCAGGGTCCTCCAGAAGGCAGTGTATGCTTTGAATCAGCATCCAATATATGGTACAGTTTCTCCTATAGCCAGGATTCACGGGTCCAGGAATCAAGGGGTGGAAGTGGAAATGATTCCACTCACTATCAACCCTGGTGACCCACTAGGAAAACTTTTGCTTCCTGTACCCTCAACTTTGCAACTACTGGCTTGGATGTTTTGGTTCCAGAGGAGGGAGTGCTTCTGCCAGGAGAGACAACAAACATTCCATTGAACTGGAAGCTAAGACTTCCCCCTGGACACTTTGGGTTTCTGATGCCCTTAAGTCAGCAGGCTAAGAAAGGAATAGCAGTATTAGGAGGGGTGATTGACCCAGACTACCAGGGGGAAATTGGACTTGTTCTCCACAATGGAGGTAATGAAGATTATATCTGGAAGGCAGGAGATTCCTTAGGGTGACTTTCGGTGTTACCATGTCCTGTGATTAAGGTCAATGGGAAACTGCAACAACCCAATCCAGACAGACCCTTCTGGGATGAAAGTATGGGTCACTCCTCCAGAGAAAGTGCCAAGACCTGCAGAGGTGAAAGAGCCAAGACCTGCAGAGGTGCTTGCTGATGGTGGAGGAAATACAGAATGGGTGGTAGAGGCAGGTAGTTACAGATACCAACTTAGGCCACGTACCAGTTGCAGAACTGTGGATTGTAATTGACATGATCATTCTTGTCCTATTTGGTTAAGAATAGGCTTGTGCATGTACACACATATGTTAAGTAGATACTTGAGTTATTCTTTTTTGAATGTGTAATTGAGATGTGTTAAGTGGTTAAATGTTGTGAACCTATATGATTATATTGGGTTATGAGACACTAAAGGACTAAGCATTCCTCAAAGCCTTATCACCTACTCTAAGATACATAATGCATTGGTCATTGTATTATGGAATAGTTATATCATGTTAGGTGAAATTATGACCTCAACGTTGTTTACATTTGAAAATTAAGCATGACATAGAGAGATGCTATTGGGTGTCAAGTTGACAAGGGGTGGACTTGTGATGGCTAATCTTGGGTGTCAACTTGACTGGATCTGAGATTAACTGAAATGAGAGAGATCTTCTTGATTGTATCATCTGAAGTTGGACGATACACCCTAAATGTGGGTGTTATTGTCTGATGGCAGCCCGTATAAAAGGCCATGGCAGAGGAGAATGCCTGGCTTCTTGCTGCTTGCCTTCTCTCGCTGGTGAGTTAGTCTTACTGCTGTAGACTGAAGACTAGCTGCTGATCTTTTGAAATTCATCAGACCTTCAGCACCAGATTGGGACTACTGAGACATCCAGCCTTGTGGACTGAGTGACTACAGATTCTCAGCCTCTCCAGTGTGGTGTAGCCAGTGTTGGACTACTCAGACTCTATCCTGTGAGCTAAGCTGATAAATCTCTATACATATATATTCATTCTAGTGGTTCTGTTTCTTTGGAGAACCCTGACACTATGGCATGTTCACATACACACACGCACACACACACACACACACACACACACACACAAATAAATAAATGTTTAAAAATAATAACAATAAAAAAGGCAAGAAAAGAGAATTTAAGAATATTGCATATGGGGCTAGAGTGATGGTTCCAAGCACCCACATCAAACAGCTCACAACTGTCTGGAACTCCAGGGGATCTGATATCTCTAGCCTCTGTGGATACCTGCACTCACTTGTATAAGAAGGCCACACATATACACATAATTAAACATAAAAATAAATCTTTTTTTAAAAGAATAGTTTTAATTCCTTTATTCCATTTTATTTGCCAGGTATGGTGGCAAACAGCTATAACCTCAGCACTTGAGAGCCTGAGGCAGGGGGACCTGAGAGCTCCATAGTGCAACTCTCCCCAAAACACCACAGAAAGTTCTCCCTCTAAGGGCAGGGCAAGGGGGGCCCAAAATGATGACCAGCTGCTAAAGGCATTGCCTTAAACTCTGTGAATAATGGTTTGTGGAGGTCAAAGAGCCCCCACTTGGGCACCCACCTTCGGCAGCAGCAACAGGTAGCACTGGCCTGGGAACTCCAGCTTGCAGAACATAAGGCCTGTGGTTAGACTTTTCATGGCTTAGAAAGTCTCCATTCAAAGTGCTGCAAACAGAAGTCCCCTCACACCAGAGACACCAGCTTCACCGGCCTGTTTGTGGAAGAGGACAAGCTGATCGTGTCCATAGAACCCTGGAAGATTCTCAGGGGATGAATTTAAGTGTGTGGAAGAAACCCCAGGAGAAGTTTGCACCCAAGAAGCTAGAGAATCATAAGCCTGGGCCTGGGACTTATCTGGTCCTCAGAACTAAACATGGAATTTTCTTCATTGCTGTATCACAATCTTTGATGAAAAAATTAGGGGACATAAAAGGTCTTGTGGGATGGATGGCTCTGTGGATAAAGCGCTTACAGTGCAAGCCTGGCAACCTGAAAACCCTCATAGACATGAAAAGGGAGAACTGACTCCATGATGTTTTCCTCTGACCTCCACATGCATGTAGCATGCACACCCCTACACAAATCATATACACAGATAATACTAAAACTTTTTTGATTTATTTTTGTTTTATGTGTATGAGTGTTTTGCCTACATGTATAAAAGTACACTACATGCCTGTAATGCCCAAGGAGGTCAGAAGAGGGCATTAGATCCCCTGGAACTGGAGTTAAGAATGGTTTTTGGCCACTATGTGGGTGCTGGGAACTGAACCCAGGTCCTCTGCAAGAGCAGTCAGTGCTCTTCACTGCTGAGCCATCTCTCCAGTCCACAAGTAATAATTTTTTTTAATGTTAAAATAGAAACACTTCCTGTGCTCATGAACTGGAAGAATTAATATTATAAAAATGTCCACATTAGCAGGGTGTGTTGGCACACACCTTTAATCCCAGTGCTAGGAGGCAGAGGCAGGCAGATCTCTGTGAGATCGAGGCCAGCCTAGTTTACAGAGCAAGTCCCAGGCCAGCTGGGGCTACTGGGAAACCTTGCCTCAATAAAGTAAAAAATAAAGTAAAATTTCCATGTTACTTATAGTAATTTACAGACCATATGTGAAACCAATCAAAATACAACTTACAAGCTGGTGTGTTTGGCTCATGCCTGTCATCCCAGCTCTGAGGAAGAAGAAACAGAGGATTAGGGTGACTTCGAGGACAGCCTGGTCTAAATAGTGAGTTCCAGGCCAGGCAGCTACATATTGAGACCCTATTTCAGAAAACCAATCAACAAATAAAATTATCAGTGATGTTCTTTACAGAACTAGAAAAAACAATTCCAGGATTCATATCAAAGCACAAAAGACCTCAAATAGCCAAAGCACTCTGGAGCAAAAACGACAGCATTATAAAGACAGTAATCAAAACAGCATGATATGGGCATAAAAACAGACATGCAGGACTGGAGAGATGGTTCAGTGGGTAAAAGTGCTTGCTGTCAAGCCTGATGGTCTGAATTATATCCCTCGGACCCACATGGTGGAAGGAGAGAACCAACTCCTCAAAGTTGTCTTCTGACTTCTACATTGGAGCTGTAGCTCACATGTTCCCATACTCAGACACACAGACACAGACACACACAGACACACAGACACAGACACAGACACACACACACAGACACACACACACACACATACACACACACTAAACAAAAAGAAAATCCTCCAAACCACCAGCCATACAAACAGGGAAGCAGAACGGAGTGCCTAGAATTCAGCCCACACCTTTAAAACACGCACCAACAAGGGCACAGATTAAACTCATGTGCCCTCTAAAATAGGCCCACCAAAGTGTCACAACCTGAATGCAATTATGAAGAAAGATTAGACTAAGTCAAATTAAGAGCTGTTCTTCCAAAGGATTGCCTTATAAACTTCAAAACTATCAAGGAAACCTAAGAACATTCCATCTTGGTGAAAACGAGAGAGATTTGACAGCTAAATGCGAAAGTGCATTTGAACCGTACCCTTTACTGGAGAGAACATTGAGGGAACATTACTCCAGGCCTCACAACTGTGCAGCAAGTGCTCTTAACCACTGAACCATCTTTCCAGCCCAATTTTTTTTTGAGACAGAATCTCCCTGACTTGAAACTCACAGAGATCCACCTGCCTCTGCCTCCTGAGTGCTGGGATTAAAGGCATGCAACACCTAATTTAAAAAATATTTAAAATTTATTCTTGGGAAAGTTCATACATGTATGCAATGCATCTTGATCATATCCAATCCCCTCACCTCTGGATTTCCCCAACACCTCCCCCTCACCTTCAGGTCCTCCTTTTTTTTTCTTTAATACTAGCATTGCCTTCATGTGTGTGGGTGTGCAATCATCCACTGGAGCATGGGCAACCACCTACCAGGGACCACACCCTTGAAGAAAAATGAGCCTCCTCCCCCAGTGGCCATCAACTTCTATTAGCTCCTCAGCTAGGGGTGGGGGCTCATAAGCAGAAAGAGAGTAAAGTAGAAAAACAAATGACCAATCAACAGGTGAATAAAAATATACTTGAGTTTTCTTTATTTATTCATGGTGTGGGACAGTGTCATGTATGGAGGTCCAAAGACAACTCAAAGGAGTCAGTTCTCTTTTTCCACCATCTTGATTTCAGAGATGGAACTCAGGTGGTCAGCTTGGTAGCAGGTGTCTTTACCTGAGTCATCTCACAGGCCCACATCTGAATTTTTTAAAAAATTCGGATTTATTTTTATTTTGTGTGTATGGGTATATTGCATGCATGTATGCAAGTGCACCCATGTCGTGAAATACCCGAAGAAGACAGAAGAGGGCATTGGATCCCCTGGAATTGGAGTTACAGACAGTTGTTAGCCTCCTTGTGGGTGCTGGGATTCAAAGCTGAGTCTTCTGCAAGAACTGCCAGTGCTCTTAACCGCTGAGCCATCTCTCCAGGCCCCCACACCTGAATGTTTAAGCATAGTTCATACTCATCATATAGGCAAACATTATTGTTAAGCTTATTATTGTTAATCATTGGGTGGCCAATGGATTTGTGTTCAGTCAGCATAGAAGTAAATTACAGTATTTGTGGGAGCAGATCTAGTCGTTCGTTAGTCACTGTTGTGACAAAACACCTCATGGCAGCCAGAAAGCAAAGAGAGAGAAACAGGAAAGGTCAGGGACAAGACCCACTCCTCAAAGCACTCCCAGTGATCTATGACCCCCAAGCAGGCCCCACCTTGTAATAGTCCATTGGGTTATAAACTGATCAGTGGGTCAATCTGTGGATGAAGTTTGTGCCCTTACCATCCAGATGCCTCTCAATCACTCCACTAGACAGGGACAAGCCTTTAATACATGAGCCTTTCGGGGGACCAGACCACAACATCATGTGTATTGTGTTGATACAGAATGAGAAAGAGACACATAAATATGCTTTTATTTTGTGTGTGTGTGTGTGTGCACGTGCGTGTGTGTGCGTGTGTGTACCACAGTATGCACGTGGTGCTCAGAGGACAACTTGGAGGTTTTCTCTTTCTACTGTGTCAGTCCTAGGGATTAAACTCTGATTGTCAGGCTCAGCAGTAGAGGCTTCACCCTACTGAGCCATCTTTCGGGCATATATATAGCAAAAGCGATACTGTTTGGAATCCATCTAAAGGCAATAGTAAAAAATGTCACTCTCCTGGGATTATTCACAATAATCCAAAATAATAAAAATAACAGTCAGCCTTGTGGGATTGATTCATTAAATTATGGGCTAGCCATTTGATGAATTATTATTATACAATTAAATGTTACTTATAATGTTTTTTTAAAGACGTTACTTTTTAATCCTTTAAAAAGCTCACAGCAAATTAAAGATAACAAGGCTGAGCTCCCATTTCGTTCTGAAAATTATTTTTGGTGATGAAAAAACACTGCTCCTGGGCCTGCTGCCCAACGAAGCAAGCTTGATGACCTGAGTGTGATCCCCAGAACTCACATAAAGGTGGAAAGAGCTCAACTCCATAACACTGTCCTCTGACCACCACAGCATTCCATTACGTGCACGTGCATCCACGTGTGTGCACAAAATTTTTAAAAGCATCTGTTAGAGTAGCAAAAATCCCCATTAAAAAAAAGAAAGAGCACACAAAGTTGTCAGGAAAAAGTGATGGGGAGATATGGGAGGAGCTGGAGGGAAGGGAGTGGGCGTGGATTGATCAAAACACCTTATATATGAATGTATGAAATTCTCAATATTTTTTTTTAAGTTAAAAAAATTAGAATAAAACAATTTAAAATTTTTTAAAAAAGAGAGGCTGGAGAGATGGCTCCGCAGTTAAGAGCACTGACTGCTCTTGCAGAGGACCCAGGTTCAATTCCCAGCACCCACATGGCAGCTACGAACCGTCCTTAACTCCAGTTCCAGGGGAATCCGAAGCCCTCTTCTGACCTCCGCGGCATTGCACAACACAGGTGCGCTCACATACATGCAGGCAATACACTCATACACATAAAATGAAAATAATATTTTTAAAATAAAAAGAATTAGTAAATGATTAACAAAGCTTAACGACACTGAGATGATGTATACGAAACACTGGAGCATGCAGTACAGAGTCTTTCACTTTCTTTGTTGTATTTTTGTTTCTTGAGACACTCTTGCTCTGTAGCCCAGGCTGACCTCAAACTTGCAGCAACCCTCCTGCTTCAGCCCCGCGAGCTGGGATTGCAGGCTAGAAAGAGTCTTAAATCAGAATTTAAGTTTATTGCTTTTTTGAAAAATACTGAATATTAATGAATTAATATTCCAGTTAGGAAGTTAGCAAAAGAGAATATACACAGATGGGAGTTAAAACGAAGGGAAACAGAAAATGAAGGCATGCCAGAGGCGGTGCCTCCTCCCTCTTCCTCCTTCCTCCTCCTGCTGTCCTCCTCCTCCCCTGTCCTCCCTGTCCATCCTCCCTCTCCTCCCCACTTCTTCCTCCTTCCCCTGTACTTCCCCTCCTCCCCACCTTCTCCTTCTTTCCCTGTCCTCCCCCTGTCCTCCCCTTCCCCGTCCCCCCTGTCCTCCCCTCCTCCTCATCTCCCCCACTGTGTCTTATCTATGCCCCACTCCCTGCAATGTGCATGTGCACTACTCAGGGTCTGTTCAGGAAAACACAAACCACTCTGTGTCCTGGGTGTGGAGGGTTTAACAGCATCACAGGATCACAGAGCTGTTGAAGAGTAGAAGGACTGGAGCTAGGGCTGCAAAAGTAGAGGAGGACATGAAGGTGTCAGGCGAAGCAGGTGGCTTCTGGACCTGTGTGGGGAAGCTTCCTGAATTTCATATCTGTTCAACATCTGGCCATTTCTCCCACTGGAAATAAAGAGACTTCCCGTGCCTTCAGCTTTTCAAATTTCTCTACATTCTTCTCAAGGCCAGTTCCAACCCGGAAAAGGGCATTCTGGGAAATGAAGTTCCTGCGTTGGGGCATAGGGATGAGTACTTCAATCCAGCCATCACAACACCATTGCAAACTACCTGCCAGGGCCCAACAAGTAGTCAAACCAGGCAGGAAAGTAATCTGAATTATAGATAACAGAAGTTGCTTGTCCCTCCCTTCCTTCCCTCCCTCCCTCCCTCCCTCCCTCCTTCCTTTGACACAAAAGCATGAGTCACTCAAAGGGGATAAGAGACAGTTTATTCTGGAGCCACTCCCTCCCTCCCTCCCTTCCTTCCTTCCTTCCTTTTTTCTCTCTCGCTCTCTTTTATTTTTTGAGACAGGGTCTCATATATCCCAGGCTGGCCTCAAACTCTTTGTATCTGCTGAGATTACCGATGTGCACCTCCATACAGTTTATACAGTGCTGGGGACTGAACCCAGGGCCTCATGTATGCAAGGCAAGCTTTTTACCAACTGAGCTACACCTCAGGCTCAACCATTCATTCTTCAAGCATGTGCCATTCCTGCTTCTTTTATTATCAGCTTGCCAAACAACACAAAACAAATACACAATTTAAACTACGTTATATAACATTCTAGAATTTTTGAAAATGACAATATGCAAAAACTGTTCAGTTGAACAGTGGGAGTCTAAGATGGAACAGTTGCTGTGAAAACACCTTGGCAGTGTCTCAAAAAGTGAAGTAGAGTTATCATATAACCTGGCAATTCTACTCCTGAGTTTATACTGAGAAAAATGGTAAATATTAGTTTTCACAAAATGCTGTACACTAATGGTCATAATAGCAGAATTATTCATAATAGTGATTACATGGATTGACCCAAATAGCCAACAACTAAGAAATAAATAAATTGTAGTTAAATGGAATATTATTTGGACAGAAAAAGAAATGAAGTCTACATACGACAGCATAGCTGATTCTTATTGTTTTTATTATCTCATGTAGCCCAGGCTGAGTTCAAAATCACTATGTAGCCTAGGATGACCTTGAACTCATGATCCTTCTGCCTCTATCTCCTGAGTGCCGGGCTTACAAGCATTGCCATTATACCTAGTTTATGTGGTGCTGGGGACCAAATCTAGGGCTTTATAAACCCCAGTGCACATGGATGATTTTTTGAAAGCATATGCTAACAGGCTGGAGAGATGGCTCAGTGTCTAAGACTACTTGCTGCTCTTGCAGAGGACCTGGTTTCTGTTCCCAACACCCATATCAGGTGTCTCACAACCACACAAAACTCTAGCTTAAAGGATCTGGTGCCCTCTGGCCTCTAAGGGCACCCATAGGCATGTGATACACATAATTCACATATATACACAAACATACACATAAGTTTTACATAGACTTCTAATTAATTAGTTAATTAATTAATTTGATAATTTGAGACAGGGTCTTGCTATGCAGCCCTGGCTGGCCTTGACCTCAGTCTTCCTACCTCATTGTCCCAAGTGCTGGGATTACAGGTGTGGGCCATGATGTGCCACCTATGATCTCATTTATAGGAAGTCTCCAGAATAGGAAAATAGGTAGAGATAGGAAGTAGATTAGTGTCAGGGCTGGAGGAGGAGGCATTGGGGAGTGGGTGCTATGGAGCTGGGCTCCTTGTAGTGAGTGATTAAAGGGCTAAAATTAGATAGTGGTAATGGTTTATAATTCTGAACATACTATATAAAGCATTGGAAAATTTTAACGGTGGCAAAATCTACCTTACAACGATACGTCATTTTAATTTTTTTTTTTCGGTCTTTTTGAGACAGGGTCTCCCTGTAGCCCCAGCTGTCCTAGAACTCACTATGTAGATCAGGCTGGTCTTCTCTCATTTAGCACAATGTCTTCAGGGTCTGTCCGTGTTGTAGCCTGTTAGAATTTCCTTCCTACTTAAGGCTGAATGATAATCCATGACATGTGGCCTATGTTTTGGTTATTCATTCATACATCAGTGGACACCAGACTGATCCCACCTCCGTCTGCTGTGAACATGGATGTGCAGATACTGTTTGAGTCTGTCCTTTCAGTTCTTTTGGGTATATATTCAGAAGTGGGACTATTGGATCAAATAGTAATTTTATTTTTAAGGTTCTGTTGCTGTTTTGAAGGTCCTGCTCTAAAATCCAGGCTAGCCTTGATCTCCCTTCTGCTCCCACCTTCCAAGAGCATGTGCCACTACATCTAGCCATTTTGGTTTCCTTTTCAGTGCTAGGAATAGAACGCAGAGCTTCAGGCTCACTAAGCAAGTGCTCTACCACTGCACTGCATCTCCAGTTCTATTTTTAAGTCTTTGAGGGGCGGCCCCATGGGATCTTATAACAGAGAAGTTGTTTTACATTCCCACCACTTGATCATAGAGTTTGAAGTTTTCTACATCTTCATCAATACCTCCTGTTATTTTCTTCTACTGGTGTTGCTTGTAGTACCCATCCTGTGTGGTATACAGTCGTGCCTCACTGTGGTTCTGATTTGCATTTTGAATTGTACTTTATTTTTTTGAGCCAGAGTCTCAGGTAGTTCAGGCTGGCCTTAAACTTGTTATGTAACCAAGAATTATCTTAAACTTCTCTGATTCTCCTGCCTTCACTACCTAAGTGCTGGGATGACAGGTGTGTACTACCATACCTGATTTTATATAGTGGTGGGGATCAAACCCAGGGCCCGAGAATTCTAGACAAGCATTCTGCCAACTGAGCTATATCCCCAGTCACTTGAATTGTACATTAAAATTTTTTAAAAGTATATAGCTTATTTTATTTTATGTGTATGCATGTATTGCCTGCATGTAGGTAAGTGCACCCATGTCATGCAATGCCCTCGGAGGACAGAAGAGGCCGTCGGATCCCCTGGAACTGGAGTTATGGACAGTTGTTAGCTGTCATGTGGGTGCTGGGATTTGAACCTGGGTCTTCTGCAAGTACAACCAGTGTTCTTAACCGCTGAGCCATCTCTCCAGGCCCCGATTTGTACATTTTTAAGAGGTGAATTTTATGTTTTGTTTGTGAAAAACATCTCACTTAAACACTGGGGCTAGAGAGATGATGGCTCAGCAGTTAAGAGCACTGGCTGCTCTTGCAGAGGACTCAGGTTCAGTTCCCAGCATCCACAACTGTTCTTAACTCCAGTTCAAAGGATCCAGCACCCTCTTCTGGTCTCCCTGGGCACTGCACACATGGGTGCATTTATATGCGGGCAAAACACTCATACACATAAAATAAAATAAAATCTTAAAAAAAAAAAACCAAAAGTATTCCTAAGGCCTCCCATAGTATTGAGCCCTGTTAGTGTCTAGATCTTACTTCTAAGACTATCTTCATTAGACAGGGCTTGACTTGGAACCACGCAAGTACAAGAAGAACCTAGGTGTTTCACAGGTCCAGAAAGCAAGGGAATGCTCAAAAAATAGTAGGTCACTGACTCCATTCAGGACAATGTGAGCAGTAACATGAATAAGGGTCGTAATTATTAGTAAAGTACTGAGTACTACAGAAATTACAAGCCACAGATTCACATAACAAAAAGAGGAAAAAGGCGATTCTCTATAGGAGACTGATGGCTAATAGATGTAAGAGGAAGTACAGATGTTAAAAAATCACTGCCTTGAAACTCTGAGCCAAACACTTGGTTCGAGCAAGGATCTGCAATAGGCGCTTCAGCAATTACAAGGCATGTTTTAGGAAGCGAAATGTTCCCATCCTGTCCCAAGGATTAGTCATTTGCTGCAAATGGAAGCAAATGCCTTTGCAGTGAAAGCTCTGGCAGTAAGTCCCTTAAAGAAGCAACCGGACAGGCAGGGTGCTGCCAGCCTGTAATTCTAGCACTCTGGATGCAGAGACAGGAGGAGAGCTGCAAGTTCCAAGCCAACTTTGTCAACAGAGGGAGTTCTAGGCCACCCACGGTTACATAGCAACTCATCTCAAAACAACAACAAAGAAAACAAAAAACAGTTGGGCTGGGGATATAGCTCAATTGGTATAGTGCTTGCCTAGCATGCATGAAGCCCTGAGTTCTATGCCCAGCACTCCATATACTGGTGGGGAATGGTGGGGCACACCTATAATCCTGGCACTTGGGAGGTTAGAAGCACGAGGATCTGTAGTTTAAGGGAAGTCTCCCCTGCATAGTGAGTTTGAGGTCAACCTGGGAGGCAGGAGATTCTGTCTCAAAACAACTAGAAAAATCAAAGTTAGCATTAAAAAAACTTGGTATCTATGTTTTGGTATAATATAGTAGGAAACCAAATATTCAACATCACCCATGAAGTAGTTTTATAAAAATGTGTGACACAGCTGAGCATGGTGACATACACCTTTAACCACAACACTTGGGAGGCAGAAGCAAGTGGGTCTCTGTGAGTTCACGGCCAGTCTGGTCTACATAGTAAGTTCCAGGCTAGCCAATTACATAATGAAACCGTGTCTTAAAAATGTGCAATCTTGAAACAGCCCTCATTTTGTTTTAAATAAGACTAATATTGATTGTTCTCAGAACTGGCTGGGGTTTTTTTCCCTCAAAATTAAAAAAATTTTTCTTTTGGATTTAATGAAGTATTGCTAGCTGAAGCCATTTTTGACATGGTGAGAGAGATGTCAGACTGAAAAGTGTACAGCCTGATTTAAAACCAAGCCCTTTTAAAGAACAATAAAACATATTTTACATGCAAAAAAAAAAGTGCAATCTGGAGCTGGAGAGACGGCTCAGCAGTTAAGAGCACTAACTGCTCTTACAGAGGACCCAGGTTTGATTCCCAACACCCACATGGCAGCTAACAACTGTCTATAACTCCAGTTCCAGGGGAATCTGACGCCTTCTTCTAAACTCCACAGGGATTGCACAACACAGGTACATTTACACACATGCAGGCATAACACTCATACACATAAATTAAAAACAAGTAAATAAAATTTTTTAAAAAAATGTAATCTGAGAGTAAGCATTCTTCTCAAAGTCTAAACTCTCCTTTCCAGGAATTGAGGGAGTAACGGGACAAGTTACAAAATTCCAGCTGGGATGGATATGTAGGCAATTGACCTACAACCATGGGAAAAGCCGACATCTTAGCAAAGAAGAGGACACCTGGGTGGCAAAGGCTCTACTATGGATGAAAAGACACAAGAGAGTCAGGATACAGCTCAGTTGGGAGAGTGCTTTTCGAGCATGCACAAAGCCTGGTTCCATTCCCACTACCATATAGCTAATTGGGTGTGGTGGTGCGTGGTTGTGATCCTAGCACTGGGGAGGTGGATGCAGGAGGATCAGAAGTACAAGGTCATCCTCAGCTACATAGTGAATTTTAGACCAGCCTAGGTGGGAGGAGGGCTGGTAAAATGACTGTATGGGTAAAAAACACTTGATTCCTGGATCTCTGCGGAAGGAACAAATCAATGCCTGAAGGTTGTCCTCTGACCTGACACACTGATAAAAGTGCTCTGGCACACACAACTCCTATACTCAGCTCTCTCTCTCTCTTTCTCTCTCTCTCTCTCTCTCTCTCTCTCTCTCTCTCTCTCTCGTGCACACACACACAATAGTAACAAATAAGAGAAAAAAGACACGCGAGAGACCTAATTAAATAGGAATGGCAAACACAACTGTACAGCAAAGGCTTCTGTGAGCTGCCTGGTGTGTAAATTAATGCTAAAACAATGCAAGCAAATTAGTCATGCTTTACTGATCATCTAAAACATTTATCACAAAAGCTTTTTAATGAATGGGGATTTTGTACTGCGATCTTTTCTATTGCCTCCCTTAAGGGAAAAGACAAGATAATCACATAACAGACTCTCCTTGAAAGCCCACAACATAGCAGGGGCTTTGGTATGTTTATATGATTTATCACTAACTCACAGATTCAGCCTGAGAAGAAGATAGAGCTGTATCAATTTTTCATTCCATTGGGTATGCAGAACTGCCTTTATAAATGCCATTAGATTCAGCAGAGGAAACTCTCTAATATATTTCCAGACACAATACCACTTTAAAAATAACCCTGTCCAATAGAAACATGTAAGCCACAAACGTGAGCCTGTGTATAATTTTACACACAGCAGCTTGACGAAGTTAAAAATGTAAAAAGAGGCAGGCGTGGTGGCACATGCTAGCAATTTCATCATTCTGTAGGCCAAGGCTGGAGGATCACAAGTTTGAGGCCAGTCTGGGTTACTTAGTAAGACCCTGTCCTAGTTACTTTTTGTTGCTGTGATTAAAAAAACAAAAACAAAAACAAAAACAAAAAAACACTGATAAATAAATAAATTAAAAACACTGATCAAAACCAACTTGGGGAGGAAAAGGTTTTTTTTTCAGTTTGCAACTCCCAGGTCACAGTTCAACACTGAGGGAGGCCAGGGCAGGAACTCAGGGCCAGAACTCAGGACAGGATCCTGGAGGCCGAAGCTAAAGCAGAGACTATGGAGGAACACTGCCTACTGGCTTGCTCATCTGGACTATGCTCAGCCTACTTTCTTATACAACTAGAACCATCTGCCCAGGGGTGGCACCACCCAAGTGGGCTAGGCCCTCCCACATCACTCAACAATCAAGAAAATGCCTCACAGACCTTTCCACAAGTGAGTTCAATAGAAGAAATTCCCCAGTTAAGGTTCCCCTTCCCAGATGTGTCACATGAACAAACAAGGCCAACCAGTACAGACCCTGTCTCAAAAAGAAAAGCAGACAAAATTATATATATAAATATATATATTTATAATTTTTTACATTTTATTGTGTGTGTGCATGCACATGCCATGGAACATGTGTAGAGGTCAGAGGACAACTTATGGGAGCCAGTTCTCTCCTTCCAACATGTGGGTCTCAGGGATCAAACTCAGGTGGTCCTCAGGCTTAGTAACAAGTGCCTTTGCTTGCTGAGCTATCTCAGTAGCCCTCTCTGTTGTTTCGAGATAGATCTCTTGATCCCAGGCTGGCCAATAACCGCTGCTAGTTTCATGGCTTCCTAAAACACCAAGCCCCTTATAGGTCTCTCATTCCACCAGAAGGGAGAACTCAAGACTTAGGATTAGATCCTGTTCTGTATCTCTCTAGCTCATTTTTTAAAATTTTTTGAGACAGGGTCTCACGTAGGCCATGCTGGCTTCAAATGCTCCATGTAGCTGAGGATGACCTTGAACTTCTGATTCTCCTGCCTCTACCTCCCAATTGCTGGGATGCCAGGTGTGCACTGCCACGCCTGGTTAATGGGGTGCTGGTGATTGAAAACAAGGGTTAGATCATTTGAGGCAAGCAGTCTACCATCTCAGCTCCATCAAGCCCTCTATGATGTGATTTTTAACAATTATTTTTTACTTTTATTTATGTGTATGCCTATATCTGTGTGTGTATCTTCACATGTGTGTGGGTGCTTGCAGAGGTAAGAAGAGGGTGTCGGATCACTGAAATTGGAGTCACAGGCAGTAGTGAGATGCCCAACGTGGGTGCTGAGAACTGAACCGTCCTTTCCAAGAGCAGCAAGTGCTCTTACCTGATGAGATGCAATATTAATTTACATTTTTAAAAGAATATTTTATTATTTTTATGTGTATGAGTGTATTACCTGCATGTATGCAAGTGCACCCATGTCCTGAAATGCCTGAGGAAGTCAGAAGAGGGCAATGGATTCCCCTAGAATTGGAGTTACAGATGGTTGTTAGCCACCATGTGGGTGCTGGGAATCAAATCCAGGTCCTCTGCAAGAGCAGTCAGTGCTCTTAACCACTGAGCAATCTCTCCAGCCCACACATTGAAATTTTAAAAAATATTTTAAATGATACATATGTCTGTGGGTATGTGCATGTGTGTGAAGGTCTCCTTGGAAGCCAGAGGGTCATAGGTGCCAGATCCCCTGAAGTTATGCTATAGGTGGTTGTAAGCTGCCTGATGTGGGTGCTAGGAATCAAGCTTGCGTCCTCTGAAAGAGCAACGAGTGATCTTAGCTGTTGAGCCACCTCTCTAGCTCTTAATTTTCATTTCTGCGTTTGTTGCTAGTATATAGCTATGACTAATTTTATTGTTGCTCTTATTTCCTGAAAACTCTGTGAACTTATTAATTCTATGAAGCGCTATTCCTTATTTTTAAAAACATTTTATTTATTTTCATTTATGTGTATAAGTGTATTGCCTAAATCTATGTAAGTACACTGGTGTCATGCAATATCCATGGAGGTTAGAAGAGGGTGTCAGATCCCTTGGAACTGGAGTTAAGGACAACTGTTAACTGCCATGTGGGTTAGGGTTAGAGAACCCAGGTTCTCTACAAGAGCAGCCAGTGCTCTTAACTGCTGAGCCATCTCTCCAGCACTTTTCCTTTTTGTTTCTTTGGCCGGGTGCGGTGGTGCACACCTTTAATCCCAGCACTCTGGAGGCAGAGGCAGGTGGATCTCTGTGAGTTCAAAGCCAACCTGGTCTACATAGCAAGTGCCGGGCCAGCTGCGGCTACAGGGAGACTTTTTCTCAAAAAGTCAAAAAAAAAAAAAAAGATTTTTAAAAATTTTTACTTTTCCTATGTGTACTTTTAGACAGGGTCTTACAGCTCACACCAGCTCAAGCTCAGGATCCTTCTGCCTTGGCCTCCACAGTACTAGGATTACTTTATATTTTGTTCTCTTGCACCATTGCTTGGGTTACAGTTCCTAGTACTGTAAGACAAGAGTGGTGAGAGGAACTTCCTTATTTGACCCACACCGAAGAACAAAAAGAGTTAAGATTTTCACTATTAAATACAACATAGCTGTAGTTGTTTTAAACATAGTGTGTGTGTGTGTGTGTGTGTGTGTGTGTGTTTCGGATCATGCATTCATGCATGCCATAGAATGCAAGTCAGAAGACAACCTGAGGAAGTTGGTTTTCTCCTCTCACCTTCTAAATTTGGTAGGTTTGGGGGATTTTGTTATTTTGGTTTTCCATTTTTATCATCAAGGGTGATAATTAAATTAAATTTTATCAAATATTTTTTGTCTGAATTGATTCAGAAGTGAATGTGAATTTTCTTCATCTTGTTAATATAGTGGATTATAATGATTGGTTTTAGTATCAAACCATCCCTGCATTCTTGGGATAAAATTTTGTTGTTTGTGGCATTTATTGCTATCCTCAATTTATATATATATATATATATATACATATACACACATATATACACATACATATATACATACACACACACATACACACACACATATATATACACAGCCTCTTACCCAGGCTGATCTTGAACTTCTCCTTCTACCCCAAGTGCTGGCATTACAGATTTTCACCACTACAGCTTGTTGATACAGTGTTGGGGATTAAACTTGGAACTTGCATGCTAAGCAAGTACTCTACCAACTGAGTTACATCTCCAGCCCCAATCTGCTAATATTTTGTTGAAAATTTCTGTTTCTATTTTCATAAGGAAAAAAAATATAACCCAGGCGATCCCTGAACTCACAGTAATCCTTCTGCCTCAGTCTCAAAAATGCTGGGATTACAAGTGTGAGCAACCACAGCCATCTAACCTATTGATCTTCTAGTAACTAGTTCTTGTTTGACTATTTTTTGTAATTTTCCATTATCTTTATTATCTCTTTCTTCTAATGATGGATTTTTTAAAAGATGCTATTTATTTTCATTTTATGTATGAGTGTTTTGCCTGCATGTATTTAAGTGCACCACATATGTGCAATGCCCAAGGAGGTCAGAATAGGGCATCAGATCCCCTGGAACTGGAGTTAAGGATGATTGTTAGCCACCATGTGGGCACTGGGAACTGAACCCAGATCCTTTGCAAGAGCAGCCAGTGCTCTTAACTGCTGAGCATCACTCAAATCCAGTTCCCTCATGATGGATTTTGGTCTTTCTAGCTTCTGTCTGTCTCTGTTCTCTTCGTCTCTGTCTCTCATTCACTTGCAATCAAAACACTCAGGATCTGAAGCAGGAAGATCAGAATCTCAGGACACACTTGCAATGAGGTAAGACCCTGTCTCAAAAGTGAAATAACAGCAACAAAATTCTATTTTTCTTGTCTGGTTCTGGGACCAAGATTACACTGACCTCATAATAAAATGAGTTGAAAGTGTTCCTCCCTCTTCTATTTTTCAATGAGACCAAATACAGTAAATGCTGAGTTTTTATAAAAAACAAAACGTAACTTCTACCTGGGCATGGTGACATACGCCTTTAATCCCAGCACTCGGGAGGCAGAGGCAGGCGGATCTCTGTGAGTTCGAGGCTAGCCTGGTCTACATAGTGAGTTCCAGGACAGCTGGGGCTACAGGGAGACCCTGTCTCAAAAAGACCAAAAACAACAAAACAAAACAAAAAACAACAACTATACTTCTAAAGTACAATCATCCATTGTAACTCTCTGGGCCTGGAGATTTATTTCAGACTATAAGTTCAATTTCTGTAGTACAGATCTATTTAAAATACTTATTTCACCAGCAAGATGGCTTAGTAGATAAAGGCACTTGCTGCACAGGTCTGGTGACCTGAGTTTGATCCCCACAACCCACATGGTGATAGGAGACTGACTCCCTAAAGGTGTCCTCTGACTTGCCATGTGCCATGGCAATCATGCCAGAATTTACATGTGAATATCACACACACACACACACACACACACACAGACACACACACACAGACACACACACACACCACAAATAAAGTAGAACACCAGGTGTGGTGGTGTGTGCCTTTAATCCCACCCTCGGGAGACAGGTGGATCTCTGTGAGATTGAGGCCACCCTGTTTCACATTGTGACTTCCATGTGGGCTGTGACTAGGGAGACTCTGTCAAAAAAACAACAAAAAAGCAGAAAGTAAAATACCTATTTTGTGTAAGATTAGCTTTAGTAGTAGTCCTTCATAATGAACTGGCCTGTCTCCCCCAAATTGTCTAATTTTTGTGTGGAGGGCTGTTTGTGTTTCTCATTTACTCTTGTTTTGTCTGTAGGGTCTGTAGTGACACTCACTGTTTCATTCCTCATGCTAATAAAGTGCTTTCACTCATGTCTTTGCCAGTCTCCCAAACATCAACCTATGGATTTTTTTTTTTGAGAGAGAGGGTCTTATTCTAGCCCAGGATAGCCTTGAACTCACAGTGATCCTCCTGCCTGAGCTTTTGGAATAATGAGATTACAGATGTAACCATACCGAGCTAATCTATTTATCTTTCAAGTAAGTTTATTACACTCATTTTTTTCTATCGTTTTTTCTTTCTTATCTTTCTTATCTCTTTCTGCTGATGATGGATTTATTCTTCTCTTCCTTCCCTGGTTTTTTAAGGCAAGGGTTTAGATTGTCGATTTGAGGTTATTTTCTAATTATTATAAGTCTCTTAGGACCACAAATCTTCTTTCAGCTCTACTGAGCTGTAGCCCACACACTTTAATGTGCTCCATTTTCATGACCAATGCATGAAAAAAATTTTCTGGTGACTTTCTATTTGTTATATGGATTCTTTTAAAATGTGTTGTTTAGGGACTGGAGAGCTGGCTCAACAGTTAAGAGTACTGGCTGCTCTTCCAGAGGACCTGGTTTCAGTTCCCAGCACCCACATGACAACTAACAACCACTTGTAACTCCAGTTCCAGGGGATCTGATATCTTCTGGCCTCTCAGGGCACAGCATGACAAGGGTATACTTATATATATATGCAAGCAAGACACTCATACACATTAAATTAAAATAAATAAAAGTTTTAAAAACTCAAGTGTGTTCTTTAACTTGTAGGTATTTGAAGTTTTTCTTTGCTTTATCCTCTATTTTAGTCTATTATTCTGTTTGTAGCTTCTAGTTTGAGTTCATTGTAGTTAGTGAACATATTCTGTATGATTTTTAAAAATTTGCTTATGTTTTTTATGACCTAGAACATAGCCTATTCAGCATTTCATGACCTTGTTAAGAAGAGTTTGAGTGAGTGTGTGTGTGTGTGTGTGTGTGTGTGTGTATTTAAGAAAGGGTCTAGCTACATAGCTTAGGTTGGCCTCAAACTTGTGATCCTTCCACCTCAGTCTCTAAAATAATGGGATTATAGGTATGTGTCACCAATGTCTGGTTTCATAGACTTCTAAAACAATTGTATTCTGTTGTTGTGATCAGTAGGTTTGTGTGTGTTTGTTGGTGATTGCTCTAGTTTTGTTCTATTGCTATGACAAATACCTCGAGCAGAAGCTACTTAGGGGATACAAGGGTTTATTTGGCTTTTGCTTCTAGATCAGTTTATCATTGATGTAAGAAGTTAGGGCAGGAACTTAAGCAGAAACCAGGGAGGATCATGCTTAACCAGTTTTCTTTTCTTTTCCTTTTTTTTTTTTTGTGTGTGTCTTTTTTGAGACAGGGTCTCCCTGTAGTCCTAGCTGTGCTGAAATACACTATGTAGACCAGGCTGGCCTTGAACTCACAGAGATCCAGGTGCCTCTGCCTCCCAAGTGCTGGGATTAAAGGTGTGCGCCACCACTCCCAGCCCACAACTAGCTTTTTCATACATTCAGAGACCACCTTCCCAGGGAATGGTACCACCCAGAGAGGACTGGGCTCTCCCACTTCATTAACACTCAAGACAATCGCCCCCAGGCCAATTTGATCTGGGAAATCCCTCAATTAAGTGTCCTCTCTCAGGTCTGAGGTGGTAGCACGCCTCTAGGGAGGTAGAGCCAGGCGGATCTCTGTGAGTTCAAGGCCAACCTGGTCTATGTAGTGAGTTCCAGGCCAGTTGGGGCTACAGGGAGACCCTGTCTCAAAAAGACATCCCCAAAAGTGTCCTCCCACCTCAGAGCCCGGCATGGTGGTGCACACCTTTAATTCCAGTACTCTGGAGGCAGAGGCAGGTGAATCTCTGTGAGTTCAAGTTCAGCCTGGTCTACATAGCGAGTTCCAGGCCTGCTGGGGATATAGAGAGACCCTGTCTCAAAAAGATAACAAAAGAGTTCCCTCTCAGGTGACTCTAGACTGTGCCAAATTCACATGAAACGCTAACTAGGACGTTCCACCCTTTGTCTACTTGAGACTTAAGCACATCAATGTAAACACTTTAAACCATAGCCTTTCAAGTCAATGTCTAAGGTTTCATGTCAATAACATTAATCCCAATGCTTCAAAAATCCAATGTCTATTGTGAGCTCCTGTCTAAAAAAAAAAAAAAAAAAAGACGCATATTTTTTATTCCAAAATGGAAGAACCAGGGCATAAAGGCAATCATACTTAGGCAAAACCAAAATTCAACAGTGTAAACCCAGATCCTGGAGCTCAGTGCTCAACATTTCTATCTCAGTTGACTTGTAGTCTTCTGGCTCCAAAAGCCTTGGGCCATCCCACTTCTCCAGCTCGGCGGTCCACAGCACACACACCTTCTCAAAGGCTCAGGTTAGCACCACTCTGTACCTGCTGCTGTTCTTGGTAGACATCCCACAGTCCTGGCAACTTCAGTATCCTGGGGTCTCCATTGCAACTGAGGCTGCACCTTCAGCAATGGCCTCTCCTGCACTCTCCACAGGGACTTCAACCCTTCCACATGGTGCCAACCTGCAGCTGCTCTCTATGATTCCTTTATGCCTTCAAAACCAGTACCACCTGGGTGGCTATTATATACTATTTTCCAAGTTCTGCTTTGAGCTCAAAATGCAGCCTGGCCCCCTTGGATCAGTTCTCTCTGCTGGCTCTGTGGAAATACCTTCCCAAGTCTCAGTGGAGCACAGAGGATTTCATTCAATGGTGCTTATTTCTTTTTTATTATTATTTTATTTATTATTTTTATTTTATGTGTATGCATGCATTGCCTGCATGTAGGTAAGTGCACCTGTGTCATGCAATGCCTGGGGGTGGGGGGCGGACAGAAGAGGCTGTCGGAGCTCCTGGAACTGGAGTTAGCTGCCATGTGGGTGCTGGGATTCGAACCTGGTCTTCTGCAAGAACAGTCAGTGTTCTTAACTGCTGAGGTGCTTATTTCTTTGAATCACCAGCTGATTCTTCAACCCCAGCTGACCAGCACACACAGATTCTTGTTTTTCATTTTATTAAAAAAAATTTATTGAATTTTTATGTATTTCATACAAAAAAATCATCTTTATACCTTCTTCTCCTTTGGCATCCTCCCATAGACCCCCTACTGGAGTTCATATATTCTGTCATTGTTAAGGCCTATCATGTAAAGTCAGTGTCCCTCAGTGCAAGTCCATCCACTGGGATTTAGTCAGCCTATCCAGAGTCCCTCCCTTCAAGAAGATCAACTCTTTCTCACCCAACAGTAATCAGCTGCCAATACTTCTTTGACTAAGACTGAGGCCTGCTGTTCACTTCCACAGTTCTGTGCTGGGTTTTTGTCTGCTTAAGTTTGCGTGGGTCTTATGCATGCTGACACCATTGTCATATGAGAAGGGTTGAAGATTTTTTTCTAAAGATTTGTTATTATTTTTAATTCTCATTCTCTCTCTCTCTCTCTCTCTCTCTCTCTCTCCCTCCCTGTCTGTCCCTCTGTCTGTGTGTTGGTATGTGTATGTGACTGTAGGTACCCTCAGACACCAGAGGCATCAGATCCCCTGGAGCTGGAGTTACAGATAACTATGAGCTGCCTCACATGGATGCTGGGAAATGAACTTGGATCCTTGGCAAGAACAGTATGGGCTCTTAGCTTCTGAAATATCTCTTCAGTACAACTCCCCATACACGTGGAGTCTTAATCCAAAATATCACAAAAATTGCCAATAGTTGGGAGTCTTTGCTTCTCCCATACAAGCCAGGCCTCCACACACATGTTTTTATCAGCCCTCAAATCTTCTAAGCCAATTCACTTAGTTCTGATAATCCAATGGGTTTTCTGACTTAAGAGTTTAAAATGGTTCTATAATCCACGCCCGCCCCCGCAAATAGTCCAAGACACAATCTAAAGTCAAGTTCATCATAGCATCACCCCACTTCTCTGGTACCAAGTAGTGTTCTAGTTTCATTCTGTTGCTGTGACAAATACTAACAAGAGCAACTTATGGGACATTTGTTTCAACTTACAGGATACAGTCCATCACTGAAGGAAGTCATGGCAGGACCTCAAGCAGGAACTTGAGGCAGAAAACATGAAGGGATACTGTTTGCTCTCTTGCTCAGTCTCAAGCTTAGCTAGCTTTCTTATACAGACGAGAAATTGCCTAAGAATGGTGCCATCCACAGTGGGCTGCGTCTTCCATGTCAGTTAGTGGAGGCAATCCACACAGACATGCCCACAGGCCAATTTGATCCGGAGAATCCCTCAATTAAGACTCCTCTCTCAGGTGACTCTAAGCTGGGTCAAGTCGACAATTTAAGCAGGGCAATTTAAATTGTTTAGTTCTGTATTCTTTTGAATTTCTGTCCAGTAGCTTTATCAGTTCTTAAGACAGTGATGTTTATAACTCATTTATAATTGTAGATTTGCCTTATTTTCCTTTTAGTTTGACCAGGTTTTGCTTTATTAATCTTGAAGCTCCATTGTTTTGTATATAAATATTCAGAATTGGACTGCCTTCTTGGTGGACAGACTCCCTTAACATTATAACTCCCTTGGTAAGATTCTTTGATCCGAAATCTACTTTGTCTGAATATTGCTACTCATGCTTGATTTTGGTTGATAGTTGTATGGTGTATCTTTTCCAGACTTTAACAGACCTAGATCATTATTTTTCTAGACAGCACATAGGTGAGTCACATTTTTTAAAAAAATCCATTCTGGGGGCTAGAGAGATGGCTCAGTGGCTAAGAGTGCTGGCTGCTCTTGCGGAAGACCTGGGTGCTCTTGAAGAAGACCTGGGTTCAGTTACCAGCACCCATATGGCAGCTGAAAACTATCTATAATTCCACTTCCAGGGGATCTGACACCCTCTTTTGACCTCCATGGGCATTGCATGTACATGGTGCACTTACATACATGCAGGCAAAACACTCATGAAATTGCAATAAATAAATAAAAAAAGTTTAATCCATTCTGCCCATTTTCTATTTATGTATTCATTGTTATTTTATATGTATGAGTGCTTGCCAGCATGTATAAATGTATACCATGTGCATGCAGTGCCCATGGGGGCCAGAAGAGGACATCAATATCGCCCTGGAAATAGAGTTAGGGGTGGTTGTGAGCTGTCCAGTGTGGGTGCTGAGAATAAAACTCTGGTCCTCTGTAAGGGCAGCATGTTATCTTAACCACTGAGCCATCTCTGCAGCCCCTACCTTTCCATTTGTCTTATAATCCGTGTATTTACACCATTTACATTTAATGAAATTATTGATCTATTATAGCACAAGACTGGCTACTTTGTTTCTCTTTTGATTGTTCCTTTAATCGCCCAACCCCCTTTTTCAATTAACCTGACTTCCTACAAGTTGTCTGAACATATTTTAGAGTTCAACCTGCCTTATGCCTAAGTTGTGTGTGTGTGTGTGTGTGTGTGTGTGTGCATGCGCCCTTGCGCGCGTGTGCACGCCTGTGAGCATACTGAGGGAAGAGGAGGGTTTCAGGCATCCTCTATCACTGTCCACCTTATTCCTTTGAGGCAGAGTCTCTCTCTGAATCTAGAGTGTTCATTTCCTTGGGTAGGCTGGCAAACAGCAAGCCCTAGTGATCCTCCTGTCTCCACCCACTTATGTGCTGGGGACTGGTTGTTACCTGGGCACTAGGATCTGAACTCGGTCCTCATGCTTGCACAGCAAGTGCATTTAACTGCTGAGCCATCTCTCCAGGGCTCATCTTTAGTGTGTGTGAAATGATTTCTTGTGTACAATTTTCAGTGGCTGCTCTAGGCATTCTACCTGGATTACCTCATAGTGCTTATTAATATCAACATTTCCCTGCTCTTGAGTAAGGTGCAGGAAACTATGGGTTCTTTTACCCCTCCTTGTAACAAATTGTCTTAAATACTCCCCACCATTGACAGATGTAGCATTGAAGTCAGAGGCCTCCATGTCGCACTCGTCAAGATTATGTGACCTGGGAGAGGAGACTGAACACGTTTTCTCAGTAGTCGTTCATCTTGGTTACCTCACAGTAGAACAGTTCTAAGCTCTGGAGGTTCTCTAACTTTTTCTACAAATGGAAAAAGAGAGTCAATGGTGAGATCAATTTGTGGAAGGTGGGTGGGAAGGGAAAACACCCTAGGAAAATGCAGGGTACCACAAGGCAGTACAGACAGCCTAAAAACTACAGTTCAGGGGCTGGAGAGATGGCTCGGTGATTAAGAGCACTGACTGCTCCTGCAGAGGACCAGGGTTCAGATCCCAGCAGCCACAACATGGTGGCTAACATCTGTCTATAACTCCAGTTCTAGGAGACCCAACACTCTCTTCTGGTCTTGGTGGACATTGCATATATGTGGTATACTCACATACCTGCAGACAAGACCTTCGTACACATAAAATAAGTATTTTTTTTAAAAAAGGATTACAGTGGACAAAAGGAATGTAGATATGTGTTTTTGTGTGTGTGGGTATACAATGTGTATATGTGTATTCATTTTTGGAAGTTTTAAGTCAGATTCAGGGATCCTCCTTTATTGCTGTCTACCTTATGTATTTATGTACTTATTTGTCTATTTATTTGAGACAGGAGCTCATATTTGAACCTGGAGCTCATAACTTCAGCCAGACTGACTGGCCAACAAGCCCCTGGGATCCACCTGCCTACAATCCCTTAGCACCGAAGGGTACATGGTACTTTTATTCCACAATTTCGGCTTTTATCCTAACAATGCGTGGCTTGAAATAATCCTAGGGCCCTCTTGATGTTCAGGTGGAGAGCTCTGATGCAGCCCTGTGACCAGAAGCCCAAGGGGAATGAGAAAGAAATGAACAAAGGCTTGCATCTAAGTAATCACTACCAAGGCAGGCAGCACAGCCGAGTTGGACCCCAGGACGCTCCAGACTAGGGCCCATTCTCCACTTCATGCTGGCTGCCCATTCCGGTCAGGTGACTGTGATCAAACCCTGAATTTCTTGGAGCCTCAGTTTCTCCATGGACTGAACAGAAATAGTAGTTCCCATCTTAGCTCACAGCATAGAATGAGTCAAAGAAATGGAAATGAGGGAAAACAAGCCCAAAACACAAATGTGAAACTAGAGTCCCCTACCCCATTCCCCGCTGCCCCCAAGGAGAGGGGAGGACCCCGAGTGACTCACCAGTGGCTCTATTGTGCTGAGGTCTTTTATTTTGTTGCCACTTAAGTTTAGATGCGTTAGGTTCGGACACTTTTCTGCCAATACTTCCAGGCCCCCTGAGATTCTGTTATCGCTTAGTTCAAGCTAAACGAGACAGGGAGAAAAGCAGCAGCATTTAACATGGAGCCTCTGGGCCCAGAGTCTGCCTCCCAGCTCTCCCCACACAGCAGGAAAGGAACGTCCTTTGGGAACTGCCTGGCATGTCAAAGCCTACACCTGGCCTTACCCTCAATTATGCTCCCTGAGCACAAAGTACAACCCCAACCCCTCCCAACATCCATGCTGTTTACCTTCTTGAGTTTGTTTAACTTTGGTAAGTTCGCAATAGAGGTGAGGCCTACATTGATTGTACTTAGGAATTCCAGTTCTTCAAACTCATCTGTGAGGCCCTTGATTTTGCCTTCAGTTGACCGACAGTTGTCCAGGACAAGCTCCTTCACCTAGGAAGGGAAGGGTGTCATGAGTGGGAGTGGAGAAGGGCCAGGGAAGCCCACTCGGGGGAGAGGAGACATGCACAAAATGCCACTTCTTCCAGCTCTTCCAGACCAGAGCTGCTGCGGAATGCAGGGTGCCGGCCAACCTTGGTCTTTCTGCTGTCAGCAGAACTGAGGCAGGGGAATGTGGGGCGAGCACACCTGCAGAGCTGGGAAGTCACTCTGGAGAGCACAGCCAGGATGCTCTCCCACTACTGAGGTTGTGGGAGAGGGTTCTTACTGCAGCCTCCTGCCACATGCTCTTCAACCCCAATGTACAATGAACATCACAGCCCCTGCTCCCCCAGGGCACCAGCCACAGCACTGTCAGCCTGGCATCCAGGCCTACAAATGCCCCAGCTGGACCACCCACTGGAGGCAGGCTACTCACTTCCCATGCCCCGCCCCCACCTTCTCCCTCTGCAGTCCATAGCTCTCTACTCATGGCTTTCACAAGGCATGCTCGTGCTCACTCTCGCTCTAACTCCTTCCTTCAGCCTCGACCTGCCCACTGACGCCTGGCTCTCAACAGTGCAGTTATGTACCTGGCCTGCTGTACCATGGGGGAAGCAGACCAGGACCTTGCCCTATTTCAACGCCCATCCCCAGACAGTCCAGCAGAAGTTCTCCGTATGAAGGAAACATTTGGTGCTATCCAAGAGCAGAGTCACAAGCCATGTGTGGTCCTGAGTTTTTGTGACAAGGATGGCAAGCCTGAGGAACTGGGCCTTTGGTATTATTTAATCTTTAAAAAAAACATTTTATCATTTTTATTTTATGTTCATGAGTGTATTGCCTGCATGTGTTTAAGTGCACCCATGTCATGCAATGCCCAAGGAGATCAGAAGAGGGCATTGGGTCCCCTGGAACTAGAGTTACAGGCAGTTGTTAGCTGCTATGTGTGTGCTGGGAATCAAATCCAGGTCCTCTGTAAAAGCTGTCATTGTTTTTAACCGCTGAGCCATCTCTCCAGCCCCTATTTAATCTTTTAAAAAATTTTGTTTATGTGTATGTATTTGTCTGCCTGTTTACCACAGGCATGTAGGCACTCCTGGAGGCCAGAAGAGGGTGTCAGATACTTCGGAACTGGACTTACATATAGGCAGTTGTGAACTGTCATGTGGGTGCTGGTAACTGAACCCAGGTCCCCTGCAAGAGCAGCAAATGCTCTTAACCACTGAGCCATCTCTCCAGTCGGTGTTCTTCAGTTTTAAATGTAGAGATGCGAGGCACTTTCGCTGCAAGGCCCAGCTCATCCATGTGTTCCTCAGCCCCTGCCCACAGGTATAGATGAGGAAACGCATACTCCTAAGATGTTTCAGCGAGGGCTGACAAGACCCCAGGAACAACTCTAGAGGCATTCCTGTAAGCCTGTGTATCCTCACCCATTCCTGGTTCTGATGTGGGCCCTTCATTCCTGATGGGTGGAACAAAAGAGTAAAAGCCACTCTAATGAGAAGGTTCAGAAGCCAACTTCACAGCAGAGGACCAGCTAGTTCCAGTGAACACAGAGGGTTTGGACGACAGGCCAGAGGAAGGCTAGTGGGGCTCCTGTACAATCACAAATGTTCTAAGGGGTTGGCAGGGAGACTAGGGCAGTTCTAGGCAAGGCAGGAGCTTGAGGGACCCAGTCCCGTGAGTCTGGAAGGAACCTTTATTACCTGGTGATACAGAGCCTGAGATTAGATCTTCACATGAGCTGGGCAAGCACTCTCTCACTGAGCTATATCTCTATCCCATTTCATTTTATTTCCTGTTCCTTTTTACTTTGACACAGTGTCTAAGCGGCCCAAGCTGGTCCTGAACTCACTCTCCCAGGAGTGCTGAGTTGACAACTGAAGCTTTCCAGCACACAGGCCTGGCCTGGCTGGCAGGCACAATGTGTTCACAAAGTCTACTCCCTCCTACATCCAGTCTCGATTGAGAAGTTAACTTATTATTGTTAATAAACGCAATTCAACGTTCACACTGTTCAAGGAATGAGTCCTAAGAGGATACAAAAGACACTGTGGGATGGCAGGGCCAGTGTGGAGGGTTGGTGTGGAGGACCAGCCAGCAGCAATGCCCTGTCCTGCTTTTGTAACCAATTGTCCCATTGATTCCTTGTGTTTTTGTTTTGGGTGGCACTGGGGTTTGATTTATAGGCATCCACCATCACATTTGGTCTTAAGTGGCACTGGGTACGGAACCTAGGGCTTCATGCATACTAAGCAAGCACTGTACTACTGAGCTATAACCCAAACCTTGTTATACTTTTTAACACAGGATATACCTAAGCTCCCCAGGCTGGCCTGAAACTCACTCTGTGGCCCATCCAGGCAACCCTCCTGCCTCAGCCCCTTGAGTTATCTAGAATTAATAGGCTTGTGCCATCAGGCCCAACTCAATTCACATTTTACCTTCAAAGGGTCTCAGAGTGATCCTTGGAAATAACAGTACTTGTGATCAGCTGGATTTCAAGTTGCAAGTCCAGCATAGGTTATCATGCTGTCTGCTCAAATGTCACCTCCTCTGGGAAGCCTTCCTGGGTCACAGCTTTGTTTTCAAAGCACTTACAGATGCCTTTCAGGAAGTTTCCTGATTCCCCCAGAAAGGAGGCCCACAGAAAATGTGCTTTTCTTCCCTAGTACCATATTCAAAAAGCCTACAACGGACATGGGATAAAGCAGGCAATTCAATCATCATGGGTAAAAAAAATGATATTAACATACCCAAGGCTGGGTGGTCAGCAGAGGAGAGAAGATTCCTTCCCTTTACTGCCATTTGTCATCAGCATCTGGGAGACTCAGTTAAGTCATATAAAAGTGGTTAACATCACACACACAGGGCCAGGAGCTGCTCAAAACTGGGACATTTGTGCCAATAACCCTCCTGGGCTAATGCATTTGGGGAACACAGGTCTGTGTTCTGGTATGGTGGGCATTATCCAGACAACGATCCCACCTTGCCAGGGTCTATGGCCACTTGTCTTCTGCCACTCCTGACAATGATCACACTGGCCACAGAAATGGACACAAGGTCCCCAAGTGCTCACAGAGATCAAACGTGTGCCCTGGATCCAGTACCCCCAGAGCTTTAGAGGACAGGCAGCATTCTAATTCAGTTCCTGCCACCCCATCCAAAAACAGCAGCCCAGAGGGCTTTTTGAGAAATCTTCTCAGACTCACAGACACACCCCAAAGTACAGAGAGGCCAGAATGTACCCAAGACACAACCAGGACTGTCTGCAAGAGAGCTGCAAACTAAACTGAGCGCAGGAGCGGAGCTGCTTGCTATGAATGCAGACCAACCTCTGCAGAGGCGTCACCAGTTTTCCAGAGCCAGCTGGAGAGGCCAGCACAGATGGACACTCCCTTAGGCCATCCATGTCCAGGGAACACCAAGTCTCCACAGTGAGATGAGGGATGCAGTAAAGAAGGCTGGAAACAGCCCTGCATGTGGATGAGTCCCTTCCCACAGACAGCTGGGCAGGAGGCTGAGGAGCACTTCTGCCACCACAGAACTTTCCAGTGGCCCCAGCTATGGGGAAAATCACACTGGGCTCCTCACACCCTCACTGTGCCCTTTAGGAGGTGTGCAGAGAAACACTGGCCAGACCAACCAAGAGGAGAGCCACCAGTGCACACCCCAGTGAGGTGCTACAGGAATCTGCTGAGGAGAACACTGCTCCATTCCCTGGATGTCACTGGGATGGATGCGCAGGGTTCCTTTCCTCCAGTAGGACTTTCTGGGAAGGGTCCTCTCAAGAGCTGTTAGAAAGATAAAGGCTGGGAGAAGGGGGCCCAAAGCTCTGTGGAGAAGCAGGAAGGCTGATACCCTGAGACAGTTACTACTGAAAAGGCCCCACAGGCAAGCTCCAATCCCCAGGGGGGGCCTGAGCAGAGTATGCCTGCAGATTGCCTGACACCCTTCCATTCCCACCTCGACACAAACTGGAGGCTCTGTCCTTTCCGTGGATCTCCCCTCTGCTTTTGCAGCTGCATGTGAGGTTCCTTCTGGGCAGGACAGCCGCTCCCATCACACAGCAGACACCCACCACAGCCTTTTTCAGAGGGGCTGGTCCCCAATCAAACACTGAGTCTCCCTTCAACCTCTTGGTGGGAATCCAGCCTTCAGCCTCCTACAACACACCTGGCATAAACTATGTTTCCTTCAGTCCTGACAACAGCCTGGGAAAAGGCAGAGCTGTTATTTACCACTTTATAGAGGTGGCAACCCATATCCAGAGGGGACCTGCTGATTGTCCCCTGCACCTGAACACTTTGCTTGGAAACCCTGCTTTCCTACCAAAGGGCCACTGGCCCTTTTATCCCTTCTATCCAGTGGTTTTGTTTTATTTGTATGTGTGTGCTGTATGTGTTTACATGGGCATGTGCATAGAGACGAGGGTCAACATTGGGTGTCTTCCTCAATTGCTCTCCAGCTTATTGTCTGAGGCAGGGTCTCCCACTGAACCTGGAGCCACTGATTCAGCTAGGCTGGGTGACCAATGAGCTCCCCTTCTATCCAGTGGTTTTGTTTTATTTGTATGTGTGTGCTGTATGTGTTTACATGGGCATGTGCATAGAGACGAGGGTCAACATTGGGTGTCTTCCTCAATTGCTCTCCAGCTTATTGTCTGAGGCAGGGTCTCCCACTGAACCTGGAGCCACTGATTCAGCTAGGCTGGGTGACCAATGAGCTCCAAGGATCTTCCCGTTTCTGCCCCACCCCCTGCCCAACAGTACTGGGATTACAGACATGTACCACCACTCCCAGCTTTTATATGGGTGCTGGGGACGGTCAGGTCCTCATGCTTGCACAGCAAGCACTACCAACTGAGCCATCTCCCCAGGCCCCAAGTCCAGTAGCAGCCTCATGGGATACAGGTACATAAACAACCACAGGCGTGAGAAGCACAGTGCAGGGGTGAGTAAATTTGGTGTAGGTGTGTGCATGTGCGTGTGGGTCTGTGTGTGTGTGTGTGTGTGTGTGTGTGAAGAAGCAGGCCCTTGCACCCCAGCAGATTAGACGCTGGACCTCTC
>NW_008341028.1:9259528-9267963 GCF_000622305.1 Nannospalax galili
CCCATCTCCCAGTCTACTATTGGCCTCCATGCCTATTTTTAACAAGTTTCTGACTTGGCCTTTAAGGCCCTTAAATGTTGCTCCCCCCGTGACCCACAAATCTTTTTCTGTAATTTGATTCAATAGTCAGGGGAGTCCTTCACGGACTTCCTTACCCATGTCACTGAGGCAGTAGAGCGGAGGGTGGAGTCTGGACCCACCCGAGAGTTTCTTATCAAACAATTCACTTGGGAGGGACTAAACATCTGTACTCATAATGCTATCACACCTGTCTGCAATGATAACATTCACAAATGGGTACTCGCTACTAGAGACTTAGACCCTAGAATGGGGTGCGCGGGTTTCGCGGAGCACCAGCTGCTGGCTGGCGCCTGTCTCTCCCATGCCGCTGGTGGGTCCCGTGCTGCGTTGCTGTTTGGGTCCCTGGCTCTCTGCCGCTGGGTGGGTCCCTGTTTCTCTGCGTTGTTGAGGCTCTCTGCTACCGGGGCTGGCGGCTCTAGAGGACCGCTGTCAGCTGCCCGGGCAGGTTCCATCCCAATCTACTGGGCACTCCCTCTGGGTTCGAGATCCATCAGCTGCCGGGTCACGAGGGGAGGTGCAGGATGGTGAAAGCAGAGTCTTTGTGAGTCGTTGCTTACGAAGGGACAGCTCCCTCTGGGAAGATGCAGGGTTCAGTAATACAGCTTCAGACACAGCTTCTGATGCAACTGCAACTCCGATTTATTAAGGGGAAACCAGGATATTTATACTGTGGGGGCAGTGGCAAAAGCCTTAGTTGATAGGTGCTTTTAGGATGCCCAATTTACATGTGGTGGTGGGCTTCTGCCAGGCTGCCAGACATTGCCTGATTATCACACAGGAAAACCTGGCAGTTTCAGAGCCAGAGGCCATGTTTCTGTGATGGCTACTTCAAAGATGAGTCAGGAAGAGAGTGGGAAGGCGCCCTGCTGATAAAAGGAGTCTCTGCATATGAATGCCGAGCCCCGTGGGCTATCCGGACATGGAGAGACTGCTACCTTACACAGCAGGGGTCCCCAACATGCCACCATGTCCAGACTCTACTTAATATTTTAAAATTATTCTTCATTTATATTTTCTGATGTTATGTTTTATAATGTGTGTTAATATGTAATATAGGTGAACAATCCATAATTTAAAGGTAGACAAATAGTTGGGCAGTGGCACATCTCCATGGTCCCAGCTATTTGGGAGACTGAGGTAGGAGGATGACTTGACTCCATGAATTTAAGGCCAGCCATGGTAATGTAGGAAGGTCACTTAAGAGAGAGAGAGAGAGGTATGAGATACATGGTGGTACACATCTGTAATCCTAGCATCCAGAAGGTAAGGCAGGAGGATCACAAGTTAAGGGCCAATCTGGACTACCATAGTGAGACCCCATCTCAAAAAAATAAAAACAATCATGAATGTCTTTGTCTCAGTACTTGGGAGGTTGAGGCAGGAGGATTGCCTCGATTTCAAGACCAGCTTGAGTTCTATAGAGAGTACCAGGCCAGCCAGGGCTTTATGGTGAGGACCCTGTCTCAAAAACTGCCAGAATGCTTCCTATATCTCACTTCCTGAGCAGAACCTGAAGTCATGTTTGGGCTGACAAAGTGAGATAACCAAATCACAACAGGTGCATGAGAGATTTTAAAAAACCCAAAACAAATAGAAGAGGGGCTGAGAAATGGTCCAGCAGTTAAGAGCACTGGCTGCTCTTGCAAAGGAGTCAGGTTTTGTTCCCAGCACCCATACAGTAGCTAACAACTGTCACAAAATGAAAATAAAGAAGGGGCTGGAGAGATGGCTTAGAAGTTAAGAGCTGGATGCTCTTGCAGAGGACCCGGGTTTGATTCCCAGCACCTAAGTGGTGGCTAACAGCCACCTGTAACTCCAGTTCCAGGGGAATCCAAAGTCATCTTCTGACCTCCTTTGGCACTGCATGACACAGGTACACTTACATACATGCAGGCAATACACTCATACACATAAAATATTAAAAAATAATACAATTTTTAAAAAACCAATAGGAGGTAGAGACACTAGCCTTTGGGGTTTTTGTTTTGTTTTTTTTTTTTTTTTTTGTATCTTTGAAACAGGGTCTCCCTGTAGCCCCATCTGGCCTGGAACTCACTATGTAGACCAGGCTGGCTTTGAACTCACAGAGATTCACCTGCCTCTGTCTCCCAAGTGATGGGACTACAAGCGTGTGTCACCACGCCTGTTGGGTTCTACTTTTTTAATGCAAAAAAAATCAGAAAAAAAACAAAAAATAAGCCCACTGAGCTGAGAGACTGCACATCACCCAGCCTGAGGCACCTCAATCAGAAACTTCCAACCCCAGGGGAAAGCATGTGCTCTGTGTGTCAGGGGCTTCTTTGACAGACAGTAGGTAGTAGAAGTGACTAGTCCTTGCAAGTACTGTGGGTCCTTCTCTTCATCAACACTAGGAGAATGTTTACCATGTACAGTGCTGAGCTGAGGACACCCAGAGTGAGTGAAACTCAGGTCCTTTAAAGCACAGAGCACGCTAGCTCTGCAGGGGACAGATATGCTAATTAAACAGGGTCAAGAATGTGTCACTACAAACTAAAGCACTTACAAAGTTTTATTAAAGTTTTATTAAAGTCTTATTAAAGTTTTACAATAAAAGAACTAGACCTAGACCCTCCAGGGGAAGTAGAGGGAGAGGGAGAGGAAGAGGGAAAGAGAGAATGAGGGAGGCGGGGGATGATTGTATGCAAACTCTGTGGGAGTGGCTTGGATTAGAATGTTGGTAATAAAAGTTGCCAGTGATGCCCAAGACATGAAAAGGGGACTAGGGGAAAGACCAGAGTTAAGAGGCCAGCAGTGGCTGAACCACATGGGATCTTTTTGCTCTTACTAAGGATTTTTAGATTTTATTCTAAGACCAACAGTGAGTTTTATATACAGTACAACAAAACGTCATCTGTGCTTTGATAAAGTTGTTCTGGCTGAAGTGGGGAGCTGGTTATAGGGAAAGAACTGTGATATGGGCAGATCAGCTTGGACAAAATAGAGGGCAGTGTTGTAAACAGCACCCACAGTGGATGGAAAGGGTAACCAAGCATGGTGTAGAGGTCATGGGTTCCCTTTGAATTTGAGTGCAGGGTGCTGCTGGGTTACCCTGGTGGAGTGTAGCCAAGAGGTGAAAATCACAACCCAGGCAGTGTTCAATACCTACACTTACCGATGTGGGATATTTCTCAGAAGAATGTCCATTTAAGAGGACCCAGGTCCCACATTCAATTGAGTCTAAATGTCAGAAACTGAGGAGTGGCCAGAGCCATAAGGGACATGCCAGAGAGGGCAGAACATATCTCAGGGAAAATATATTTCACAAAGCTCAAGAATGCCAAACGCTGCTGATAAGGAATCAACAGAAAAGAAGAAATGACGGTTGACAGAATCCTCAGAGATATTCAGGAAGCAAAGAAACTTAGATAAAAAGGAAAGTGAATATAATTACACGGTTTAGGAAGTTTGCAGAGTATAAGGGCTCTAGTGGGGGGAGGGAGGCTATGGGAGGGTGCTACCTGGGAAGTGGGTATATAAATAGATAAATAAATAAATAAATAAATATTCTTCAAAGCATAAAAATTTGCTCCTTAATAATTAGTAGATGTAAAAAACATTACCATTGAAATCTACCTGATGACTTTACATTCATGCTCAGGTGCCAAGGATCTTAGAAAGTAAGTGACTGTGACTAGTAATAATCAGATACATAGAGATTAGAGACGCATGTACAAACATCTAAGTGTTATTTGCATTAAAAATGAGCTTTTCTGTATGAAACAGTAGATTCTAAAATGAAATAGAGATCTTTTTTAAAGGTTAAAACCTCATTCAGTTTTAGGTTTTATAGGGTTTATACTGAGTACAATAATGTATAACTGTATTAATTCATGTGTAAACCTAAAAGTTTACAGCCAATTCTGAAAGAGATGCATCTTAGCTCTGGAAATTGTTATTGAATATGTCAATGTTGTAATGAAAGACAAGATTCAGTGGATGGACGAGCACTGGGAAATGGCTGGGGGCACCAACAACACAGTGGACAATAACAGGGATGACAAAGTATACGGGTCCATGGAGGGGGGAAAGTTTATGGGGGCTGTCATTTGGGATGTGGGTATGTAGATGAATAAGATTGTTTGTGATGTTCTGTATGAAAAACACAAAAAATCAACAAATAAAAAATTTGTTATATTTGAGGAAGAAGCATAAAAATTTGCTTCATGTTAATTAGTAGAGGTGAAAAATACTACCATTAAAATCTACCTGATGACCTTATATCCATGCTCAGGTGCCAAGGATCTCAGAAAGTAACCGACTCTGACTAGTAATACTCAGGTACATAGAGATTAGAGATGCATATGCAAACATCTAAGTGTTGGTAGCATTAAAAATGATATTGTTTTCTGTATGAAACAATATATTTTAAAATGAAATGCAGATGTTTCTTAAAGGTTAAAACCTCATTCAATTTTATGTCTTATGGGCTTTATACAGAGTTCAATATTGTATAACTGTATTAATTCAACTGTGAACCTAAAAATTTACAGTCAATTTTGAAAGAGATATATCTTAGCTCTGGAAATTGTTATTGAATATGTCAATGCTGTTGTAATGAAATGCTTCTTCTAACTAAAAAAATAAAAATTAAAAAAAAGGAAGTTTCAATGTAAAGGCACTTGAGAGTAGCTACAATGGGACACAGCTCAATCAAAGGAGTCTGTTTTGTTTGCTTTTTGAGACAAGGTCTTGCTAGAGCCCAGGTTGGCCTTGTGATCCCTCTCCCTCAACCTGCAAAGTGCTGGGATTATGGATGTGCCCTGTGCAGGTCTAGTGCTTGAAGAATCAAACACCCCCAGCTTAAGAAGAATTTACATACACAGAGTTTTGGTTCAAAAAAAAAAAAAAGAATAATAGGGGGTTGGGTATAGCATGGAGCCAAAATGAAATCAGTTTGAGAGGAAACTCCCAGCCTCAGGGTGAGGCAGAGGACAGGGTTTCATGCACAGAATGAATACAGGAACATTGTCTGGGCATCTGTTCTATACAACGGGACATGTCAGAGACGGTGGCTGAAGGGTAGGTTGTTTATCCAGCTTCAACCAACACCAACTTTATTAAATGAGACGTTTCACAGGTGCCTTCTCAGACATCCATCCAGGCCACAGCCCTCTCTTTAATGCAAACATCACTGCCTTCCACATAACATTCCAATGTAACATAGGACTCAAGGCAGGTTCATTATTCTCTACCTGTCTGTGGGAAGCAGGTGGCAGCACTGGACACTGGTGGAGGGTAGGTCCCAGGAGACTAGATAGCCAGCTACGCGGCACGTAGTGCATAGACCAAAAAAGGATGTCTCTATGGGGAGGGCCCTTCCAGACAACCAGAGCAACAAGCCTCCTCTTCTACCAAGTCAGAATTCAGGCCAGAATGCTGGGTCAAGCTCACTCCCTCAGACCCCAATCACTACTCAGCAACACGCTCTGGGCTCCTGTTGGAAGTGAGTGGACCATGGTAAAGATGGAAGAGGGATGAGCGAGCAGTCTACTGATGCCAACAGCTCCCAGTTACAGCAAGTTAGTGCCCAGTTAGTGCCCACAGTACTGCAAATGAGAAAGATTGCCAGCTGCGCAAAACCAGAGTAAGTCACCTTGAGAGGCTGGTGGTGTAGCCCCAGCCAAGACAGGGAACAGGGTCTGTGATTGACCCTTATGGGAACTAGAGTTTATTCCCTTGAATTCATCTTTGATTCTCCTTCCTTCAACTTCTCATGTTCCATCCACTCCTCCTGATCACTAGCTCAGGCATGAGAAGCTGCAGTTGGAACAGAAGCTCTGAACTCAAAGCCTTTACTGCAGGTTGTCTTCCCAGGAGATGTGCATGGTAGAGGAGCAGCAGACCAGAGCTGGGGGTGCCAGGGTGACCCAGGATTTTCAGTCATCTGTGCTACCCTGATGTCAGCTGCTGGGTACACAGGAGGACAGCCTCACCTTCAACAGGCCTCAAGGCCAGAACCTTGGAAGTTCCTTCTGTCTACCTCTAAGATGAGAGGGGCACTCAACAGGGAGCCAGGAACAAGAACAACTTTTCTTATGGAGGCTGGTGAACTGAGGTTGATTTAAAGTAGCTCAGGCTAGTTTAAGGGTCTTGGAAAGAGCTGCAATGCACCATTGAATGTATGATTTGCCACAAGCTTAAAAGAACAAAAAATCAAACCAGGGGCCTCCCCTTAGACTGTTGAACAAATCTTTTCTGTAAACAACCAGAGAGTAAACTTTACCAAAAAGCAAAATTGTGAACACTACACACAAGAGGCTTTTATAACAAAAGCATATGCACATTCCTGTAATTCTTCTATTGATAAAATTCAAAATATATAAGTACAATTTATTTAGTGTTTTTTTGTGATATTGTTGTACCTCATCCACTGGACCCCAAAAAGACCACCGAGGACCCAACACACCAAAATGCAAAAGCAAAGTTTTTTGGTTTATTCAGGCTAAAGCTCGGGCTCTCAGACCTCACCAATGCAATGGATCCGTGCTGAGAGCCCAGAGTAAGGGAGAGTGGAGCCTTTTATAGGTTCTAGACAAAGAGAGGAGGGGGATACCGAAGATACATTTTGGTTGGTTCAAGGAGCCCGTGTGCACCAACATAATTTTAAACTGATCGAATGTATAAGATTCAGCCCTGGAAGTTTCTTATTGGTAGGTGCTATTCTCAGGGCTGTGGAATGTGCTGTTATCTGTGGGGCCAGGAGTCTCCATTTTTACCTTATAGGGCAGTTTTCATGCTCGGGCTTGCTTAATTTATAGTTTCCTGGAAGGGAGGGATAGCAGGTGGGGGTCAGGGCATGCCAGGGCATGTCTAAAGCAGCAGCCAAGATGGGTTCTGGTCGGCCAGCTCACAGGTATCTGGGGGGATCGTGCTAAGGGGCATATAGACTTGTTGCCTCTGAACCATAAGTTGGATGGTGCCTAACCTGTCCTTAATGGACTGTACTAATCTATTGAGGAGGCATGCCCCAAAGGTGAGTATTAAAAATAAAAATATAAGGGTACCTAAGAGGGTGGAGATGAGGGTTGTCAACCAGGGAGACTGGTTGTACCAGGACTCAAACCATCCCTGTCTGGCCTCTCGTTCTAGCCTCCTCTGTTCCAACCCTTCTCTTATTTTGGCCATGTTATCCTTTATTAATCCTGAGTGGTCCCTATAAAAACAGCATTCTTCTCTTAGGGCGGCACATAGACCACCCTGCTGTAAGAACAGGAGGTCTAATTTCCTACGATTTTGCAGGGCTAGCTCAGCCAGCGAGCTCAGGGAATCTTGTAGGTGAGTAATTGACTCCTCGAATCGGAGATCTGAATCTAAGCTGGCTCTGAGCTGGGAATAATGCTGATCTTGTCTTGCCAAGGCTGTGGCTCCTGTCCCTATCCCAGGAGCAATCCTTGTCCCAATGAGGAGACTTAAGGTTTCTGTGGTTATTGGCTCCCTTCTAAGTCTAGTGAGGCTGGTAGTTCTTGGGCCTTTTAGACTAGTATAGAGGGTTAAGAAATCTTCATGAGTGTGATAGGTGATCCTAGGCAGGAGTCTGATAATAACACAGAAACCAGATGTTCTCTGCAGGACTTCCCGATCTACACAGGCTGTTAGTCCTGTGGTACAGGCCCACCAGGTGCCATTGTGAGGCAGGAGGAACTGCCCTCTCCCTGTGACATTAAGGGGGAGGATGGTGTTGCAGAGGCTAGTATAGGTCAGTGGGACCTGGCCAACACAGGTCCCAATGCCAATTACCTGAGATAGGGTAAGAGAAACATTTGATAGCCATCTGCATTCTGTGTAATCCACGAGGGAGAATGTTCCTTGTACAGCAATTCCCTCATAATATGGGGGGACAACACCATAGCAGAGCCAGCAAGAATGGGTAGCGGTTGGGTTGGTTGCATTGAGGAAGTAATAAGATGAATTTAGGATCTGCAAAAGAATTTCCCGGGTCAGGGTAGTGGCAGGAAGGGGAGATTTATATATGGCTCTGAGTTACGGCCAGACCTGTTGGTGGGTTAGCTGCAACCGCCAGAGTGAGTCCAGTAGGTCCTGGTCTCCCAAGGTCGATACTAGGTCAGCTTGGAGGCTAGGTATCATAGGAGGGGGGTTTCCATACATGATTTCAAAAGGGGTCAAACCCATCTGGTATGGAGTGTTTCTTACTCTAAAAAGCACAAAGGGGAGGAGAGCCACCCAGTCTGCGCAAGTCTCTAAAGCTAATTTGGTTAAGGTCTCTTTTAGAGTTTTATTCATTTTTTTCACACTTTTTTTTGTTTATTAGAAGAAGCATTTCATTACAACAGCATTAACCTATTCAATAACATTTTTTTCTGAGCTAGCGTACA
>NW_008341028.1:9268506-9269698 GCF_000622305.1 Nannospalax galili
TGATGCTTGATGTATTTTCTTGAGCAATCTTACGCCTAAGTTCTGAGGTAGGATAACTTTTCCTTCCATTGGCCTCCACCAGCCTTCTAGGCATTGAGTCACAGGGAGAGTGTGTATCCAGGCTAAGTCCTCAGGGCTATAGTGGGGAGTTTTAGGCAGTTCCCTTGCTCCGGGATCAACAAGAATGGGCAGGATCGTGGAGGTCAGGGCTATTTCTTCAGCTGTCCTGTCAGCCAGATTTTCCTTCTGGGTGGGGTTGTTTCCTTTTTGGTGACCTGGGCAGTGGATTATGGCTAGTTTTGTTGGGCCCCAGAGGGCTTGCAGGAGGTCTAAGATCTCTTGTTTATTTTTAATAGTCTTTCCCTCTGCAGTAAGGAGGCCCCTCTCTTGATAGATGGCTCCATGGATATGGGCAGTGGCAAATGCATATCTGCTGTGTAGACATTGAGTCTCTTTCCTTTACCCATTTTTAGGGCTTTGGTAAGCATGATCGGTTCAGCTTTTTGGGCCGATGTATCTATTGGTAGTGGCTCAGCTCAAATGACTCTCGAGGTGGTTGTGACTGCTCCCCCAGCATGCCTTTTACCACATATCTGCTGTGTAGACATTGAGTCTCTTTCCTTTACCCATTTTTAGGGCTTTGGTAAGCATGATCGGTTCAGCTTTTTGGGCCGATGTATCTATTGGTAGTGGCTCAGCTCAAATGACTCTCGAGGTGGTTGTGACTGCTCCCCCAGCATGCCTTTTACCAATTCTGATGAAGCTGCTTCCATCCATGTACCAGGTTTCTTCGGCGTCTGATGCAATGCACCTGTGCCAGAATTTCAGTACAGTCGTGGAGTGGTTCCCCGAGATCGGGATCTGGCAACAGCGTGGCTGGGTTCAGGGCCATTGGTACCTGAAAGGTGATCCTGGGTGGATTTAGGAGCAGAGCCTGATAATGAGTTAATCAGGCATTGCTCAACCATTGATCGGGGGGTTGCTTGAGTACCCCCTCGAGGGCATGAGGGGTTGCCACAAGCAGGTCCTGTCCCACGGTTAACTTGTTAGCATCCTTAACCAGCAGGGCCACTGCTGCTATAATTCGCAGGCAGGGGGGCCATCCAGCTGCCAGAGGGTCTAATTTCTTTGATAGGTATGCAATAGGTCTCTTCCAGGGGCCTACTCTCTGGGTGAGGACCCCTTTTGCAAT
>NW_008341028.1:9272168-9273050 GCF_000622305.1 Nannospalax galili
TGTGGTAGGGTCCCCGGTGGGGCCTGGAACCAATTTCCGGGCTGCCTCCAGGATCCTGTTTTGCTCCTCAGTAGTGAACAGGACACTCAGGAGCTGGTGGCAATCATCCCAGGTGGGCTGGTGAGTGAAGAGAACAGTTTCCAATAAGTTAATCAAGTCCCTGAGGTTTTCAGAGAAAGGCACACTCTGTGAGTGCCAATTGTAAAGATCACTGGTGGCAAAGGGCCAGTAATGAAAGGGCTGATTGCCCTTTCCGTCTGGGGGCCCCGCCAGCCAGAGGGGAAGGACAATGGTGTCAGACTGGGGGCCGCCCCCCTCCGGCTCCGTGTGGCCTACACAGGTCCCTGTGGAAGCGATGGTGGCTCCTCAGGGTTGGGAGGCGGGGCCTGCACTTGTGGCGCCATTGGTGGGGTGCCCGTCTGAGAGGAGTAGGGCAGGGGAAAGATGTCGTTCTCCTCTGTGCCTCCCTGGAGAATGGGTTTCTCTTCCACCTTTGGTCTGAGAGGGAGGACCTGCAGAGGTGGACGGGGAGCAGTTGGATTAATCAGGGGAAGGAAGGACTTGACCCAGGAGGGGGGCCATTGGGTCATTCGATGAGGCCTCGCCAGGTCACGATGTATGGGATCTGGTCCTGGTGGCCCGTCCGTGGGCGGAAGACGTGGTCCTCTATCCTGGAAATCAAACTCAGGTTAAAAGTCCCTTCAGGGGGCCATCCAACATTGAAGGAGGGCCAATCAACTGAACATAAAGTTGTCCATTTCTTTTTCTTTACATCTACACTATTGTTATGGGCAATCGTCTTACCGTCCCCCCAGTGGACTAGTGTAAGATCTAGAGGGGAAGATGGGGTGTTGCCCATAGTATTTATCAGTCCCATCCGTT
>NW_008341028.1:9273654-9282011 GCF_000622305.1 Nannospalax galili
TGCTGAGAGCCCAGAGTACAGGAGAGTGGAGCCTTTTATAGGTTTTAGACAAAGGATGGGGGGATACCAAAGGTACACTTTGGTTGGTTCAAGGAGCCCGCGTGCGCCAACATAATCTTAAACCAATTAGATGTATAAGATGCAGCCCTGGAAGTTTCTTATTGGTAGGTGCTATTCTCAGGGCTGTGGAATGTGCTGACTGTTACCTGTGGGGCCAGGAGTCTCCGTTTTTACCTTATAGGGCAGTTTTTATTCGCGGGCTTGCTTAATCTATAGTTTCCCGGAAGGGGGGGGGGGAAAAGCAGGCAGGGGTCAGGGCATGCCAGGGTATGTCTAGGCATGTCTAAAGCAGCAGCCAAACATTTTACAGAAGCTAAAAGAGCAATTAGTGGGGGTCTGGAGGGATTGGGGGGTAGCAGGTGAATGAAGAGGGTCTCAGGGTTCTACAATATAAGTCTGCTAATGAGACAAGTGTGATTTGGGGGCTGGGGAAATTTAAAAAGTTAGTGTTCCTGGGGCTGGAGAGATGGCAAAGCTAGTGTCCCTGGGGCTGGAGAGATGGCTCAGCAGTTAAGAGCACCCACTGCTCTTGCAGAGGACCCGGGTTTGAGTCTCAGCACCCACATGGTGGCTATGAACCGTCCTTAACTCCAGTTCCAGGACAGCTAGGGCTACAGGGAGACCGTCTCAAAAAACAAAATAAATAAAAGTATTTTTAAAAAGTGTCCCATATCATAAATCTTTCAATGTTTATACAAATTATTTTTGGCCTGTGAGTGGTAAAGACAAGCAGCTTACTTGAAGTTTGAACTAGCAGTAAACCTACATGCAAGGATGGACCCCAGGAATCTGCTTTGCTCTTGCTTCAGAGATGATCTATCAACCTCCCTTCATAGAGAGCCCAGTCCCAGAGTTCCCTGGTGCATCCTAACAACTCGACCCTCCTGGGTATATTCTCCTGCTATCCTAGCCATCAGTTAGGGCCACCACCAGAGTTGCCTGTAGGAGCCCCTCCCGCCTGCCAAAACCTTCTGATACATCGCCCCCTCCACCAAACAGCACCTAAAAAGCAAATGACTGGGAGGATCCTCAAGGCTACATTTCAGTTCTTGCTGAGTGTGTTAGGGGGTGTGGTGTCAGATGGTGAACCTCTGAGTGTGTTGGAGCCTGACTTAACACTCACTTGAGGCCTAGGGTGCCCGGTGGAAGGACCAACTAGGGCCCAAAGCACACGTGGGCTGGGGGTGGGGTCTCCCGGGGCCAGCTCCCGCCACCGCCACCTCCCACCTCGCTGTTGGAGTATCTGTGCCTTTTGCTGGCTCCACAATCCCTCCCCCTGCTTGCAATTTATTATCCCTTGGCGCGGAAAGAGGAAGAAACGGTAGCATCTGGACTAAAGGTGCGATGGAAAGAGGGAGGGAGAAAGGAGGAGAGGAAGGCTGGCAGAGAAAGGGAGGGAGGGAGAGAAAGGGCGCGTACGCGACAGGTAGTCACACCAAGGGCAGCGGCCATGGCGGCCTGAATAGGCTCTGATGGCATTGCAACCCCCCACCCGATACAACCTCTCAATTTCTTTGCAGGCCGACCCCTCAAACCCCGCAACATCCCCACCGCCCCCTCCAAAAAAAAGTGGCTTCTCCCCCAAAACGCACACGCACACACAACGCAAAGTAGGAGAACGGACCGACAGAGATATTTTTGGCAAATGCTCACATCAGAGGGCGTCCTGTTCCGCAGCTCTAAAGGAATCCGTTTATCCATTTCCATCTCTCGCGCTCTCTCTCTCTCTCTCTGCAGAGACTCCTGCGCCAGCGCCAGCGGAATTCAATCAATAAACCCCGAACCCACGGCCAACCCACGGCCGCGCGTTTTAGGACTTTGAAGGCTCAACCAGCTCGCTCGGTTCTCGAGCCCCCAGCACCCGCGGCGCACACTATCCTGATCGCCGGGGAGGCGGGATCTGTGGCTCCAAGGATGAGCGACGGCGGCGTGATCCAATCCCGTGCAGAGCCTTCCGACACCAGCCAATGGAGGCGGCGGTAGGGCGGGGAGGGTCCAATGGATAGGCTGTGCAGCGGGCCAGGAAGGCTCAGCTATTTGGTTGTGGTTCCGGAGTCGGACCCCTTTAGAGAGCAAGGCGGCGGCGGCTCGGTGGCTGAGCCTGGGGGACGGGAGGAAAGGCAGAGCGGGGGACTGGACCGCCCCAGCCGGCCGTCGCCAGTACTTCAGCGTTTGTCCAGGGGCGGGGCCGCAGGTGTAAGGACAGGGGAGGGGAGGGGTCTTCGCTGGGGCATCCGCCGCAGGCCCGGGTGCGTGGCAGGGATGCGGAGTCAGGGGGTGGGGACCTCGAAAGCCTGCCGGGCGGGCCAAGAGCACGCCTGGTTACAGCGCCGATGGGGAGGACGCAGGTTCTAGAGGCCCGGGGGACCGACCTCAGGGGTCAGGCCCCCCCTTCACCTTGGGGGCAAATACACCCACCTCGGGGGACATACACCCCCATACTCCGGGACAAAGGCCGGGAACCCTCCCCCCCGCGCGCGCGCGCGCAATCAGGACACACCCCATGCATCTCTTCAGATGCAGTCTCCAATGATTACCTCCCACTGAAGCCCTGGAATTGAATATGCAAACCCAGGAACTTGATACTTCCATCTTCAGAGGACTTGGCAGGATCCGGATCCTCTTCTCCACCCAGGACGCTGCATTCTGCAGTCCTCTCAGGCCAGCCTGAAAACAGGCGATCACTGGGGTCACCCGGGATCTTGTGTGGGGGCAATAAATAACTATTGCTGGAGGTATAGAATATTAAAAGGTGGGAAAGGAAGGTGCTAGGAATTCCCCACCCTCCTGTCTAAACATAATTTATGGGTTTTTAAGTCTAGTTGAAAGAGAAAGGCGAGCTTTAATCTTACACCAGAGTCATTTGGTTGGTTCTGAGTTGCCAAGGAGGCGCTAATTGGAGCGCCTTCTCCAGGGATTTTTCTGTTTTCTTGCTTTTAAAAAGTTTTTGTTTTTTAACCACATTACATTGCTAAGAAGCTTTGAAGCCCTGGTTCCCTCTGGGTTACCAATTTTTTGAGCCTTAGAAGTATTTAAAGTGGTATGGTAGGAAGGAATTTGCTGCAGAATGAAGGGCAATCTTTTGCATTAAGCAAAGTAAATTCCACAAGAACTCATTATAGATAATGAGGAAATTGCTCTGTAGCTCAGCACTGGCCCTAAGGCAGGTGTGGTGGGTGATTAGGATTAGATGAGGTCATGAAGTTGAGCCTGATGATGGAGTTACTGGCTTGTTCCATGGACTATTCTCTGCCATGTTGTGGTGCATCACCAAAGGCCTTTACCAGAAACCCACCTGTTGCCAGCACCATGCTTATAGACTCCCAGCATCCAGAACCTTGAGCTAAATAAACCTCTCCTTTATAAATTACTGTGCCAGTTATTTGTTATAGACACAGCTAGCAGAAGATGCTTTCTTCCCAGTTCCTTCTAACTCCATGCAAACTTGGTCTCTATTACCTTATTTTTCTTTACAGTTGACTATGTAATCCATTTATTTATTTGTTTATTTTACGTGTATGAGTGTTTTGTCTGCATGTATGTAAGTGTACACATGTTGTACAGTGCCCACAGAGGTCAGAATTGGGCATTGGTTCCCCTGGAATTGGAGTTACTGACAGTTGTTAGCCACTATGTGGGTGCTGAGAACAGAACCCAGGTCCTCTGCAAGAACAGCCAATGCTCTTAACCACTGAGCCATCTCTCCAGCCCCAGACTATGTGGTCCTTCTACCTTAATACTCTGTTCTTTTTTATTCCATCACTCAAAATCCTACTCAAGGGTTGAGGAGGGAGTGCAGCTCAGTTGAAGTGTTTTCTTGGCATTCAGGAAACCCTGAGTTCACTCCTCAGCACTGGACAATTTGAAGGTGATGATGCATGCCTTTGATCCCAGTGGTGGACACAGAAGGACCAGAAGTTCAAGGTTACCCTCAGCTACATAGTAACTTTGGGGTCAGCCTGACTACATGAACTCATGCTTCAAAAAAATATCTTTTCAAAAATCAAGATCAAATTGGATGCTATTGCTGTCACGGATGATCCGTCTATACACACAAGAAAAAGCAATTTTTCCTTTGAAGCTTCTTAGCACTATTCAGAGAAAAGAGGTAGTCACTTAGTTCCACATTCCTGCCCACAAAATTAAAATTAGGGGCTGGTGAAGCAGCTCAGCTGTTAAGAGCAGTGGCTGCTCTTGCAAAGGACCCAGGGTTGGTTCCTAGCACCCACATAGACTAACAACCATTCATAACTTTAGTTCTAGGGCCAGTGCCTCTTCTGGTCTCTGTAGACATTGCATGATACAGGTGCACTTGCATACATGCAGGCAAAACACTCATACAAAGAAAATAAAAACAAAATTAAAATTAACCCTTTAATATAAAAACTTTGATTTCTCTTTATTACCCAATTCTTTGTTTGAAGACTAAATATCCAAAATATGACTGATAACATAACACTTTGGACAGAGTAGACACTCTGCTTTAAAAATTGTCTTATAGCCAAAGCTTTCATAGTACTGGAAGGTTCTGTGTATGCTACTGGAGGAGAAAAGTAGTCAGTCAGTCAACCAGCTGGGAATCCTGGGTGCTACAATAATGACTGGCCTGGCAAGATGCAATAGTGCAACAGTAGTGCAATAGTGGCATGAACATCACTGGAGTAACCAACCACTTTCTGCCTGGTTTTATGGTGACTGCACAATATGGAACCCACATCTGGCACGGTTATTGGGGCCAAGAATCTGAGGTTAGACAGGTCATAGACCCCAGGAAAGAAACTGCTACTATTCTTCTGTTCAATGGATATAGTATTAGACTGATTCCTAATGACTTCATTATACTCTAGTGCATCTCTCAACCTCATCAGAGAAGCTTCATTTTATGTATATGAGTGCTTTGCCTTCATGTGTTTAAGTGCACCACATACTTGCAATGTGTACAGAGGTGAGAAGAGGGCATGCAAACTGGGCCTCTATTGCCTTTTTTGTCTGTGCCTATGTGATACCTTTATTTATTATTTGTTTATTAATTTTATGTGTTTGAGTGTTATGTCTGCATGTATGTAAAAGCACCTGTGTTGTGCAGTGCCTACGGAAGCCAGAAGGTGCTATTGGATCCCCTGGAACTGGAGTTAAGGATGGTTGTTAGCTGCCATGTGGATGCTGGGAACTGAACCCAGATCCTCCTCAAGAGCAGTCTGTGCTTGTAATCATTGTGCCGTCTCCCCAGCCCAGCCCCTTATGATGGATTTTTGGTTTCCAACTTCTCTCTTTGACTCTGTCTCTGTCTCTCTCTGTCTCTCTGTCTCTCACTCTCTCTCTCCTAATTATAGTACTCAGGAACTGAGGCAGTAGGATCAGAATCTCAGGACACATTGAGCAATGTGTTAAGACCCTGTCTCAAAAGTGAAATAACAGCAACAAAAATTCTATTTTTTTGTCAGGTTTTGGGATCAAGATTACACTGACCTAATAAAAATGAGTTGAAAGTGTTCCGTCATATTCTATTTTTCCAGAAGAGATCACATACAGTAAATGTTGATTTTAAAAAAGGGTACTTCTAAAGTACAGTCATCTATTGGAATTATCTGGGACTGAAGATTTATTTCACAGACTATAAATTCAATCTTTGTAGTATAGACTTACTTAAAATACCTATTTCTGCAACAAGATGGCTTAGTGGATAAAAGTACTTGCTGCACAGGTGTGGCAACCTGAGTTTGATTCCCCCATAGGAAAGGACTCCCTAAAAGTGTCCTTTGACCTCCACATGTGTGCCATAACACAGTCATGCCCTCATGCCTGAATTTATACTCCCCCCACCCCAAGTCTAAGGTCAATGAGATGATTCAGCAAGTAAAGGTGCTTGCTGCACAAGCCTGACAACCTGAGTTTGATCCTTGGAACCACTGTAAAGGTGGAAGGAGAAAAACAACTTCACAGAGTTGTCCTCTGACCTCCACATGTGCTGTGACATACACACTGCCCTCTCAACATCGTACACACACATAATAATAATAAAGCAGAAAGTAAAATACCTATTTTGTGTAAAATTAGCTTTAGTAGTAGTCCTTCATAATGAAATGGCCTGTCTCCCCTAAATTGTCTAATTTCTGTGTGCAGGGCTGTTTGTGTTTCTCCTTTATTTTTGTTTTGTCTGTAGGGTCTGTAGTGATGTTCACTGTTTCATTCTTCATGTTAATAAAGTGCTTTTGCTTATTTGTCTTTGCCAATCTCACAAATGTCAACCTACGGATTTTTTTTTTTTGAGAAAGGATCTTATTCTAGCCCAGGCTAGCCTTGAACTCACAGTGATCCTCCTGTCTGAGCTTTTGGAATAATGAGATTATAGATGTGAGTAACCATACCCAGCCAACCTATTGATCTTTTCAAGCAACTAGGTTTGTTTCACTCATTTTCTCTATTGTTTTCTTTCTTATCTCTTCCTTTTGTGATAGATTTTTCTCTTCCTTTCCTGTTTTTTTTTTTTTTTTTTTTTTTTTTTTTTTTTTCTTTTTTTTTTAATTTTTTTTTTTTTTTTCTCTTTTTTTTTTTTTTTTTTTTTTTTTTTTTTTTTTTTAAGATAAGGAGTTAAGTTATCCATTTGAGATGCTCTCTAAGTCTCTTAGGGCTAAAAATCTTCTTCCAGCTCTAGTGAGCTGCGGCCCACACACTTTAATATACTCCATTTTCATGGCCAATGCATGACAAAAGTTATCTGGAGACTTTCTCTTGTAATGTGGATCCTTTTAAAGTGTGTTGTTTAAGGGCTGAAGTGATGGCTTAGTGGTTAAGAGCATTGAGTGCTCTTCTGAGGACCAGGGTTCAGTTCCCAGCATCCACAGGAAAGCTAACAACTGTCTGTAACTCCAGTTCCAGGGGATCCAACATCCTCTTCTGGCCTCTGAAGGCACTGCATGATATGAATGCACTTATATACATGCAGGCAAGACACTCATACACCTTAAAAATTAAGAAAGTAGAGTGTGTTGTTTAATTTGTAGGTGTTTGGAATTATTTTCTTGGCTTTATCCTCTATTTTTGTCTACCATTTTGTTTTAAATTTATAGTTTGAGTCCATTGTAGTTAGTGAACATACTCCATCTGATTTTAATGTTTAAAAACTTGCAAATGTTTTTATGACTTAGAACATAGTCCATTTGGCATTCCACGACCTTGTTAAGAACAGTGAGTATGTGTGTGTGTGTTTAAGAAAGGGTCTTGCTACATATCTTAGGCTGGCCTCAAATTAGCGATCCTCCTGCCTGTGTCTAAAATGGGATTATAGACATGTGTCACCAATGCTTGGTTTCATAGACTTGTTAAAGCTATTTTTATTCTTTTGCTGTGATCAGTGTGGTTGTTGGTGATTGTTCTAGTTTTGTTCTGTTGCTATAACAAATACTATGACCAAAAGTTGGGGACAAAAGGATTTATTTGGCTTTTACTTCTAGATCACAGTTTATCATTGATGTAAGTCAGGGAAGCAATGTAAGCAGAAAGCATGGAGGACCATGCTTAACTAGCTTTCTCATTCAGCCCAGGACCATCTTCCAAGGGAATGGTGCCACCCCCAGTGGTGACCCTCCCTCCTACGTGGTTAACTATCACGACAAAGTCCCAAAGACATGTTCCCAGGCCAATCTGATCTGGGAAATCCCTCAATTAAGAGTCCTTTTCAGGGGTACCTCAATCACCTCACCCTACGTCCCTGTTCAGTATGGAAGAAGCCAGAGCAGTCTGCATCCCGATTCCCTATTAGGAATTTGGGTAACCTCTTCAGAGGATGGTGTGATAAGAACAGGAGGTATGAATTGGCTAGGCAGTTAGGGTAAACAGATCCCAAATAAAAGTAGCCAGTTTCTTGACTAAAAGTCAAAATGTCCTTGGGCCACTTAGCAACAGCTCTGTTCCAAAGGCCAAAAATGTCAATGGTATTTGAGAGCTTTTATCTAATCCCCCAAAAGATTTTAGGGTTGTTTTCAGAGGGGGGAATGTTAGAGTAGCAAAAGAGCCCCATAAAAAAGAAGAAAGAAAGAAAGAAAGAAAGAAAGAAAGAAAGAAAGAAAGAAAGAAAGAAAGAAAGAAAGAGAGAGAAAAGAAAGAAAGAAAAAAAGAAAGAACATGAAGTCAGAAAAAAGTGGTGGGGAGATATGGGAGGAGTTGGAGGGAAGGGAGTGGGTGTGGATTTGATCAAAACACCTTATATGCATGTATGAAATATATTTTAAAAAGTTAAGATAATTCTCAATTTTTAAAAAAATATGTTATTTATTATTTTTATTTTTTGTGTATGA
>NW_008341028.1:9283708-9292253 GCF_000622305.1 Nannospalax galili
TCCCTTAGTAAGATTCTTTGATCTGAAATCTACTTTGTCTGAATATTGCTACTCATGCTTGATTTTGGTTGATAGTTGTATGGTGTATCTTTTCCAGACTTTAACAGATCCAGATCATCACTTTTCTAGACAGCACATAGGTGAGTCACATTTTTTTTAAAAAAAATCTGTTCTGGGGCCTGGAGAGATGGCTCAGTGGTGAAGAGTGGTGGCTGCTCTTACAGAGGGCCTGGGTTCAGTTCCAAGCATCCACATGGCAGCTGAAAACTATCCATAGTTCCAGTTCCAGGGGATCTGATGCCCTCTTTTGACCTCCATGGGCATTTTATGCATCTGGTGCATTTATATACATCCAGGCAAAACACTCATAAACATAAAATTAAAAAATACAAAAAAAATTTTATGTGTGTGTGATGGTGCACGCCTTTAATTCAAGCATTTGTGAGGCAGAGGCAGGCAGATCTCTGTGAGTTCAAGGCCAGCCTGGTCTACATAGTGAGTTCCAGGACAACTGGGGCCATAGGGAAAACATGTCTCAAAAAGAGCAAAAAAAAAAATTCAAAAAATTAATCCATTCTGCCCATTCTTGTCTTTTAAGTTTATTTTCACTTTATTTTATGTGTATGAGTTTTTGCCAACATATATAAATGTATACCATGTGCATACATAAATGTGTACCTGTGAGCATACAGAGGCAAGAGGAGGGTTTCAGGCATCCTCTATCACTGTCTACCTATTCCTTTGAGGCAGAGTCTCTCTCTGAATCTAGAGTGTTCATTTCCTTGGGTAGGCTGGCAAACAGCAAGCCCTAGTGATCCTCCTGTCTCCACCCACTTATGTGCTGGGGACTGGTTGTTACCTGGGCACTAGGATCTGAACTCGGTCCTCATGCTTGCATAGCAAGTGCATTTAACTGCTGAGCCATCTCTCCAGCGCTCATCTTTACTGTGTGTGAAATGATTTCTTGCGTACAATTTTCAGTGGCTGCTCTGAGCATTGTACCTGGATTACCTCATACTGCTTACTGATATCAACATTTCCCTGCTCTTGAGTAAGGTGTAGGAAACTATGGGTTCTTTTACCCCTCCTTGTAACAAATTGTCTTAAATACTCCCCACCATTGACAGCTGTATCACACAGTGTTAAATTTTTGACTCCAACTATCAGATACAGGTTAGAAAACCTAAGAGGAAGACAGTCTGTTATATCCACTCATGTGTTTTTTTTTCTTTAATCATTCTTTTTTTTATTTTCATTTTTCAAGTCTCCTTTGTTTGAAGAGATGTCTCCCATCATTTCTTTAGCATAGATCAGCTGATGTCAAACTCTGTTAGTTTTCATCCATCTGAAAATATCTTGATTTCCTTTTTTTTTCTTGCTAAAGGCTATCATTGATGAACATAAATTTTTGGTTGACAGTTCTTACCTTTCAGTACTTGAAAGATGATTTATAGATTTCTTCTGGCTCCTAGTTTCTGATGAAAATCCTCCGTCATTCAAATAGTTACTTCTCTACTAATGTGTCATTTTTGTCTTGCTATTTTTCCCGCCTTCTCTTTACTTTTCAGAAGTTGGTTGATTTGTTTTTTTGAGACAGGGTCTTGTGTAGCCCAGGCTGGCTTTGAACTTACTATGTAGCTGAGGATGACCTTGAACTCCTGATCCTATGAGGTGTCTTGGGTTGGATTTCTTTTCTTCTTCTTCTTCTTCTTCTTCTTCTTCTTCTTCTTCTTTCTTCTTCTTCTTCTTATATTTTAATTAATTTTTTGTCTGTATGTTGTTAATGTGTAGGTGTGCACATTCCATAGCCTGTGAGTAGAAATCAGAGGATAACTTGCAGGAGTCTGTTCTCTCCTTCTACAGTGTGTATCCTGGGGATCGAATTCACGTTTCGGGCTTGGTGGCAAGCACCTTTACCCACTGAAACATCTTGCCAGCCCTTGGTTTGGTTTGCTATGGGTTTATCTTGTTTGGGATTTTGTTTAGCTTTTTGAATATGTAAGTTTGTATCTTTTCCAAATTTTGGGCCTTTCCAGCCATTCTCTTTTGAATATTTTTCCACTTTATAGTCTTTTTCCTTTCCTTTTAGGGTTTTAATGGTGACATTAAGTATTTTTGTTTCTTGTTCTGCAAGTTCCTGAGCCTCTCTGTTCATTTGTATCTATTTTTCCTCTGTCCTGGCTTCAGATTCCCTTGTTCTTTCTTTTGTCTGCCTCATTCCTCTATCAAATCTGTTTTTTTTGAAAATTTATATTTATTGCATTTTCTTATTCTAAAATTTGTTTGGCTCCTTTTTATACCTCACATTTCCTTGAATTTTTGCTAAACAATTAAAAATCTTTCATCACCTAATGCATCCATGTCAGTCAGCTTTCACTACTTTATGCTGCTATGAAAAGTAACTCTCGAGTAGGTGAGATGGCTCAGCAGGTAAAGGCACTTATTGCCAAGCTTGATGACCTGATTTCAATCCTGGGACCCACATAATGGAAGGAAAGAACTGACTCTTGCAAACTGTCCTCTGACTTCTATGAATGTGCTGCCACACACACACATACACACACACACACACACACACACACACACACACACACACAGAGGAAATAAACAAAATGTAAAACCAAAAGTTTTAGAAGCTATAAGTTAAAAAAGTGACTCTCTTGGCTGGGCATGGTGGTGCACACCTTTAATCTTAGCATTTGGGAGGCAGAAGCAGGTGGATCTCTGTGAGTTCAAGGCCAGCCTGGTCTAGATAGCAAGTTCCAGACCAGCTGGGGCTATAGCGAGACCCCGTCTCAAAAAGACCAACCCTGCCAAACCCCTGCAATTTATTGGGGCTAGAGAGCTGGCTCAGTGGTTAAGAACACTGACTGCTCTTGCAGAGGACCTGGGTTCCATTCCCAGCACCCACACGGCAGATAACAGTCATCTGTAACTACAGTTCCAGGGGATCCAATATCCTCTTCTGGCCTCCGTGGGCACTGTACAACACAGGTACACTTACATACATGCAGGAATACACTCATACACATAAAATAAAATTAAATAGAAATTAAGAACGAAAGATAAATGTCTAAAAATCTCAGGAATTGTCAAGAAGGAAGATTTCTTTTCCCTCTCATTCCATGAGCTGCTGTCATACTTTGGCTCTCTGTAGACTGTAGGGCTCCCCCAATCTCTCTTCACCCCACGGCCCAGGCAGAAGTAGCAGCCCCTGCCTAGACCACACTCTTCTCGTGGAAGAATGGAAGAAGAATGCAAATGGAACCTGGTAGTGCCACTTTGAACTTCTGTCAGACCTGGTAAACCATTGCATCTGCTCGAGTTTCACTGCCTAGAAGCTGGTGATGTCAGTGGGGTATAGGAATGCATGCCTTTTACAGGAAAGTCTGCAAAGCACAGGGCAAGGATATTTAATCATTACTCAGGGCCAGGTACCAAGTAATTGAGAACAGCACACATACCCATAGCATTTCCAAACTGTCAACATGTTTCCCTACTTACTTACAATTCATTGGCACTTTTAACAAAATTAGTGATTCCTTAATATCATATAATAACCAATCTATACTCAAAATTTCTAATGATCTCCAAATTTCTTTAAAATTTAATGTATTAAAAATGTCCAATCAAGATCCAATGTAACATGGTTATTTGTCTTAAAAGCTATTTGTATTATATTTTATTTTGAGACAGGGTCTTGTGTATTCCAGACTGGCTATGAACTGGCAAAGTGGTTGAGGATGACCTTGAATGTCTGATCTTCCTGCCTCTGTCTCTAGAGTGCTGGGATTACAGGCATACACCACTGTGCCTTGTTTATGCAGTATTGGGAATGGAACCCAGGGCTTTGTACATGTTAGGCAGCTGTACTAGCAACTAAGCTACATGCTTAACCATTTTCCTTGTTTTTAAAAAATATTTGTTTATTTTTATTTTTATGTGTTTTGCCTGCAAGTATTTAAGTGCACCAATACATGCAATATGTGAAGAGACCAGAGGAGGGAATCCAGTCCCCTGGAACTGGAAGTAAGGAAGACTGTTATTGCCATGTAGGTACTGGGAACCAAACCCTGGGCCTATGCAAGAGCAGCCAGTGCTCTTAACCACTGAGTTATCTCTCCAGCCCGTTTTCTTGCTTTTAAGGCACAGTCTAACTCTGTAGCCGGGAGCTCACTATGTAGCCCAGACTGGCCTTTAATCCTCCTGCTTCAGCCTCCCAAATGCTGTGATTAAAAGCATGAGCTATCACCCTGGCTAAAAGTTTTGAGTGTAGGATGGCCAGATACCTCTATTTTTTGTTTTATTGTGAGACGAGTTTCTCTGTATTTCAGGTTGTCCTGGAACTCAATATGTATTCCAGGCTAGCCTCAAACTATTGCCTCAGCCTCCCAAATGTTAGGATTACAGGTGCATGGCCTCATGTGCTCATCATGACATTTTTTTCAAGAGAATGTTTAGTAATTTTTAATTGTATAGTAGTTGTTTTAAATTATGTGTTATAGAAACTCTGTTTTATGTTATCTTCATCTAAAGAATATAGTCTCTCTCTCTCTCTCTCTCTCTCTCTCTCTCTCTCTCTCTCTCTCTCTCTCTCTCTTTACTTTTTTTGAGACAGGGTCTTACCTATCCCAGGCTGGCCTCAAACTCACAATGTAGCTGAGAATGACTTTGAAATTTTTATCCTCTTGCCTCTACCTACTAAGTGCTGGAATTACAGTCATGGGCCACCACACCTGGTTTATGCCATGCTGGGGATGGAACCCAGGACTTTGTGAATGCTAGGCAAGTACTCTGCCAACCGAGCTGCATCCCCAGTCCATACCTAGAATTTCATCATGGTGGCAGTTAGAATCCCGGCAGAGCAACTTGACTCTGCATCTGCCATAGGCCTTGCTAAGGCAGCTAACTTCAGTATTCTCAAGGCCAGGATGTGGGCCCTACTCCCCAGATGTGTTTCTTCTGACCTGTCAGTGGAAAGCCCAACATATACACCAGACTCTTTGGTTGTACTTAGACACCAAACTTTATCTCCTGAGTTCCAGACAGTTGTTAAAATCTCAGGTCAGGTCTTTAGCTTGGTTCCTTTTGCCAAGCTCCTTGGACTCTTGACCTGTGCATATTCAATATAGGTATCAGTCCAGGACTTGAATGAATCTCTTTGTGTACATGGTGAATATGTGTGTTGTATGCACACAGGCCTAAAAGTATGGAGGCAGTAGGAGGACATCGGGTGTCCTGTGCTATCACTCTCCACTTTACTCTCTTGAGACAGAGTCTCTCACTGTACTTGGAACTAGGCTAGCAGCCTACAAGTACCAGCTATCCTCCTTCCTCGGATCCTCACTGCACTGGGTTTCAGGCATGCATACAGCAGCCACAACAGGCTTTTAAAAAAGAAATTTTTGATTTCTGAGGATTTGAACTCAGATCCTCATACTTACATAGCAAATATTCTTTCCCCTGAGCCATCTCTCCAGCCCCTTGAGGGAACTTTCAAATGAACATTTTGCATATATGTACCTTTGTTCTTTCTAGGTGTCCCTCTCTCTTTCTAATGCCTCTGGATCATTTCAAAGCTCTGACTTGGGTCACACCAGGCTAGGAAGATAGTGGCCTCTACTTCAGCTGGATTTTCCCAGGTTCTGCAGTGAGCCTAGAAGTGTGCTGGGTAAAGCTGATTCAATATGGACCATACCCAGAGAGCTTTCTGCTTTAAGGTGGTATCCTTCCTAGTCTTCCCTCTTCCAGTTGCCCTCCAGAGCCTTCACACATTTGTTTTTTATATTTTGTCCAGAATGTATCATTGCTATTTATAAAACAATTTGTGTAAAATAGGTCATTCCTCCACTCCATGAATTGACTATGCAAACACTTTCACTAAAGATACTTAGAACTAAATAGAAAGATGAAGTATATCCAACATGGTTAACATTTATGTGCTAATGAATTTGTTTCTGTTCAATACCTCAGGCATTTGTAATGTCTAACAAAGTTGACTGTACTGGTTTCAGTTCTACCCATTAGTACGTCAATGAGTAATTGGCCTAAGCTTGTTATTTAATGTCTAAGTCTTACTTATTTTATAAACAGCAGAGGAATAATTAAAGGCATTTAAGGCATAATATTTAGCATATTAAATTTACAAGTATTACTTAAAAGTATGAAAGGGTCTCTGTTAATGAGACAATTGGAATACTGAAAAAGATACTGCCTTGTTAAAACTCAAATTTCAATTTGAAATAATTGAGGCATTTAATTAACTTTGTAAATGGGACCAAAAGTAATTCAAGCTCTTTATAAATGATCATCAAAATTCTTTAGATTTATTGGGAGACTAAGAGAATTGTTAATAATTTAAACTGAACCAGAGTTTTGCACTTGTGACTTTATTAAATCAAACAATTAATTGTAAACAAACATTCTCAATAGGTATTTATTGACATAGATTAAGTACATGAGTTTGAAATCTAGAAGACTTGGTTAATATTGCAGAAGTTACAATTTATTAACACCTGTTATCCTCAATTTCCACATCTATAAGGTGGGACTAATGGTTCTTCTCTAACAGCATGCATTTCAATAATTAAGAGCTCTAATAATGCTAATGATGGAGGTAATAATAGTTTACTTTAAAATAGTTTGTTAAATTTATTTATTTGTATATATGCACATATGTATGTGTCACTGCACACATGTGAAGGTCAGGGGACAACTTTTACAAGTTAGTTCCCTCTGTACCCGATGTGGGTTCCAGGAATTCAACTCAAGTCATCAGAATTGGTGGCGAGTACCTTTTACCTAATGAGCCATCTACTAGCCCATAATAGCTTACTTATTTTTTAACTCATTTTTTAAATTTGTTGATTTTTGTGTGTGTGTATATCATACAGAACATCCCCAAAAATCTTATTCATCTATATACCCACTTCCCAAATGGCACCCTCCCATAGCCTCCCACCCACCCACTGGAGCCCATATACTCTGTCATCCCTGTTACTGTCCACTGTGTTGTCAGCACCCCCAGCCATTCCCCAGTGCTTGTCTGTCTGCTGAATCTAGTCAGCTTTTCTAGAGATCTTTGTTTTAGGAAGATCAGCTGTTCCTCATCTAGTAGCAATTTTGCTGTCTGGGAGTCTTTTGGGCCACCCTGGCCAATGACTCAAAGGAAGGTATGTCCTGTCTGGCATTGTTTCTTATTATGCAGCCTTTAGCTATGCATATGGACTCTAAAAAATTACACTGACCCCTTTAATCTTTGGTTACACTTTCCTTTTGGGTGTTTAAGAGCTTACAGTTGGCCCAGATAAACCAATTTATTTTCACTCTTAAGGCCGTTTGAGAATCTATTTCTTAGGGGTCACATGGGCTTGGGAGGAGCCCCTGGCTCCTTTCTTTTACCAGTTCCATCTATGTGATGATAAGTCAAAGGTCCTGCTCGACCATGGCTGGCTTTGCTTGGAAGCATGGAGGAAAAGTTTCCTCTGTGTTGACCCTCCTCTTTATAGACTGGACACTGGTTCAGGTCCATCTGGTGGAGTCTCCATGGCCTCCTTGATCAAGAGGACAGGTGACTCACCACCATTATAGGACATTTTGAGAGATGCTCATAGACACCTGGAACTAGTCGACTTAGGAGGGCAAGGAGCAAAAACTGTCCTCTTATGTCCCTCTGACCAAATTAGTATAGGCCTCAAAGTATGGCTGTGAATGAGCGTTGTGCTTTTCCCACACCCTCTCCTCTCCAACATTTGGTATCATTTGTTCTCTTGACCTTAGCCAGTCTGACTGGGATAAGATGAAATCATAAAGTGGTTTTAATTTGCATTTCCCTAATTACTAGGGAACTAGTTGAACATCTTTTAAGATGTTTCTTAGCTGTCTTTATTTCTTCAGAACTCTCTATTCAGCTCTTTAGCCCATCTTTTAATTGGGTTACTTCCTTTTTGGATTCTTTGTTTTTTGAGTTCATTACATATTCTAGATGTTAAACCTCTGTCAGGTGTGTCACTGGTGAAGGTTTCCTCCCATTCTGTGGGTTTTCTCTTCACTTCCCTGGTTGCTTCCTTTGATGTACAGAAGGCTTTTAGGTTAATGAGGTTGCATTTGTTGATTCTTGACCTTGTTTCCTGAGCAATTGTTGTCTGGTTTAGAAAATCCTTTCCTACACCTATATTTTGTAGGTTGTTGCCAATGTTTTCTTTTAACAGCTTCAGAGTTCCAGGCTTTATATTGAGGCCTTTGATCGATTTGGAAGTGACTTTTGTGCAAGGTGAAAGATAGGGGTTTAGTTTCATTCTTCTACAGGTGGAGATCCAGTTTTGCCAGCACCATTTGCTGAACATGCTGTCTTTCCTCTAGTGAATGTTCTTGGCCCCTTTGTCAAATATCAGATGATGGAGGTTGCATGTACTCATATTTAGGTCTTGAATTTTGTTCCATTTATCTATAGATCTATTTTTGTGCCACTACCATGTTGTTTTTATGACTATAGCTCTGTAATACAGCTTAAAATCTGGTATAATAATCCCCCTGGCTTTGCTCT
>NW_008341028.1:9292725-9293012 GCF_000622305.1 Nannospalax galili
CTTTAGTTATAATATTATATCATCTGCAAAAAGGGATAATTTTGTCTCTTCTGTTCCAATTATTACTCCTTTAATTTCCTTCTCTTGTCTTACTGCTCTTGCAAGAGTTTCAAGTACTATGTTAAAGAGAAGTGGAGATAGTGGGCAGCCTTGTCTGGTTGCTGATTTCAATGGGAATGCTTCCAGTTTTTCTCCATTTAGAATGATGTCGACTATGGGTATGTTATATATGGCTTTAATTATGTTGAGGTATGTTCCCTCCAGTCCAATTCTCTCTAGGACTTTAA
>NW_008341028.1:9293223-9298909 GCF_000622305.1 Nannospalax galili
GAGAATTTTTGCATCTATGTTCATTAAGGATATGGGTCTATAGTTTTCTTTTTTGGTTGTGTCTTTACCTGGCTTTGGTATGAGAGTGATGCTGGGTGCAAAGAAGGAATTTGGAAGTTCTCCCTCCATTTCTATCTTTTTAAATAAATTAAGTAGTGTTGGATATAGATCCTCTTTAAATGTCTAGTAGAATTCTCCTGTAAATCCACCTGGTCCTGGGCTTTTTTGAGTTGGGAGGTTTTGTATTACTGTTTTAGTTTCTTTTTGTGTTATGGGTCTGTTTAAGCTGTTAATCTCTTTTTGGTTTAGTTTTGGTGGTTCCCATGCCTTTAGATACCCATCCATTTCTTTTAGGTTTTCAAATTTAGTAGCATATAGGTTTTTTAAGTATTCCCTTATAATGTTCTGTATCTTTCTGGTGTCTGTTGTGATGTTTCCCCTTTCATCTCTGATTTTGTTGATTGAATGTGTTGTGTGAAAGCATATGTGTATGTGATGTGTGTGTGTCTCTTTTCTCACAGATACCTTGTACTCTTTGCATCCCACTTTTCCATTTGTTGTTGCTTTTCAAGTGTCTTGAGTTGCAATGTTAAGTCATTTATTTGTGTTCTTTCCGATTTTTAAATGTAGGCACTTAGAGCTATGAACTTCCCTCTAAGGACCGCTTTCAATGTGTCCCAGAGGTTTTGTTGTGTTGTATTGTCCTTTTCAGTTAGTTCCAGAAATACTTTTATTTCTTTCTTAATTTCTCCTTTGACCCATTCATCATTCAGGAGTGTGTTTCATCTCCATGTGTTCATGTAGTTACTAGGGTTTCTTCCAGTGCTGATTGTAAGCTTTATTGCCTTGTGGTCTGATAGAATGCATGGAATTATTTCAATCTTTTTGTATTTGTTGAGGTTTGTTTTCCCAAATTTTGGAGAAGGTTCCATGGGGTACTGAGTAGAAAGTATGTCCTTTGGTGCTTGGGTGGAATACTCAGTAGTTGTCTTTAGGTCCATTTGATATATGGTATTGTTTAATTCTGATATCCCTCTGTTAATTCTCTGTCCTGTTGATCTATCTAATGGAGACAATGGGGTATTGAAGTCCCTTACTATTAATGACTTGGGATTAATCTGGGTCTTAAAGTCTTGTAGTGTTGCTCTTATGAAGTTGGGTGCATCAGAGTGTGGTGAATATATGTTCATGATTGTAATGTCTTCCCGGTCAATTGTTCCTTTGATTAGAATGAAGTGGTCTTCTTTATCTCTTCGGAATAATTTTAGTTTAAAGTCTATTTTATCAGACATTAGAATCGCAACACCTGCTTTTTTTTTTTTTAGTACCATTCACTTGGTATATTTTTTCCATCCTTTCACCTTAAGGTAGTGCCTGTCCTTGAAAGTGAGATGAATTTCTTACAGACAACAAAAAGATGGGTTTTGTTTCTTAATCCATTCAACTAGTCTGTGTCTTTTGACTGAGGAGTTCAGTCCATTGATATTTAAAGTTATTAATGAAAGATGTGTATTGAATCCTGTCATTTTTATTTCTATTCACATTCCTGATATACCTGTGTGTTTCCACAGTTATACCTTCATTGAATTTCTTTCCATCACCCCTTATGTATAGTCGTTCCTTTCTTCGACTCTGTATTGCTTCAAGAACTCTCTGAAGGGCTGGTTTTGTGGACATGAATTCTTTCAGCTTATTTATGTCATGGAAGATTTTTCTTTCCCCTTCAACTATGATAGACATTTTGGCTGGGTAAAGTAATCTGGGTTGGCATCTGTAGTCATTTAGAACTGAGAATACTTTGGCTCTTCTGGCTTTCATAGTTTGCACTGAAAAGTCAGCTGTAATTCTGATGGGTTTTCCTTTATATGCGACTTGTTGTTTTTCTTCTGCAGCTTTCAGTATTGTCTCTTGTTCTGTACGTTTAGTGTTTTTACTATGATGTGCTGTGGAGAGTTTCTTTTCTGGTCCTGTCTATTTGGTGTTCTATATGCTTCTTGTATTTGTATGGGCATGTCTTTAATTTTGGGAAGTTTTCTTCTACAATCTTGTTGAAGATCTGGTCAGTATCATTATCTTGAGATTCTTCTCCTTCCTGTATGCCTATGATTCATAAGTTTGGTCTTTTCATGGTGTCACACAATTTCTGCATATTCCGTGCCTGTGTTTTCTTAGTTTTTTCATAGTCTTTGCTTGAGTGGTCCAATTTGTCAACTTTGTCTTCCCATCTTGATATTCTATTTCCATTTCATTCATTCCATTTGTGAGGCTTTTTCCTGCCCTTTCTAAGTGACTTATTGTTTCACTTCCTTCTTCATTTCAGCCTATCCTTCATTTTTTCTCTTTTGTGAATTCACTTAGAAGTTTATCTCTTCCTTCATTTCTTTGATTTCTTTGTTTTTGTGGTCTTTAAATTCAGTTCTTTTATCATGTTTATTATTGTTCTTCTTTTATCATGTTTTTAATTGCTCTTTTGAGTTCCATGTCCTGTGTTATCTCTCGGGGTTTCTCATTGTACTCCTCTAGAGGACTATTGGTACTTGGTGGGGACATATTATTTTGGTTTTTTATGTTATTTTTTCTCTATGACTTTGACATGTGAATTTCTTTTGTAGTTTCTGATTCTTGTGTGAGACTCAAGCCTTCCTTTGTTGAGTTTAGGTCTGCTTCTTTTTTGTAAACTTTATGTGCCTTTGTGGTTTACTTGTTGGGCATGAAAAGCTGGTTGGTCTAGGCTTCCGGTTCCTTCTTTTGATTTTATATTGGAGTGGACAAATTGCTTTCTTCTTCAGGAGTTCCCACAGAGGTCCAAGTCAGATGAGGATCAGATCCTCTCAGGCTTTCTCCAAAGGTCTGAATCCCTCCAGGAAAGATGCTACCCTCAGGAATTTTGGGGCTGGGAGCAGGACCCAGGAAAGATGCTGGTCTCAGGACACTGATGGCTATGCCACCCAGGGATCCAAAGGGAGGTGGGGGAGGGAAGAGGCCTGGAGGGCTCCTAGGGACTACTGGGAGGAACTGTGTTTGTCTGGATGCAACAGATCAGGTAGCAGTGGGTATTCTGGGCCAAGAGGTCAGTCCAGGGTTCTGGGGTGCCAAGACAAGAAATGGGCTAGGAGGAGAGACAGGGCAGGGGAGCTGGAAGGGTGAATGGGGCTGGGGGAGCGTGATGGTCACTGCTGGACTTACCCAAGAAAGGTTCTGGCACCAGGACACTGGAAGCTGTGCAGCCCAGGGAAGCAAAGGGAGGTGAGGGTAGGACCAGGCCCAGATGGTCCTGGGGACTGCAGGGAAGGATTGGGTTGGTCTGGATGCAAAGGATCAGGAAGCAGTGGTAATTCTGGGCCTAGAGGTCAGTCCAAGAGTCTGCGGTTCCAAGAAGAGAAATGGGCTAGTGCCCACACTAGGAGGGGAGCTGGGAGGGTGAATGAGGCTGGGGGAGTCAAGGCATGGTGGGCCGCAGGACCCACCCAGAAAAGCAGCTTACTTATTTTTTTATATTTTATTTATTATTTTATGTGTATAAGTGTATTGCTTGCATGTATGTAAGTGTACTCATTTGTGTAATGCCTTCAGAGGTCAGAAGAGAGTGTTGATGCCTTGGATCTGGAGTTAGGACAGTTGTTAGCTGCCATGTGGGTGCTTGGAATCAAACTTGGGTCCTCTGCAAGAACAACCAGTGCTTTTAGCTGCTGAGTCATCTCCCCAGCCCCTGAGCTTACTTATGTTTTAAAAAATAATTAGTTAATGTGTGAGGGAGTGCACAGGCCTGTGCCTGCACAGAGGCAAGAAGAGGGCATCAGACCCCTGAGAACTAGAGTTACATGCGTTTGCGGGACACCCAGCTTGTTACCTAGGTGCTGGGATCCAAACTCCAGTCCTCATGAATGCACAGCAAATGCTCTTAACTGTTAAGCCATCTTGTTGTAGAACAATATGCAAGGAATTGTCCAAAGGAAGACAGAGAAAGATGCAACCATAGATATACCAAGCAGAAAACAAATAAGAGCCCCAGAGGGTTGCATAAGCAACTTCTGTTTTCTGTGTAGTTCTCTATCATTTCTAATTTTCCCACAGTGCACATCTGTTATGATTTTTATTTGTGTGTTTTTGTGTATTCACCCTGATAAACTTTAATTATAATTCGTAATTTTGTGGGGTAAATTTATGAGTAATTGGGCTGGAGAGATGGCGCAGTGGTTAAGAGCACTGACTGCTCTTGCAGAGGACCTGGGTTCAATTTCTAGAACCCACATGGCGGCTATGAACCGTCCTTAACTCCAGTTCCAGGAGAATCTGAAGCCCTCTTCTGGCCTCCACGGAACTGCACAACACGGGTGCACTCACATATATGCAGGCAATACACTCATGTACATTAAATAAAAATAATAGAAATGTTTTTTAAAAATTATGAACAATTGTTACCAATTAGTAAGATAAACAGAAACACAAGAGATCAAGAAAAGAACTAAGTTTTGTATGTTACTTTAAAAATGTGACATTTATATGTCCTGGATACTTTTATAAACATTTTAAAAAAATCTTGTTTTGATGTTTGTGTCAAAGCCTTGTGATAATGAATAAGTTTAGTGTTGCACAGACTCATGTTTACATAACTCAGGCAGCTGGCTAGCTGTGTGGTCCAGGTGTGCTGTGGCACCTTTCTATTCAATGGGGGAGGGGGTAAATGAGCAGCATTGTGTGTGTGAGTGTGTACGTGTGTATAAGTGTATATGTGTGCATATGTGTGTATGGTGTATGTTTGTGTGTCTGTATGTGTGTATATGTGGGAGATGTGTTTGTGTGTATGAGTATACTTGTATATTTGTATGTGTATATGTGTGTATGTGTGTTTACGTGTATGTATGTGCATGTGGGGGTGTATGCATATGTGTGCATGTGTGTGTGAATGTGTGTGTATATATGTATGTGGTGTGTGCATGTGTGTGTGGAGGCTAGAGGACATCCTTGGGTATCCTTCCTCAGGTGCTGTCTACCTAGTTTATTCACATAGGATCTCTTACTGGCCTAGAATCCATGAGTAGGCTAGGCTGGTTGGGCGTTGGGCCCCAGGGATCTGCTTGTCTCCATCTCCCTAATGCTGGAATGACAAGATTATAAACATGTGCCATCATGCTTGGCTTCTTTTTAATTTGAGTTTTGCAGGATTGAACTCAGGTCCTCATGCAGATCAAGCTCTTTACCAGCTGAGCCATCACACCAGCCCGAGAGCACCTTCTAACAGGGAGACTTAACTGAGTTAATGTATACAAAATCTCTAGTACAGAATCTAACCATAGTAAGCTCTTAACAAATAAGCTATTGTCCAGTTTGTTTGTTTGGTTAGTGGGTGCCAGGGCATGTGTGTGGAGATCAGAGGACAACTTGTGGGAGTCAGTTCTCTCTGCTCATCATGTGGGTCCTGGGGATTGAACTCAAGTCATCAGGCTTGATGGCAAGCATACTTACCTACCGAGCCATCTCACTGGCCTGAATGTTGCTTCTAGTGAACTTGAAAGATTATTCAAAACTGCTGTCCTTACACAAAATACTAGGGAAAGAGGAAAGGAGGAAAGGGGAAGATGTCAGGGTTGCTAGGCATATAAACACACACACACACACACACACACACACACACACACACACACACACACACAAATAAAAGCAACAGGCTTGATTCTTTATCAAG
>NW_008341028.1:9299003-9320224 GCF_000622305.1 Nannospalax galili
CAGACTAGTTCTGCCACTGGTCACATGATGTCTACTTTGTTATATTCTTGGTCATTCTGTAACTCTGCTCTTAGTCAACAGCTTGGCTAGTCAGAGTCACTTGCTTGGTGGGAAGCCCCTTCACAGCTAATGTCTGGCCCTTGGCATTTCTTGCCTTTATTGGGTCATGTTAGTCTTTAACTGACTTCTTATATTTTTGTTTAGTTTGGGGGTTTTTTCCAGGCAGAATCTCGTGTAATCCAGGTTATCCTTGAACTCATTATGTAGCTGAGGATGACCTTGAATTCCTGTTCCTGTCTTTATCTCCCAAGAGCTAAGATCACAGGCATACACCCCATTCTGTGTGCTTTGTCAACTTTTCTCATTAACCTTGGTTCCATATGTGCTGATTTTTTTCTGTACCAAATGTCCAGGAGTAACACGATTTACCCTTGATAATTGGTGCTGTCCACCCCAGCTGTACAGTTGATCCCAGACTGATTCAAGGAAGATAAATCATTGTTCCGATTCCCATACCAGTACTCCCATTTCAATTAGGACAATTTTTTAAACTTATATTTTATTTATTTACTTATTTATGGTGTGTGTGTTTGTATGTGTGTGGGCATGCATATGCCCCAGCTCATGTGTGGAGGTCAGAGAACAACTTTTGGGGGTTGGTTCTTTCCTTCTACCATGTTGGCCCTGGGGAATCAGATGAAAGCTGTCAGGCTTGGTCGCTGAGCCTTCTCACCAGTCCAAGTTATGACAAATTGATTTTTAACAAAGTTTAACAAAGTTGCTAGTGGGTAGTTGAAGCTTAAGGCTATGACTTAACACTTAATGGATCCAGTGACATCCTGTGATAAATAACGAGGCTGTGTGGGCCGAGGGGATGAGAAAGTCCCAAATAAGAGAACATATTCCTGTAGATACGTTTGTTCATTTGTTTGTTTTTTGAGACGAGGTTCCATTCTGCCCAGGCTACATGAACTTTCTATGTAGCCAAAGATGGCCTTGAACTCTTGATCTTCCTGCCTCCACCTCCCCAGTGTTGGGATTACAAGCATGGTTACCATACCTAGTTTATGCAGTGTTGGGGATCAAGGGATCAAACAAAGACTTCCTGTGTGATAGGCCAGCAGTCCACCAACTGAACTACACCCCCAGCTCTCTGGTAGGGTTTTGAAGCAAAACTGCACCTTTCTGAGCTGAGAGCTACTCTTCCTTTGCAAAGAAGATCTGACTTGACTCTAGAAGTCTGTGGTGTCTGAACACCTAGTTATTTAATTGGTTTCACAAGACATCAATTCTGAGATGGGGTTTGGTGCACAGGATGTGTGTTGGTTTCTCTTCTGCTGCTGTGACAGAATACCCAGACAAAGCAACTTCAAGGAGAATTTATTCTGGCTCACCATTACCAGAAGGGGATAGAGTCCATCACTGGCAGCAAGACGTGACAGAGGCCAGCCTGGCACTTAGGAAGCAGGCTGATCACATTTCATTCACACACAGGAAGCAGAGAGGGAGAACAGGAAGTGGGGCCAGGTGGTAAAAATCTCAGAGCCTGCCCCTAAAGATGTACTTCTTCCAGACAGGTTTCACTTCATAAGGTACCTAACCTCCCCTAACAGTGCCAACATCTGGGGACCAAGTGTTCAAATTCATGAGCCTATGGGGGATATTTCATATTCAAACCATAGCAGGAGGCACACTGGAGACTCCACGTAGCAGCAACAGTCTCTTCCTTCTTCCAAGATGTCATGACTCTTAGGAACACCTCAGAATGTGCTTATACAGGGATAAACTTTTTCCTAGGTTCGGATTCTAAAAAATGCAGCCGAATAGCTCCTCATTTGTAAAAGGGGACTTAACAGAATAATCTAGATATTCCTGATTGACCTTCAAAGCAGTGACAGTATAATTCTTACCACTGCTGCTTTCCACCCACAACCTTTTTTTTTTCCTGTACCATTCATGTCCCATGCCCACTCCCACTAATCCCCTTCCTTGTCCTAGCTGGCCTCCCTTCCTCTTCTACATTCATGCCTGCTGTGTGTATGTGTGTGTGTGTGTGTGTGTGTGTGTGTGTGTGTGTGTATGACTGAGTTTAACCAGGGTTACGTACAGGAGCATGAGCATCATACCAGGGCTACACCACTGAACCACAGCCCATCTTTGAATAGTGATAAATATGTACTTGATGGTAAATGATGTGTTCAATCTGGCATGCTAAGCATACTACAGGGTGTGTGATAGTGACATCACATTTTGAGAGTTCAGTATGGTCTTTCTTTTGTTATTGCTGAATCAGATATGAGATACTCAGAGCACCCACATATTGTCATTTATACTCACTATTTATAATTTTTTAAAAATTGTTCTTCCCAAGATCTTTTTGGAAACAGTAGAGAAATGTTGAGCTACAGGAGATCAATCTATGTATGTCTTGTATGTACTTGACCTAAATACTATCATGGCTGAATAATTTACTTTCCTGTTGATAGTAAAGATGTTTTTTAGACAGGGTCTCCTTGTAGCCCCAGCTGGCCTAGGACTTCCTATGTAAACCAGGCTGGCCTTGATCTCACAGAGATCCATCTGCATCTGCCTCCCATGTGTTGGGATTAAAGGTATGTGCCACCACACCTGGAGTCAAAGGCCATTTTTAACTTTACAAAAAGAGACACTGGGTCTGGGGAGGGGGCTCAGTCTGTAAAGTACTGCACAAGCCTGAGGACCTGAGTTTGGCTCTCAGTACCCACATAAAAATATAGGTATGGTGGTGGGTGCCTGTACTTACTCCTGGTTGAGGAGGCAGAGACAAGAGGATCTTTGGGGCTCACTGGCCAGTCAGTCTAGCCTGAGCTCCAGGTTCAATGAGAGACTCTGTCTCAAAAAATAAGATGGAGAGCTATTGAGGAACACACCACAACAGCCTGAGTGCAGAAACAGATATAAGTACATGGCTGTCTTCTGAGAAGCCAGACATGAAGAATTGTAAAAATGGAAAGTAATGGTTTTGTTTTCTTGCTATGTTAAAAATATTTTATTTATTATTTTTGTTTTATGTGTATGAGTGTATTGCCTGCATGTATGTAAGTGCACCTGTGTCATGCAATGCCCTCAGAGGATAGAAGAGGGCATCGGATCCCTTGGAACTGGAGTTATAGATGGTTGTTAGCCACCATGTGGGTGGTGGGAAACCAACCCAGGTCCTCTACAAGAGCAGCCAGTGCTCTTAATTGCTGAGCCATCTCTCCAGCCCCTGGAGTCCTTTTAAAAAGGCTGTGCCTATACTTATATATTGAAGTAATCTCCTTATGTTTCCTTCTAGCAGTTTCAGAGTTTCAGGTCTTGCACTAAGTTTTTTTTAATTCATTTTGAATTGATTTTTGTATAGGATGAGAGATGTGGATCTACTTTCATTCTTTTTCCTAGTACGATTTGTTGATAAGATTATCTTTTCTTCAGTGTTGTTCTTGACACCTTTGTAATAAGTTGAGTTCCGGTACTGTGCTGTTTTTTTACTATGGCTCTGTGATATGCTTTGAGGTAGGTATTTTGATACTTCTAATTTGCTCTTCCTGCTTAGGGTTTCATTGACTATTTGGAGTCTTTGGTGTTTATGCATGAATTTTAGGCTTGATTTTTCTAGTTCTGGGAAGAATATCATTAGAATTTTGACGCTGGATTGAATCTTTAGATTGATTTTCATAAAATACCCATTTTTACAGTATCACTCTTTCCAATCTATGGAAAGTTGTCAAATGTCTTCCTTCAATTTTGGTGGAGAGTTGAGACAGTGTCTCATGTAGTCCAGACTGGACTTGAACTCAATGCGTAGCTGAGGATGATCTTGAACTGAGTGTCTTGCCTCTACCTTCTACATACTGGGATTTCAGGTGTGTGTCACCATGCCCGGTTTTCTTCAGTGTTCTAAAGTTTTTAAAGAGGTCTTTCACTTCCTTGATTAGGTTTATTGTTTAGTATTTTGGGAAACTCTTATGAAGGACCTCTCCCGTTTCTTTCTTAGCAAGCTCATTATTGCTATGTAAGAGAGCTACTACATGGGGCTGGAGAGATGGCTCAGTGGTTAAGAGCACTGACTGCTCTTGCAGAGGACCTGGGTTCGATTCCCTGCACCCACATGATGGCTACAAACCATCCTTAACTTCAGTTCCAGGGGAATCCGAAGGTCTTTTCTGACGTCTGCAGCATTGGCATTGCATGACACGGGTGCGCTCACATGCATGCAGACAATATACTCATACACATAAAAATAAAAATAATAAAATATTAAAAAAAGAAAGCTACTGATTTTTGTATGTTGCTTTATAACTTGCTACTTTGCTGAAAGTGTTTATCTGATCTAAGAGTTTCTTCTGGTGGAATCATTAGGCATTCCTCGGTGTAAAATTGTGTCCTCTGTAAACAGTAACGATTTCATTCTTCCTTTTCTATGTGTAACCCTTTTTTTTTTCTTTCTCTTGTCTTATTGCTGTAGTTGAGACTTCAAATGCTATATTGAATAGGAGTGGAGAGAGTGGCTACCTTATTTCAAATTAACCAGCTGCTGTTTAAAAATAGTAGGAACTGACTGGGCTTGTTGGCACATGCCTTTAATCCCAGCTCTCGGGAGGCAGAGGCAGGTGGATCTCTGTGAGTTCAAGGCCAGCCTGGTCTACATAGTGAGTTCCAGGTCAGCTGGGGCTACAGGTAGAACCTGTCTCAAAAGAACAAAAAAAAATGAATTGGATGGCTTATAGATAATAGAAATTTATTCAGTAGTGGAGGGGGCTGGGGATGTAGCTCAGTTGGTAGAGTGCTTGCCTAGTATGCATGAGACCAGAAGTTCAAGTCAAGGTCATCTTTGACTGTCCTAGCAAGTTCCAAGCCAGTTGTGTGATTCATGAGACCCTGTCTCAAAGAGAGATGGAGATGAAAGACAGGCAGAGAGAGAGAGAGAGAGAGAGAGAGAGAGAGAGAGAGAGAGAGAGAGATTGATTTCTGGAAGCTGGGATGTCCAAGGTGCTGACAGATTCCATATCTGGTGAGACCCATCTTCTGGCTTGTGAATGACAGCGCTGTGCTGCTGCATCTTCCTATGGTAAAAGGAGGGAGAAGGCTCTCTCAGGCCTCTGTTAGAAGGACACTAATCCCATTCCTGAAGTCCTCACCCCCATGATGTCATCACCTCCAAAGATTCCACCATACTCAGGAAGCAGAGAGAGGTGAAAGTTAGTGCTCAGTTCACTTTCAAATTCGGGTCCCAGCCGGTAGATTGTTCTACCATGCTCAGGGAGCATCTCCTCTTCTCAGTTAAACACCCTCAAGGGCATACTCAGAGATGTGTCTTCTAGTTGATTTGACAATAAAGATTATCCACCAAAAACATTTGAATGTGTTCATTGACCATTTAGGTTTCCTCTCTGGCCTACTTTTTTCCTGGGTTTTCTCTTACTAATTTGGATTACGCAAGAATTCTGGGACATTTCAAATTACCCAAAGCTATGGCTTTGTCATCCTCATTGTCTTCCGTTGCTTCTAACATGTCAAGAATAGGTTTTCCAATTCTGTTTGTATTGCTGACTCCTATCTCTAACAAATACTTTTATTTTTATTTTGTGTATGTGTGTATCTGTGTTTGTATATACACATTTGTGTGTGTGTATGTGTATGCATGTGCTTGTGGAGACCAGAAAGGTGTGTTGGATTCTCTGGAGCTGAAATTACAGACAGCTGTGATCCGTGTGCTGGAAAACAAACTCAGGTTCTTTGCAAGAGTAGCAAGAGCTCTTAACCACTGTTCTATCTAGCTCTCCAGTGCTGTGGTAAAAGATTCTGTCTAAAATCAACATGGGGAGGAAAGTGTTTATTTCATCTTACATTTCCCAGGTCACAGTTCATCACTGAGGGAAGTCAGGGCAGGAACTTGAGGCAGAAACCTGGAGTCAGAGCTGAAGCAGAGACCGGGAAGGAATGCTGCTTACTGTTTTGCTCCTCTGGCCTGTGCTCAGCCTGCTTTCTTATGTAACACAGGCTCACCTGCCCAGGGTGACACCACCCACAGGCAAATGATTGTTGCAGGTCTACAAATGTGTGCTACAGTTTGAATAGGAAATATCCCCCACAGGCTCAGGTATGGCCCCCCAGCTTTTAGTTCGCCGCTGTTGAGGTGATGTTTTGGGACATGTTGGAATTCTCATTTGGTGAGGCCTAGTTGGAGGGAGTAGATTCCTAGGAGCATGTCCTGTGGGGTTCAGTCTTGTGCTGGTGCCTTCCTATCTGTCTCTGCTTCTCAGGACCATGGAGTGAGCAACTCTGTGTCCTCTTTCATGATGTTCTCTCTTACCACAGACCCACAGTGACGGGGCCAAGAAATTGTGGATTGAAATCTCTAAAGCCATGAGCCAAAATAAATCTTTTCTCCTTTAAACTATTTCTTTCAGGTACTGGTCAGAGTGACAAAATGTCCGACTAACCCAATGTGCACTGTGTCAAATGTGTTGCACTGTTCAAATCCGTATCTCATTGAGTTTTTTGGTCTCTTTGTCCTATTTACTTGGGATAAATAGATTAAAATCTCCCATCATAACTACAGATCTGTTGCTGCAGTTCTATCTACTTTTGCTTTATGTTATTTGCCCGGTTTGCTGTCATAGGTACAGGAACCTCTTGTATCTGTTGATAATACGTCTACAGTCCAGGTAGCATGAAGCTCTGCCTTAGGTCTCCCATATAATCTGGGTCTTTCCTTTCTTTTTTTCTTTTTTTTTTTAAAGGCCCTTTTGGAGAGATGGCTCAGTGGTTAAGAGTTCTTGCTATGCAACCAGAAAGACTGAGTTCAAATCCTGGCACCCACATAACAAGCCAGTGTCTTGTGCGTACCTGTGACACCAGCTCCAAGGTAGGTGGAGACATGAAGGTCACTGGGGCTTCCTGACTTCCTAGCTGAGAACACATGAGCCTCAGGTTCAGGGATAGACCCTCCCTCAAAGTACTAGGCAGAGAGTGATAGAGGAAGATACTCTATGCCCTCTTCTGACATCCTTGTGTGTGCACAGGTGCATATACCCCTACACATGTGTACATATGTGAATGCACACATAAATACTCATGTTTTTATTTAAAGGCCCCTCACTTGCCAATCTTGTTTCCTACTGTGCTTCTTTAGATCATTAGGGTCTTTTAGTAATAGAATTCAGAGGCCTGGCATGGTGGCGCACGCCTTTAATCCCAGCACTCAGGAGGCAGAGACTGGTGGATCTCTGGGAGACCGAGGCCAACTTGGTCTACATAGTGAGCATCCCAGAGCAGCTGGGGCTATGGGGAGAACCTATTTCAAAAAGCAAAGCAAAACAAAACAACAACAGAAATCCCCAAACCAATAGAACTCAAATTGTTGTAAAGCCAAATGATCTCACTGAAAACCCCTTCCATTTCCATTCACTGACACATGTAAACATGGTTCACAGAGGAATTTGAGGTCAGCCTGATCTACATAGCAAGTTCCAGGCTGCCTAGGGCTACATAGTAAGATCCTGCCTCAAAATAAAAACAAATACGAACAAACACCAAAACAAATAAAAATTCCTAAACATTAAGGATATTTTTTCATAAGTTTAGAATTGGAGGAAAAAATGACAGAATTTAGATTCTTAGACATAGTGTAGTGCTCTAGTTTGGTTTCTTTGTTGCTGTGATAAAACACTGACCAAGGGGGCTAGAGAGATGGCTCAGTGGTTAAGAGCACCGACTGCTCTTGCAGAGGACCTGGGTTTGATTCTCAGCACCTACATGGTGGCTAACAACCATCTGTAACTCCAGTTCCAGGGGATCTAATACCCTCTTCTGACCTTCTCAGGCATTGCATAACACGGGTGCACTCACATACATGCAGGGAATACACTCATACACATAAAATAAAACAATTAAGAAAAATACTGACTACAATCAACCCACAGAGGAAAGGGTTTATTTGGCTACAGCTCATAGTCCATCATCAGGAAAGCCACGGGAAGAACTCGAGGCAGAAACCTAGAGGCAGGAACCCAGGCAGAGACCATGGAGGAATGCTGCTTACAGGCTTGCTCAGCTACTTTTCTTATACAGCTCAGGCCCATCTGCCCAGGGATGGCACTGCCCACGGTGGGCTGGGCCCATCTTCAACAATTAGCAATCCAGAAAATGTCCCCACAGATGTGGCCACAGGCCAATCTACTTGAGGAAAATCTCCAACTGAGGTTTCCTCTTCCTTAGTCTCTAGTTTGTGCAAAGTTGACAAAAACTACCCAGAGCAAGTAGGTTATGTACATTTTAAGTGGCCATAATAGGACTAGGGACATTGCTCAGTCAGGGAGTGCTTGCCTATAAAGTATAAAGTCCTGGTTCCACCCCTAGTACCACAGAAACTAGCTGTGTTGGTACACACCTATAGTTCCAACACTCAAGAGGTAGAGGCCAGTAGAAGATCAAGGTCATCCTTAGTTATGTAGTGAGTTTGAGGCCAGGCTGGGATATATGAGCCTGTCTCAAAACAACAAAAATGAACTGACAAGTAGAAATCAAACTATATAGCACTTATTTTCTCCCTATCTATTAAAAATAGTTCTACTTAAAAAATGTCAATTTTAATGAAAAATGATAACAAAAACAGAGATGAACAATAAAAAGTAAGGTTTAGGGTAGATTTGAGAAGGACATCGAAAAGCCATGGGCTAGTGCTGCTCTAGCTCACCTCTGGGCTTCCAAACCCAGCTGGGCACTTGGGCAACTATGACTTTCCTATGACAAAGTGTCTCCCTTGGCGAAAGCATTTCAATGTATAGAATATATATACTATATATATGTATATATATATATATATATACATATTGCTTTGTGTGTGTGTGTGTGTGTGTGTGTGTGTGTGTGTGTGCATGCCACAGCACACATATGGAAGTCAGAATGAGAGTCGGTTTTCTCCTTTCACTAAAGGGATCCTGGGGATCAAATTCAGGTTGTTGGGTTTTGTGCTAGGCTCCTTTCTACACTGAGTCATCTCATAAGACCCGATGTGGGCATTTTTAAAAAAGATTTATTTTATGTATGTAAGTGCACCACATGCATATTTAGTGCCCACAGAAGCTAAAAAGAGGTCATGTGACCACATAAAGCTGGAATTATAGAGTTGTAAGTTGCCATGTGGGTGCTAGGAACTGAACCTGAGTCCTCTGCAAGAGTAGTCAGTACTCTTAACTGCTGAGCATCTCTCCAGATACTTCCACCCACCCAGTGTGGGAATTGGTTTTTTTGTTTGTTTGTTTGTTTTTGTTTGTTTGTTTGATTGATTGATTGAGACAGGGCCTCCCTATAGCCCCAGCTGGCCTGGAACTTGCTATGTAGACCAAATCTGCCTGCCTCTGCCTCCCAAGTGTTGGGACTAAAGGTGTGCACCACCATGCCTGGCCCCAATGTGAGGATTCTTAATGCTCATCTTTATATCTAGGGGAAGGTACATGTGGGCAAGGGCTTTACTGTCCTCCCAGGAAAGGGATGGGGCCACAAGGCAGTGCCCAGAGCCAGATATAGACAAGGCAGGATGGTGGACCACACTCCCTCTCATTGCCAATATCTGACCACTTTGCTCCAGATGGAAATGGGGCTGGAGAGACGGCTCAGTGGTTAAAAGCACTGCCTGCTCTTGCAGAGGACCCAGGTTCAATTCCCAGCACCCACATGGTACCTAGCAATTGTCCATACCTCCAGTTCCAGAGGATTTGATGCCCTCTTCTGACCTCCATGGGCATTGAATGACACGGGTGCAGTTACATGCAGGCAATATACTCATACATATAAAGTAAAAGTAATAAATATTTTTAAAAAAAGAATAAAGGAGGAAGGGAGTTGGAGCAAGGAAAGATAGACATGTATCTTGAAGTCCTACATTCAGTTACCTCACTTATTGGTCACAGCCATTGCTTGATTTCCCTGACAATCCACCCTATGCCTGGAGCCTCAGAAGATTATGGAGCTTATTTAAATTTATATAGCCTATTAGTGGTGTGACCAGGAGTCCATCCCAACTTTGCCTGACCTGGTTATATCTGTGGCCTCAGCCACTTGTGTGTACCCTCAAGCAAATAGTTAAACTCCTCTCAGCTCAAGCTCCCTCATCTGTAAAATGGGGTAGATCTAGATGTTTTGTAGGGTGGTAGTGCTGGTTTCTATAACACGATACTCTAAGTCATGGTGCTTATGATGCTGAGTACTTTGAACTAAGGGAAGTTGAGAAATCTCAGAAACAGCCTCTGACCATCTCCTGTCCTATCACAGAAACGAAAGCCCCTCTTCCCCAGGGCAAGTCACAGGAGCTATAATCTCTTTTTCTCAAGTCAGGTTGTAAAACCTGGAAAGGACAAACACCCCCCCTCCCCACCCTGTTCCTTCTCCTCTGAGGACCCCCATTCTAGAAAGTCTTGCCCCAAACCTGGGCAAGAAGAATCTCAACTGACAGGCCTGGATGGATTTCCCTGTGTCAGCATGAGAGCCAATCACATTTCTTTACAACGCTTTACACTTACCAAACCTGAGCAAAGACAGAATTCCCCCCAGGTCTTCGGTTCTTTATTTCTAGAGGGATGCACCATCATGTCTGACTCTTTTTTAAAATTATTATTTAATTTAATTTAATCTTTTTTAGATAGTCCTGCCATGTCACCCAGGCTGGCTTGGAATTTCCTATGCAGCCCACACTGGACTCAAACTCAGAATTAACTCAGCCTCACAGGGCTGGGATCACAGTTGTGTACCTCCATGTTTCGATTGTCTTGTTATAGGGGTTTTGGTCTTGGTCTTTACGGCAGGTGAGGGAAGGGATGGCTACCCCATATACAGTACAATCTAATGAATTGTCCTGTGGGCATGCTCCTGTTCTGATCACAGGGCCTGCCTGGTGCATAAACATGCTTGTAGTTAGCCAGCGAGATGGCTCAATCGGTAAATGCACCTGCCACCAAGCCCGACCTCCTGAGTTCAATCCCTGGGACCCACAAGTTAAAGGAGAGAACTGACTTGCACAAGATTGCATCTTCTGGCACCTTACTCAGGCCAGCAACATAACTGATAGTATTTGGGATACACACACATACCTTTGGGAGTAGGGCTATCACAGGTGACAAACTGAGTGGTGGCTTGCCTTACCACTTGCTTAAACCTTGAGCAGCTATGATGGGAGGCTGGACTTTATCTGGAAGCAACCTAGAGGAAAGAAAGATGAAATCTCCAGTTTCTGTCCTAAGAGATGAGAGGCGACACAGCCTACTGCTGTCCCTCCTAACAGATTATTTCACGGTTTATGTGGGAAAGCTAGGCAGCCCCAACCCAGAGTCCATCAGTACTCTTCAACAGGAATTGAAAACTATATGCCTCAGTCTTGTGGAGCAATACCTGCTGACATACTTGCCACCATGGTTCATTGCTGCTGTGTTATAGTATGAAGCTATTTCAGCTCCAGATCCATCCTCAGGCTGGCTGCAGCTGGTAAGCCTTAGTGAAAGACAGCAAACCAAAAGGCTGTATCCAGATATGCTGGACTGAGGCAGATCCCAGTTCAATGATGCAGGGCTATTTTCACTATTTTGGGCTTGTTATCGATAGATTCCTCACGATCTTTGATGTTGTCACTACTCACATACGTGCATGCCTGTGTGTGTGTGTGTGTGTGTACTCCTCAAATGCAAAACATGAAAACCAGACCCTGGTCTAAAATTGTCATTGATGGGAATTCCAAAGTCGGAATGTGGACCCATCACCTTCCTGGACCCTGGTGTTGTTTGGGCGCCCCCTGATGGTCAAGTGACATTCCCCGCATGCAAATCAGTTCGGGGCACAAGAACTGCTCAGAGATTCTGTCTGTGGTAGATCCAGGATGTGTGTTAACGTTGTTTAAGAAAAAAAATGAAAGAGAGCATGAAAGAACAAAAGGGAGAGAAAAAGAAGATCTAGAGTGGCCAGCCAAGGCTGAGAAACTCCAGGCTAAGCAGGTTTCCTTCAAAATGATTTGCCAGGTGTGGTGGTGCACTCCCGAGATGCCAGCATTTAGGAGGCAGATACAGACGAATCAGGAGATTAAGGTCATCCTCTGCTCCAGTTTTAAGAAACTTTAAGAAAAGTTACCAATTAATTTTAAGAAAGTTACCAATTAATGGTTTTCATCGATGGATCCTCTTTACAAATATGTGTTGTGCTCGCACTAGAAGCTAAGTGCAGTGACAGGAGATGATTGGCAATAAGACCCAGGCCCCTATCCTCTTGTAGTTTACGGGTGCTAGTAAGATAAGCACATTTTTGACAAGCACAAGACTGGCGAATAGGGTAACCTGGGCTCATCTGAGGGTCACACAGGCTTCCTTGAGGAATTCACTTTAAATTTTTTAAATTGCATTTATTTACTTTATTTATTTATTTATTTACTTATTTATTTATTTATTTATGTGTCATGATGCCCATGTAGAGGTCAGAGGACAGCATGTGGGAGTTGTTTTTCTCCTTCTACCATGTGGGTCCCAGGGGTTGAACTCAGATGATCAGTCTTGATAGTATGCACCCTTATCAGCTAAGACATCTAGCATCCCCAAATTCACTTTTAAAGTAAGATCTGAAGACTCAGTTGAGTTCATCAACCTGGGCTGATATTCTGGAATCCCCAACAAATTGCCTCAGGTGCCCTTCTTTCTTGAGAAAGAGGTCCCTGGAGCTGGAGGCAGGCCTGCCCTGATAGGATCCTTGTCTCCTGCCCAAGTGGACATGGTTAGCCCTGGGTCACTAAAGGTACTACCTGCTAATTCCATTGGGGTAGCAGAGGGAAACTTTAAAGTAGGAAAGAGCTGGCTCTAAGGACATCAACATGTGAGGGAGGCCAGGGAGGGAGGCAAGAGGGAAGGCTGGACAGCAACATAACAGCATGTCAAACACAGAGGTGCTATGTCTTGGAGCTGAGGAGATGACGCATTTGGCAAAGTACTTGCTGTTCAAGCAGGAGGACCCGAGTTTGGATGTGCAGCAGCCGTGTAAAAAGCCAGGCATGGCAGTGTGCACCTGTAATCTCAGAGCTGAGGAGGTAAATTCCTAGAGCTTGTTGGCCAGCCAGTCTAGACAATTGGTGAGCTCCAGGTTCAGTGAGAGATCCTGTCTCAAAACGATGGAGAGCAATTGAAGAAGGCATCTGACACTGACACTGACTTCTGTCCTCCACATGCATGTGCACACACACTATTGAAAAGTTGTGTGTGTGTGTGTGTGTGTGTGTGTGTGTGTAAGCCGGAAAGGAAAAACAGCCCTTTTCTAAGTTGCTTTTGGTCATGCTGTTTGTCACAGCAACCGAAAGGAAACTAGGACCCGCTGAGTGACATACCTGGCTTCCTCTCCTCTGGGAATGTCATCTGCAGGGGGAGGGGGCAGACTAACAGGTGACAAATTCAAATACAGTAGTGATGATGAGATCAACATTTATGACAACTGCAAAAAATGCACATTTAGAAGTGTTTTGAGAAGACAGGAAAATGTAAGAAGAAAGGTGCCTGGGGGAGGTTCCCAGGAGGTGTTCAAAATGCTGAGAAACTAATTGGATTTTGGTAGATTTTGTAGGGGTCATAGGGGAAGGCCATTTTACTTTAAGAATTACATGAGGCTTTATTTAGTCAGTGTCTTTATTAAACATTTGTTAGATGCTTTGTGGGATACCAAAGTAAGAGAACGTTCCACCATGAAACATGATATTAAATGATACTGTTGTGCGATTTTTCTCCCAGGAAGACATGAACAAAAATCTATTCACTCTAGAGAGGGCACCAGTGACAAACCAAGAGATGATTCTACCCAAGTCCAGCTGGGTGAGCCAATGAGTTTACTGGAGGCTGCTTACAGGAAGATGAATCAGTTGGGCAACTGCATTACCAAAAAGCCCTACTTCATTGTAGGAGGGGGCCCATGAGTATCTGCCAGAATACTGGATCTGGTAACCTCTGCACAGGTGCACTATCATTATGCAGCTAACTTCCCCAAACTGCTAACCTGATATCTGCCACTCGGGCTAGAGACAGATGACACAACGGTCACACCAATGGACAATACACAGCTCAGCCTTAGGGCCAATAGGGGAGGTTCAGGGGTATAAAGGGAAGCCCTTTGTATGTAATAAACAAGCTTGCTGGCAACCTGCTACTGACTAGCATTTCCCAAAGTCTAAGTCATTGATTTCGTGCCTACTCATCCCCTGCCCCCTAAGACGGAGGTCCAACCACCACGAAACACAGCAACACTTCATGGCTGGAGAGATGACTCAGAGGACCCAGTTCAGTACCCAGCACTCATATGGCAGGGGAATTCTATGCCCTCTTCTGGCCTCCCTGGGCATTGCACACATGGGTACACTTACATGCAGGCAAAACACTCATACACATAAAATAAAAATAAATAAGTAAATCAATTAATTAGTTAATTAAGTAAATAAATAAATAGCTCTACCTCAGCATGGGTAACTGCTAGATAGCTTCAGTGTCAACTTGACACACCTGGGTTGAGGGATCCTCAATTGGGGAATTTCCTTCATTGGATTGGCCTGTGGCCATGTCCATGGGACATCTTCTTGATTGTTGACTGATGTGGGAGGGCCCAGCCCACTGTGGGTGGTGCCACCCCTGGGAAGGTGGGCCTGTGTTGCATGAGAAAGCAGGCTGAGCAAGGGCCAGGGAAGTAAGTCAGTAAGCAGTGATCCTCCATGGCCTGTGCTCCAGCTCCTGCCTCCAGGTTCCTGCCCTGAGTTCCTACCTTGGGTTCCCTGATGAACTGTGACCCAGGAAATGTAAGCTGAATAAACCCTTTCCTCCTCAAGTTGGTACTGGTCAGAGTGTTTTGTCACAGCAATGGAGAAACAAGCTAGAACAGTGACAGATCATGACAGCTAATTACTCAAATTCCCTGTACAACTTGCAGAGAGCTCCACCAGAATCTCCTCTCCCTCAGCAACTGTTTACTGCTTATATAACCTTGTGGAGGGACCCTGAGAATCTTTAATTTTCTTGTGAGTTTCAGGAGACTGCTCTCCCCTTCTCCCCAGGAGTAAATATTTCAATCTAGAGGAAATAGCTACATAGATACAGGGACACAGTGTAGCCGGGTGTCAGATACATTGTAACTGGGCATGGTCTTGTTCTTGAGTTCCACAAGTGAACCATTCCTTAAAATACTTGAAGCCCAATAGAAAGATACCTGCTGAGGAAAAAGTGAGAGATGATCGTTCCACCACCGTTGCATAGCTCTAGCTGATAAAATATTATTTCTTCTTTATTTTAGTTTTGTGTAAGTATGCATTGTGTGTGTGTGTGTGTGTGTGTGTGTGTGTGTGTGTGTGCATGCTGCAGCATCCATGTGGAGGTCAGAGGACATGTCAGTCCTTACCTTCCACCTTGAGACCGGATCTCTTGTGCACCACTGACTACACCAGCCTATGTGGTCCATGAGCTTCAGAGTGATTCTTCTCTTTCTGCCCATCTCTGTGTTGGAGCCCTAGGAACCTGAACTCTAGCCCTCACACTTGCACAGCAAGATTTTTATCCACCGAGTCATCTCCCCCAGTCCAAAATATTATTGCTTCATAATGTGGCATAAACCATATCTGAAAACACTTTGGCAAGAAATTTGGATGCACACACACACACACACACACACACACACACACACATTGAAACAAAATATTTAGAAATCCAAGATGTTATTCATGATATGGAAACCCATGCCTTCACATTGACCCCACGACTCTGCCTTTAGGAATCATCCCACAGACAGACAGAAAGCAGAGAATGAGAGAAAGCTGGTATACTTGTGTTTTACTTATTTATGGAACTGGAAAAGTCCCTGGGGTGAAATATCTTGAACCCATCTGGTGGTTATCCCCCAAATTCCTGAATGTAAAGCTGAAACTGCAGATTCAGGAGTTGGTGGAATCTTCACAGTGGATCCCTAATTCATGAGTGAGTGCTGTTGTGGTAGGAAGATGTCCCCACACCCCGCCAATCAAAGAGCAGTAAGCCCTGCATTCCTGTGAGCAGAAGAACCTTTAATGCCATGGTCAAGAACTTCAAGGATGGGAACGTGATCATGTCCATCACATCTGCAGTTTACCTGACAATATGATGCAGTTTAGAAGTTGGAGAATGAAGGAACATGACTTAAACTGCACTGCTTTTATGGATATTATCTCTTTTATAGCCCATGTTACACCATTATCAATCTGGCAAGTACTTCTATCTCCATGCCAATAATCTGTGGCACCAGAAGCAGTTGGTGTTCACACCATAGGGCTGCAATAGACATTCACCATCTTGCCTCAGACTTACACCAGCTCCATGATTCTGTGCTTTGGCTGTGTATGGGAACCTTGATAACCACACCAACCTACAGGAAGTAGCCCTGGTCCTCTACATGAGTACTGTATTAGTCGCTTTTCTGTTGCTGTGATAGAAACCCAAGCAATTTATAGAAGGAAGAGTTTATTTGAGCTTACGGTTCCAGGGGAATTACAGTCCATCTTGGCGGGGAGGCATGGTGGCAGAGGTGGCTGGAGAAGAGTGGAAGCTAAGCTCTACATCTTCCAGCAGGCACAGGAAACAAGAGTGACTGGCGATCTGGCAAGGCTTAAGAACTCTCTAAGCCCACCCCCAGTGACTTCCTCTAGGATAGCCACACCTTCTAAAACCTCCCAAAACAGGGCCATCATCAGGGGACAAAATGTCCAAATACTTGGAGCCTATGGGGGACATTTTCATTCAAACCACCACAGCCATCATGCTCGGAGGACATACTGAGCAGGTAAGAGGTACCCTGGCTGACACGGTAGGAGACAGGCATGCCAAGGATGGCAGTGATGTAAGAAAAATCAGGGGCTGTCATCTGAGCTTATATTTACACACACATAAGAAAAAATAAAAGCATTTTTTGTAACCTGTTTTTACAATCAGTTTAAATTTTAACTGTTATTTAACTTATAGTTTAACATTATTCATCAATTTAGTGATGAATTTCTTAATGCAGCATTAGTAGTAAAATCATGACAATGAAAGTAATTTTTGAAGAAGTGACCACCAAAAGAATGTCTGCCTCACTGACTGAGAAGTAGGAGCCCTCAAGCTAGGCTTGGTGCCTCATGCCTATAATCCCAGCACTTGGGAAGTAGAAGCAGGGGGACAGGTTCAAGGTCACCCTCTGTTACAAAGTAAGTTTGAGGTCTGCCTGGGCTACATGAGACCCTGTCTCAAAAAATGAGAGTGAGAGAGAGAGAGAGAGAGAGAGAGAGAGAGAGAGAGAGAGCACTGTCTCTCTCTCTTATGTACATACGTCACTCTGGGCAGGAAGTCATGAACCATGCCCACTCTGAGTAGAAATGTGGACTTTTTGTCTAATTAAAGAAATGTTGAAATGTTAGACTCTTTGTCTAATTAAAGCTAGAGGGGACACACTAGCTCTGGATGAGGGGTGCAGATGGGAGGAATGGGGTCTGGCCTCTCTTGGGGTCCCCTAACCTTGAAAATGTGGGGAGTAGGACCACTGCCCACACAGACCCTGAACAACAAGGCTTCTTAGAAATCTAGGTAAAATATGCCACTGATTCAATAATACGATGGATTTTGCAAATAAGCATTATCACTTTAAATAAACATGCCAGTGAAATAAAAATGAATATATTAAATTTCAGAAATGTGAATACATGTAAAATTATACTTAGAATGGAGCAAATATCATGCAGACACTCTCCCCAAACAGTCTGCTACTGAGTATGTGCATACATGTTTATGTATCCAAGAGAAGCTGTGGCCTCTCTCTCTCAAAAGGCAGCTTGTAGGGTGTTGTCATTTAATGAAAAATCAGGGGCTGTCATCTGAGCTCATGTATTTGAATATTGGTCCGTGGTCCCCAGCTGGTGGTGCTGTTTTGGAAGGTTATGGAAAGTTTAGGACACCTGCCTTCTGGAGAAGTTATATGCCACTGGGGGTGGGCTTGAGCGTTTGTAGCCTTGCTCCACTTGCTTCCTGCTTCCTGTATGCCATTGAGATGAGCGCTCTCAGCTCCCTTCTCAGGCCACCTGCTGGCCATGACTTCCACACCATTCTAGACCTGCCTCTGGAACCATAAGCCAAAATAAACTACTGTAAATTGCTTTTTAGTCGTGGTAGTTTATCACAACAGCAGAAAAGTGACTACAACACAGGGTCAGTGCACACTGCTAAGCTGAGGTTTTGGGGGAGCAGGAGTGGAGCAGACAGACTCTTCTAAGAATAGGGATGCAGAGTCAGCAATGGCATGTGCTGCCTGCCCACTCCTCTGAAGTCTTCTGCTGACCTAGGAAGAAGTAACGATGCTGCCTTGGGGAGGGCTGACTTCCCTGGAAAGGGGAAAGTCTGTGAAGTTCCATGTTGTGGTATGAATGTGAACTGTCCCCCGTAAGGTCAGGAGTTTGAACACTCAGTCCCCAGCCAGTTGTGCTACTTGGGAAAGTTGTGGAACCTTTAAGAAGCAGAGCCTTGATAGAGGAAGTACATCACTGGGGGGTGGGTCTTGAGTTTTGGGGTTTTTTAAAAACTTTTACAAAAAACTTTATTGAGAATTTCATACATGCATATAAGGTGTTTTGATCAAATCCATGCACATTCCCCCCCCCACAACATTCTCCCCTCTGAAGAGGTAACCCTGAAATCTTTTAAAAATTAGACACTAGGTCCCAAATACTTTTGACGTTTTGACATTTTTGGCCTTTGGAACACAGTGTGTTGCTAATAGGCCCAAGGATATTTCAACTTTTAGCCCAGAAACTGGCTACATTTCTTTGGGGTCTTTTTACCCTAACTGCCTAGCCAATTCCTACCTCCTATTCTTATCATGTCATCCTCTGAAGGGGTTACCCAAATTGCCAACATGGAATAGGGATGCAGACTGCTCTGTCTTCTTCCATGCTGAACAGGGACCCAGGGTGAGGTAATTGGAGTACCCCTTCAGTGGGTCTATTTAAAAGACTTCCAAATTGCATAATTCTTGTCTCTAACGGGAAAAGAAAGTCCTTGAATAATGAATAGGAGATGTGAAGGAGAAGTAAAGGTAAGAGTAGTTAGCATTACAAGTTCTAGACAGGGAACTAGAAAAAAGAACAGGACAATTTTCAAATGTTCATATGAGAGTTCATTGGAGTTTCTTGACAGGGGCTTCCAAAAGCATCGCTCTATTGGGTTCTTCCTCATTTTTCTGTTGTGGCTGGACTAGTTGGCTAGGAAGAGTAGCTGGATACTCAGGTGAGGATCCAATGACCCTGCCTGGCACTCCTTTAATGAACGAGCACAACCGTCAACAAGCCCAATTGTGACAATGTTTAGTGATCAGGCTCAGCTCAAGTCATGATGATAGTAGTTATTTCATGCAGAAGACACTGCTGTATAACATCATCTTGTTAAAAGGACCTGGAATTTAAAAGGATTTGGTGGCCAGGATCACATATGAGGGAGAACATATGCCGTTTGTTTTTCCTGAGTCTGTGTTACTTCACTTAGTATAACAGTTTCCAGATCCATCCATTTACCTGAAAATTTCATTACTTCATCTTTCTTTACTGCTGAATAGAACTCCATTGTGTAAATATACCACATTTTTGTTAACCACTCGTCAGTTGAGAGACACTTAGGTTGCTTCCATTGCTTAGCTATTGTGAAAAAAGCAGCAGCAACAAACATGGTTGTACAAGTGTCTCTACAATAAGAGTCCTTTGGGTATATGCCAAAGAGTGGTATAACCAGGTCATATTGTAGGTTCATTTTTAGTTTTTTAAGAGTTCTCCACACTGTTTTCCATACAGGCTGCACAAGTTTGCAATCCCACCAGCAGTGAATGAGCATTCCCCTTTCTCTACATCCTCACCAGCATCATGGGTTGGTGATCCTAGCCAGTGCAATTGGGTAAAGGTGACACCTTAGGGTGGTTTTAATTTGCATTTCCCTAATTACTAACAATGCTGAACACGTTTTGAGATGTTTCTTAGCCATCTTTACTTCTCCCTTTGAGAACTCTCTGTTTAGATCTTTAGCCCATCTTTTAATTGGGTCATTTGGTTTCTTGCTTCTTTGTTTTTTGAGTTCTTTATATATTCTGGATGTTAAACCTCTGTCAGATGTGTCACTGGTGAAGATTTTTTCCCATTCTGTGGGTTTTCTCTTCACTTTTTTGATTGTTTCTTTTGCTGTACAGAAGCTTTTTAGTTTAATGAGGTCCCACTTGTTGATTGCTGACCTTATTTCCTGAGCAACTTCTGTCTGATTTAGAAAATCCTTTCCTACACCTATATCCTGTAAGTTACTGCCAATATTTTCTTCTAATAGTTTCAGGGTTTTCAGTTTCACATTGAGGTCTTTGATCCATTTGGAGTTGACGTTCCTGCAAGGTGAAAGATAAGAATCTAGTTTCATTCTTCTACAGGTGGAGATCCAGTCTTGCCAGCACCATTTGTAGAAGATGCATTTTCCTCCTTTGTGTATTCTTGGCACCTTTATCAAATATCAGGTGGGTGAAATTGCGTGTACTCAGGTTTGGATTGTCAATGATGTTCCATTGATCTATGTGTCTGTTTTTGCACCAGTACCACTGTTTTTATGACTATGGCTCTGTAGATCTTTGAAATATGGTATAGTAATCCCCCAAGCATTTCACTTTGTGCTCAGGGTTGCTTTAGCTATCTGGGGTCTTTTATGCCTCCATATGAATTTAAGGATGGATTTTTCTAATTCTGTGAAGCATATCATGGGGCTTTTGATTGAGATTGTATTGAATCTATATCTTACTTTTGGTAGGATGATCATTTTCACAATATTAATTCTTCCAATCCATGAGCATGGAAGGTCCTTCCTACTTCTGGTGTCTTCCTCAATCTCTTTCTTTAACAATTTAAATTTTTCGTTGTAGAGATCTTTGGTTTCTTTGGTCAGATTTAGTCCAAGGTATTTTATTTTATTTTTTTGCAGCAATTGTGAATGGGGGCATTTCCCTGTATTCTTTCTCCAATTGCTTGTTATTGGTATATAGAAAGGCTACTGATTTTTGTAGATTGATTTTATAACCTGCCACCATACTGAAAGTGTTGGTCAGTTCTAGGAGTTTTCTGGTGGAACTTTTGCGATCTCTTAGGTATAGTATCATATCATCTGCAAAAAGTGATAGTTTGACCT
>NW_008341028.1:9320494-9321043 GCF_000622305.1 Nannospalax galili
GAAAGCCTTTTCTGTATCTATTGAGATGACAGTGTGGTTTTTGTCTTTGAGTCCATTTATATGATTAATGATGTTTATTGACTTGTGTATATTGAACCATCCCTGAATCTCTGGGATAAAGCCAACTTGATCATGGTGGATAATCTTTTTGATGTACACCTGTGTGGTTTGAAAGTATTTTGTTGAGAATTTTTTGCACTTATGTTCATTAAGGATATGGGTCTATAGTTTTCTTTTCAGTTGTGTCTTTACTTGGTTTGGGTATTAGAGTGATGCTGGCTTCATAGAAGGAATTTTGGAGTTCTCCCTCTGTTTCTATCATTTTGAATAACTTAGGTAGTATTGGTTGGAAGTCTTCTTTAAATGTCTGGTAGAATTCTGATGTAAATCCATCTGGGCCTGAGCTTTTTTAGTTGGGAGGCTTTGTATAACTGTTTCAATTTCCTTATATGTTATGGGTCTGTTTACACTGTTGATCTCTTCTCAGTTTAACTTTGGAGGTTCCCATGATTTCAGATAGCCATCCATTTCCCTTAGACTTTCAGATTT
>NW_008341028.1:9321362-9322228 GCF_000622305.1 Nannospalax galili
CATCTCTTTGATTCATTGATTTTTTGTATTGTTTTCTTTGTTTCTATTTCATTAATTTCTGCTCTGATTTTTGTTATTTCTTCTCTTCTGATGGGTTTGGGTTTCATTTGTTCTTGCCTTTCCAGTGTCTTGAGTTGCAGTGTTAGGTTATTTATTTGGGCTCTTTCTAATTTTTTAGTGCAGGCACTTAGAGCTATAAACTTCCCTCTTAGGACTGCTTTTAATGTGCCCCAGAGGTTGTGTTGTGTTGTCGTGTCCTTTTCATTAAATTCCAGGAATTCTTTTATTTCTTTCTTAATTTCTCCTTTGACCTACTCATTGTTTAGGAGTTTGTTGTTCAGTTGCCATGAGTTCATGTAGTTGACTAGGGCTGTGTCCAGTGTTGATTTTGAGCTTTATTGCTTTGCGATCTGATAGAATGCATTGAATTATTTCAATATTTTTGTATTTGTTGAGGTTTGTCTTGTGGCCCAGTATGTGGTCAATTCTTGAAAAAGTTCCATGAGGTGCTGAGTCAAACGTGTATTCTTTGTTTTTTGGGTGGAATATTCGAAAGATGTCTGTTAGGTCCATTTGATGTATGGTATCATTTAATTCAGACATCTCGCTGTTTATTCTTTGTCCAGCTGACCTGTCTAATGGGGACAGTGGGGTATTGAAGTCTCCTACTATTATTGAGTTGGGGTTAATCTGTGTATTAAAGTCCTGAAGTGTTGTTTTTATGAATTTGGGTACACCAGAATTTGGTGCATTTATGTTAAGGATTTTAATATCTTCTTGGTTAACTGTTCCTTTGATCAGAATGAAGTGACCCTCCTTATCTCTCTTCTGAATAGTTTTACCTTGAAATCTAATTTCTCAGGTAT
>NW_008341028.1:9322270-9326517 GCF_000622305.1 Nannospalax galili
TTAGAATTGCAACCCCTGCTTGTTTCTTAGTGTCGTTTGCTTGGAATATCCTTTTCCATCCTTTTACCTTAAGGTAGTGCCTGTCTTTGAGGGTTTCTTGCAGACAGTGAAGAGATGGATTTTGTTTCTTAGTCCATTCACTTGGTCTGTGTCTTTTGACTGGGGAATTCAGTCCATTGATATTTAAGGTTATTATTAAAAGGTGTATATTGATTGCCATCATTTTGATTTCTGCTTGTGTTCTCTGTGTAATTTTGTGTTTCCTAGATTATATATTTTCTTTCATCGCCCCTAGGGTATAGTTGTTTCTCTCTCTGCTCTCTGTATTGCTTCAAGTGTTCTTTGAAGGGCTGGTTTTGTGGACATGTGTTCTTTCAGGCTATTTGTGTCATGGAAGATTTTTCTTTCCCCCTCAACTATAATAGACATTTTTGCTGGGTAAAGTATTCTGGGATGGAATCTATTGTCATATAGAATTGGAAATACCTTGGTCCAGGTTCTTCTGGCTTTCATAGTTTGCATTGATATGTCAGCTGTAATTCTGGTGGGCTTTCATTTGTATGTGACCTGTTGTTTTTCTCTTGCTGATTTCAGTAGTTTCTCTTTGTACATTTAGTGTTTTTACTATGATATGTTGTGGGGGTTTCCTTTTCTGATCCTGTCTATTTGGTGTTCTATGTGCTTCCTGTATTTGTATGGGGATGTCTTTCCTTAATTTTGGGAAATTATCTTCTACAATCCTGTTTAAGGTCTGTTCAACACCCTTAGCCTGAAATTTTTCTCCTTCCTCTATTTCTATGATCTTTAGATTTGTTATTTTCATGGTTTCCCACATCTCTTGCATATTCCATTCCTGTTGTTTTAAAATTTTTCCAACTCTTTGCTTGCGTGGTCCAATTCTTCAACTTTATCCTCCAGTGTTGATATTCTGTTTTCCATTTCATTCATTCTAGAGGTAAGGCTTTCCCCTGTTGTTTCAAGTTGGCTTATTGAGTTTTGCACTTCCTTCTTCATTTCTGCCTGAGTTTTCTTCAATGTTTCTATCTCTTTTGTGAATTCATTCAGAAATTTATCCCTATCTTCTTTTAGCTCTTTATGATTTGTTTGTTCATGTGCTCTTTGAATTTGTTGAATTCCTTGATCATGTTTATGATTGTTTCTTTAAACCCAGTGTCCTGGGTTATCTCTAGGGGCTTCTCCTTGTAGACCTCTTCTACAGGATTGGTGGGGTTTGGTGGGGACATAGTGTTTTGGCTTTCCATTTTATTATTCTTTTGTTGTGACTTTGGCATGTGGATTTCTTTGGTTGTTTATGATTCTGATATGAGAATTAAGTTGAAGTATGCTTTTGTTTGTATTATCGGGGTGTCTAGATCCTTTCTTTATTGGTTATGTAAAAACCAGTTTTGGAGGTTTATTATGGAAGGAACTGATGGCTTCAGATCAGCTATTGAAGAGTACTCACAGAAGCCCAATTCAGGTTCCAGTCAGGTATACTCAGGCTTCCTTCACCATGTGGAGGCAGGATCTAGGTGCTCTCAGGCAGTCCCAGGCATGCGTTGTCAACCCTATGCCAGAGGGTGACCAGAGGGTGGCCAGAGGGGGGCCAGAACTCAGCACTCTGTGATGATCTGCTGAGCCCAAGCAGCTACCCTGATGGAGGTCCAAACCCACTCTCTCAGGCTGTCTGCTAGGATCTCAGCCTTAGCCTACAAAGCCAGATCTGCCCTGGGTCTTGGGAGGGGCCTCACAAAATCCCAGGTAGGGGAATGATATGGCACAATTAGGGGAAGCTCACCACCATGTGAAGGCAGGATGGGAGAAGGGGCTGTCAGGCTGTCCCCTGGGTTGTCAGGGCCTCTGGTAGTTGGAGGCCAGAGGAAGGCCAGAACCCGACACTCTCTGGTGGTCTGCTGAGCTCCAAGCCCCTACCCTGATCAGGTCTTGAGGTTTTATAGCCCAATCCCACTTCCTGACTCTGCTTCCTGACAGTGGATGCAATGTGACTGTAATGGTCCCAAATGGAGGCCCCCAAATTGTAATAGCCAAAGTAACTTCATTTTATATAAAGCAGCCACTTTAAACTTCAAATTTTTCAAAGGCTAGGAAAACAGCCAGCTTCAAGATTAAGTGCCTGAACTTAGTTGCTTCCTCTTAGAAGAGTGTTTTTTTTTTTTTTTTTTTTTTTTGGAGTAGCTGACCTTGGTCACCTCCCAGATCCTGCAGTTACACTAAAAAACAAACAAACAAACAAACAAACAAACAAACGTAATCAGAAAGTACCTTATTGTCAAAGTCTCTATACATTTGTTAAGAGAAGGACTAATACAAGCTTGTACAGGTTTCTGTAGTTTGCTTATCTGCTAACTTGGGCGTCCTGACCATTCTCAGGACCACCTGGCATTACCCATGTGTGATGAAATTCCTATGGTATTTGTGATTTATAAGCTAATTTCATCCTTCCCTAGGGGCCGTGGGTCCTGCATCTGACTAAGGGACCAAGGACGGATATAGCCCTAATAAATTTGACCAATTAAAATTTTGAATGGGGTCTGATGGTCTTTTTCCCAGTGGTTTCAAACTCTGTAACAGTGACCAGCGTTTTCTTGCCACCATGAGTTCTCTGCCACAGTAGACTGTATTTGCTTGGAAATGTAAGCTGAAATAAACTCTTTCTCCAAGTTCTTTGCTCAGCATTTTGTTGCAGCAACATATAAAGTAACAAAGACATTCCACATACATATTTTCAGGTTGAGCCAGTCTTCTGGGTTCCTGCATTCCCTGGTGGATCATAGTGGCTTTCAGGCTGTCCAGAATTTAAGTGACTGAGAGCCACTAAGAAGCTGGTGCTTTTCTTCCTGCAGTGAGCTTGTTGTCAGTTCAGTTGGGGATGAATTGGAGTTAGAGTCCTAGGATACTCCTGCTGTATCACCTTTGGCTCTTGCTCAAGAGCTATCAGCTCCTCTTTATGTGGGGTCTCTGGAATCATGGCTCAGGTGTGAGGTGAGGGCTCATTCAACTAGTGCTCTTGTTTCACTGTTGTGAGACAAATCAAGCAGAGCCTCAAGAGGCTACATATTTTGTTTATTAATATCATTAAAGGAAATTAGACTATATCCAAAATACAGAAAATGAGTTTAAAAGACATACATAGCCCTTTCCAGTTCTTCCTCAGATGAGTGTGGAGGGTCGGGGATTGACACAGGCAGACCTAAAGACAAAGGAAGGTTGGGGTGGCATGAGTGACTGAACCCTTTGCATGGTTGAGATATGGAGCTCCCCAAGGCAGGGGCAACAAACTGGTTGACAAATAAATGAATGTCTGATGATAATTACCAATTATTGATTGCTGAAGAATTCTAATATCTACAACCAGGGAAAAGGGAAAACAGTTGGAATTGGTGCATACCAACCTCAGCACTCGTGAGGTTGAGGCAAGAAGTTTGAGGTCATCCTCAGCTATAGTGAGTTTGAGGCCAGCCTAGGCCTCAAACCTTGCCTAAATAAATAAATAGCCAACAGAAGCAGATGTTCAATATTTCATATAAACATTAGGTAGTACTTTGTAAATTTTTTTCTTTTGAGACAGGGTCTCCCTGTAGGCCCAGCTGGCCTGGAACTTGATATGTAGACCAGGTTAGTCTCGAATTCACAGAGATCCACTTGCCTCTGCCTCCCAAGTGCTGGGGTTAAAGGTGTGTACCACCACACCAGACTGTAAATTTTTATAAAGTAACAATTTGCAAAACTAAGACAAAAATAAACTGCACAGACATTAACAAAAATTTCATTAACAATGTTTGGAAATTTAGGGATAATCTTGAGCAAAGAAAGTGGCTTAAAGATTACTTGAGGGTTGGAGTGATAGTTCAGCAAGAACAATGGCTGCTCTTGTAGAGGACCTGGGTTCCGTTCCTAGAACCACATGGCAGCTAACAATGATCTGTAACTCCAGTTCCAGAGGATATCTCACCCTCTTCTGGCCTCTGTGGGCATTTCATGCATGTGGTATACTTCTATACATGCAGGCAAAACACTCATACCCACAAAATAAAAATAAATAAATTCATTTAAAAAATTACTTTGTGATGACACTGTACCTCAAATCTTGCCAAAAGGCCCAGAAGTAACTTTGCAATGACATTTTACATCCACATGTTTAGAAACTAGTTAAGTCTATGCTACAAATAAAAAAAAAAAAAAAAAAAAAAAAAAAAAAACAAAAAAAAAAAAACCTTTAAAAAATA
>NW_008341028.1:9326529-9337916 GCF_000622305.1 Nannospalax galili
GTTTGTGTGTGTATGTGTCATGGAGAGCATGTGGCGCTCAGAGGCCAACTTGCAGGAGTCAGTTCTCTCCTTTCACCATCTGGGCCCCAGGGATCAAACTCGGGTCATCAGCTGGGCAGCAAGTGCCTTTACCCACTGAGCCAACTCTCCAGTCCCAAAAAACTAATTTTCAAGGCCACCCACATCATAGGTAACGGGAACAGGGCAGTTCTTTCAGCATGTGTGTGACTGGAGTGCAGTGATGTAGAAGCGGAATTCTTTCTTATTCAACATCAATACCACAGATGCAACTAAGTCATAAATGTGTAGAACGATGATGGGTTGCAGTGTGTGTGTGTGCGGTTCGGAGATTAGCTTCAGGGTAGAAGTGTGTTTTGAGACACAGATGTAATGAAAGATTACATTCTAGAGAAGTTAATCCAGAGAGAAGAGCTGGGCTAGATTAATCAGAGCGCTAACCTAAACAAAAAGCTTGTAAAAGATTAAATGGCTCTTACAATCCCAGCACCCACATGGCAGCTAACAACCGTTGGTAACTCCAGGTCCAAGGGATCCAACACCTTGTTCTCACTTCCTCAGGCATTGAATGACTTGGATGCACTTACATACACACACAGGCAATACACTCATATAAATAAAATAAAAATAATAAATAATTCTTAGCAGCCATAGCGCTACACATTTCTAATACCAACACTAAGGAGGTCAAGGCAGGAGAATGGAGAGTTCAAAGTCATCATCAGTTACTGTTGTATAGGACCATCCTGTGACTGGCAAGCTATGGACAGACCCCTTCTTCCCAAGCTTGGTTGCACCTACTTACCTCAGATCATCACGAACTTGTTGGCTGTTGACCGTCAGCTACACCTTCCAACCAACCAGTTGGCCTTAGTTGCTCGAGGAGGGGGGACTAAGGGAATAGAAGCTGATGGAGCTTCAGGGAGGCTCTCTCACCATTTTGTACAGTTGCTGGGAAGTCATGATCCATGCCTGGATGGAGACTTTCCAGTGAGGCCTTAGGAGGGGAGCAACCACACTCCTATAAATAACTCCTCACCCACTGCTCTGTAAGTAAGCTCAATAAACTTGCTGGTTTTCCAAACCTCAGTTTGGCAAAAATTCCTTGCTTTGTTGTAGGAACCCAAGGATGTTTTGTGCCTCCAAGATGGAAGTTTAACAACAGCTGCACAGTAAGTTCAAGGTCAAGCTGGGACACTTGAACCTGTCTCAACTTCCCCTTTAACCCAGATTTTCTTGGTAGCCCACTGTAAGCCACACTAGGATTTTTAAAAATTAGTTAAAATGATGTCAGAACCTAAACTAGACATGCTTTAATCCTGAAACCAAAATGCTGACTTCATTTTTCTTTACTGAATGTAAATTTGTGCTGTAATTCTAGTGCATATGTTTTCTACTATATGGGGAGATGATCATAAATCGCAAATGTCTGTGTTCAAGGTACAATAACAGGTGCTCTATGACACCTGCCTAATGATAGCAGCAGGGTTACATTGTGCTGAGACAACAGAAGAGAATGTCAAGGTGTGACCCTTCGTCACAGTGTGATGTCACCACCTGTGATGTCATTACTGCAGCCTGGGTCACATAGAAGGATAATATTTCCAGGTAGTACACAGGTTCTATGCTGGGGAGGTGGCTTGGTCTGTAGAGTACTTGCTGTGCAAGCACAAGGACCTGAGTCTGGATCCCCAGCACCCATGTAAAAAGTCGGGTGCTGGTGTGTGTGAACTTGTAATTCCAACAACGGGAATGGGGGATGGGGATGGGTACAAGTGGATCCCTGGAGCCTGTCAGCCCATCATTCTAGCCAAACTGGTGAGCTCCAGGTTCAGCGAGAGACCCTGCTTCAAAAAATAAGGTGGAGAGACACCTGATGTTGACCTCTGGCTTCTACATGTACATGCACACATGTGCACATGCACCATCACACACATGTATATACACATTAACTTCTACACACAGACATTCTAAAGCTGAGCATGGTGGCCCATGCCCATAATCCTAGCACTCAGGAGACTGAGGCAAAAGGATTGTGAACAAATTTGAGGTCAGACTGGGTTGTGCAGTAAGTTCTAGACCAGCTTGGGCTACACAGATATAGAGTACAAATATAGCTTATAGGTTACAAATATTGGGTCTACGTAGAGTTGGCTTTATATACTATAGATGTATTATGCTGATTTGAAATATTTTCAAAAGACGAATTTTTCTATAATCTGTTTATCTGTATTGTGGGGGAGGGTGAAAGGTGGCTAAGTTAGTAAAGGGTTTACTGTGCAAGCATGGGGACTTGAGTTTGATCTCCAGAACCCATGTGAAAAAACCAGGTGTGGTGGTGTACTCCTGTAACCACAGTGCTTGGGAGGCAGAGACAGGTGAATCTTTAGAGCTCACTGGCCAGTCAATCCAGCCTACTTACTGAGCTCAGGTCAGTGAGAGGCCCTGTCTTAAAAAACAAGATGGATAGGCGAGGTATGCTGGTGCACACCTTTAATCTCTGCATCTGGGAGGCAAAGGCAGAGGTGTGCGGATCTCTGTGAGTTCAGGGCCAGCCTGGGCCTAAGAGCGAGACCCTGTCTCACCAAACCAAACCAAACCAAACAAAGTAAAACAAAGCAAACCAAAACCAACAAACAACAACAAAAACATAGGGGCTGGTGAGATGGTTCAGTGGGTAAAAGGACATGCCACGCAAGTCTCGTGACCTGGGTTTAACCCCTAGAACCCATGGTAGAAGAAGAGAACTGACTCCTGAAAGTTGTCTCCTTACCAAACTTTGTATGCCATGGTGCATGCATGCACATGTGTATATATGTTCTCTCTGTCTCTCTGTGTCTCTGTCTCTGTCTCTTTCATACACACACACACACACACACACACACACACACACACACATACACACACACAAAGTTACCATCTTCCCTGTCTCTAAGTAAACAGTTCAGTAGTGCTGTGTTCAAATTGTTGGGCAACAGGTTTCTAGGGCATTTTCATCTTGCAAAACTGAGGCCCTTTAGCCATTGGATGGTAACTCCTCCTCTCCCCAGCCCATGGCAAACAGTGTTCTACTTTCTGCTTCTCAGTGTTTGAGTGCATTCGATGCCTCACATAAGTGGAATCACATAATATTTGTCTTTTGTGACTGGCTTATTTGACTCAGAGTGAAGTCTTCAAGGTTTATTCATGCTACAGCTGTGATGAAATTGCCTTCCTTTTAAAGGGTGAATGATTCTCCATTGTCTGTGTATAGAATAATCCACTCCCCATTATATGTAGCTTTGCCTTCTTAAGTTTCTATGGTCAATCATAGTCCAAAAATATTAAATGGAAAATTCCAGAAAAAAAAACAATTCTTAAGTTTTACCTTGATAAAAACTTATGCCATCCTACTCTGTCCCATCCAGGATATAAGTTGTCTTTTTATCCATTGTATCTAGGCTCCATATACTACAGTCTATTAGTCACTTAACTACCACCCAAGTTATCCAACCACTGTTGCCATATCTCAAGTCACCTTTATTTTACTTAATAATGGCCCCAGAGGGGCTGGAGAGATGGCTCAGTGGCTAAGAGCACTGGCTGCTCTTGTAGAGGGCCCAGGTTCGGTTCCCAGTACCAACATGGTGGCTAACAATTTCTGGCCTCTGTGGGTATTGCATGCACAGATACACTTACATACATGCAAGAAAACACTCATAGACATAAAATAAAAATAAATATATAAGGGAGTGGAAAGATGGCTCAGCAGTTAAGAGCACTGGCTGCTCTTGCAGAGGACTTGGGTTTGGTTCCCAGCACTCATATGGCAGCTAACAACCATCTGTAACTCCAGTTCCAGGAGATCCAATGTCCTCTTCTGATCTCTGTGGGTATTGCATGATACAGGAGCACTTACATACATGCAGGTGATACACTCATGCACATAAAATAATAAATAAAATATTTTTTAAAATAAATACATAAAAAAACAAGGACTGGTGAGATGGCTCAGCCAGGAAAAGGCACTTGCTGCGAAGCCTGGGAATCTGAGTTTGATCCTTGGGACCCACTAGGTGGAAAGAGAGAACTGACTCCCGCAAGTTGTCCTTTGATCTCCATATGTGTACTGTGGTATGAGTGTATGTGTGTGTGTGCGCGCACGCACGTGTGTTCGCATGCATACAATAAAGGCAATAGAAAATTTAAAAAAACTAGTTCAGAAACAAAAAGAAAGGGAAAAAATTAAGGAAGGAAGAAGAGAAAAGGGAAAGATTGTGAATTTGGTACAATAAGGTATTTTGCACTAGAGGAGAGCCACATCCACTGAAACTTCACTGTATATAGTATGTTGTTATGATTGCTCTTTTATTATTAGTTATTGCTGTGAATCTCTTACTATACCTACAGTATAATTCAAATTTTATCACAGGTATATATGTATAGGAAAGTGCATAGCACATATAGATCTCGGTACCATCTGTGGTTTGAAGTATCCATGTGGGGTCTTGGAACACACCCCTGATGGATAAGGGGGAACTGCTATCTCAAACTTTAGCCACTCATCTGTCCATGTGCATTTAGGTTAAAAATAAATATATTGCTTTGTTTTGAGACAGGGCCACACTGTGTAGCTCAGGCTGGCCTTGGACTTACAATCTCCTGCCTCAGCTTGAGCTCTAGGATCACAGGTGAACTCCAAACACCTGTCTGACCTGCTTTTCTTTCAGCAGCTTTTCAGGGAGTCTGGTGAACCCATAAGCAACAAAGTAGGATGGAAGATATGAGATGAATCCAGAGTGGAAAAGCACAAGACTCCAATTGTACACACATATGCAGGTGCCTTATGCAATGAATTGGCTCTTAGTACTTATTTACTGTCAAGAGTGTTGGTGTGGCTCACAAGGGACACACAGGCTCCAGATCCTGATGGCCCTCTCTTCACACCACCCTCTTCATTTTCTCTGGTGGGTTCCAATTGCTCAGACTATACCTAGACCTTGCGCAACCCTTTCCACTTGCCTGGGCAGCCAGATGGGGGCTCTGCTGTGGGCCTCTGTTTCTGAAGCCTCCTGCCCTGCCTCACAGACCCCATGCCTCCTGTCTCCACCTCCCTGCCACACAGGTCATAACAGGGCTGCGTTTCTGGATGCCTTGTTACCTACTAGCCATTTTAGATGGAAGGTCCTCCATTTTTGGACAAACTTTATCTTTCCACATTTGATGCTTTCACATTCTCACAGCATTCTGGTCATTCCTGAGCCATTCCCAGATCATGTCAACCCTCTTCCTCTCTCCCTCTGCACCCCTAACCCTGCCTTCCCCTTCAGGTAAAATTCTAAGGCCACCTCCTGTCTCCCTTGGTCCCAGCTGCTTTTCTAGCCTTCTTGTGTATTCTTCAAGGGTCCTTTGTGAACTCCTTGATTCCCACAGCAGGAAAGCGGTGCCAAGTTCCCAGAACCCACCAGGGCTGTCTAATGGGATGAACTGTATCTCTGAAAACTTGAAGCCCAAACCTCCAGTACCTCAGAATGGGGTCTCTAAAAGAGGCAGTTAAGGTCAAATGAGGAATGAGGCCATGTGGGTGGCTCTCAATACTAAATAGCCAGGGTCTCCTCCTCCCTTCCTCCTCCTCCTTTTTTGATAGGTCTCTCTGTAGTCAAGACTGTGCTGGAACTCACTATGTAGCCTATGCTAGTCTCCAACCTGTGATGATCCTCCTGCTTTAACCTTCTAAGAGTTGGGCTTACAGCCACGAGTCACCCTGTCTGGCTTCAGTATGACCAGTGTCCTCCAAAGAAATTATTAGAACATAGACACAAAGAAGAAGGACCATGAAAAGACAGGAACTGAAGCCAGGTACAAGCCATGAGAGAGGCTTTAGTGGGACTATCCATGAGACCTTGGTCTTGGTCTTTGGGCTCGAGAACTTCAAGGGAACCAATTCTTACTGTTTAAACCAGCCAATCTGTGGTGGTTTGTTATAGCAGCCCATGCAAATGCATACACCAAGAGTGAGTAAGTGGTTTAACTCCTGTGGCTCCCCATGCAGAGGGGTGGCTAGTTAAGTTGTAGGATTTGTTTTGAGGACTAAATGCAGTAGCTTGTGAATGCATCAAGCATGTAGAGAGAGTCAATAAATATTTCATATGTTAGTCAAGTACTGTGTCACTGGGCTACATCCCCAGGCCAAAATAATTTTTTACCCTCTCTCAATTAGTACCTGTCTTCAAGTTGGTAAGAGTTTATGCATAATTACTGAAATTGTGCTTAAACTGACTGATTAGCTGTTCCATGTATAGTAAACCCCTGTTTCTCCACAGCATCTAGAAATGAAGTTGTTCTGGTTAATTCGGTGACCATCCTATTTTTGTTGTTGTGCTGGGTGTTTTTTATTTTGGTCTGTTTTTGTTTTCCTTTTGAGGAGGGTCTCATGTGGCCCAGTCTAGCCTTGAGCTCACCATGTAGCCTCAGGAGGATCTTTAACTTCTGATCTTCCTACCTGTACCTCTCAAATGTATGTAGTGCTCAGGATTGAACCCAAGGCACTCATGGGCACACACACACACACACACACGTGTGTGTGTGTGTGTGTGTATTTATGTGGGGGTGCACGTATATGTGGGAGTGTGCATGTGTCTGGAATCCAGTAAACAATCTAGATATCATTCTTCAGGAGATATCCATGTTGCTTTTGGAGATAGGGTCTCTCACTGGGACCTGGGTCTTGCTGATTAGGCTAAGTTAGATACCCAGAGAGACCCAGGGATCCACCCATTTTAACCTCCCCAGTGCCTGGATTACAAGTATACAACATCATGTTACACCCTAAGAATTTCATGGGGCTTCACAATAAGGTAGAGACAAATGACAGAGTCTTCCTAGACAGAACTAAAACTACCTGAGGCTCACATACTTGCAACACCTTCTCAGCTACCCCCATTCAATTCCATTCATTAAAATCAGTCCAAAGAGCCAGTTCAGAGTTCTCTATAGTGAAATAATATATATGTGGCTACCCTAGGAGGGCTGAATCTGTAAAAGGAGGAACCGCCCAGAAACAGCCTGACTCCTGTGATCCCGGGTCTGGTTTAGCGAGTTGATTTCAGTCCAGGACTGTCTGGGTGCAGCTGCAGACCGGAGAGACAGCTTCCTTTAACTAGCCTGCCCTGAAGAAAATCCTTCAGCACACAGAGGCTTTTAGTACTAACTCACTTTAAACATTAGCGCATGATATTGGTGTCTTTGGAATACACAGCACGAAAGTATAACAAAATAACACAATAAATAGCGTAGCTGGCTCCAGTGAAAAGCCAGGCGCTTGTTCTCAGCTGGAGATGCTCAACCTAGATGCTCTGAGGGTAGTTTCAGGCGCCATTCCACTCATTGGTGGGGCTCTGCTTCCCCCACGTGGCCAAATTACTTCCCTGCCAGAACCTGTGGCTCTCATAAAAGAGCATCTTTTTCTCTTTTGTCCAGTCTGGCCTCAAACTCACTGCAACCTCCCTGCTTTAATTTTCCAAGCTTTGGAACTATAAGCATGAGCCATCACATGTGCATCTTTTGATTCTTAGAATGATGAAGTGGATAAACTGGTGGATAGAGATGTGGGTAAAGAAGCCAGGGAGCTGACTCAGTGGGTAAGAGTCCTTGCCCTTCAAGCATGAGGGACCCAAGTTTGAACTCTTAGCACCCACCTAAAACCCAGGGCATGGCTGTGTGTGTCTGTGACCCCAGCTTTGGAGGTCAGAAACAGGTGAATTCCAAGAGCTCCCTGGCCTGCCAGCCTAACTAAATGGAAGCTTCCAGTTTAGTGAGAGACTGTCTCAGGGTCATATGCAGAGAGGAAGACACCCAATGTCCTGCTCTGGCCTCCACATGATGCACCCACACACTCACCCTCACCTGTATGCAATATGCAACACACATGAGAGAAAGAGAGAGATTCATTCATGTATGACTCATTTTATGCATGTACCCCCAATAAATATACATGTAATAAATCTTTCAGTGGACTCAGTAAGAGAAATCACAGGGCAGAGCAAACATATTTCTACTACTGACCCTCACTCTTTGAAGCATCTAGACTTTGCAATGCATAATAGCCAACCCCATCTTTGTTTGGAAAAATTCAAGGTAAAGGAAAGATAAACTACTTAAGAAGGTAAAAGTCTCCTTTCAAGATCCTCCTCTTTCTCAATCTCATTTCTTTTCCTAAAAACACTGAATACAGCCTGTTGTGTTTCTTTCCATGATTCTTTTTGGAGATAAGATCTCAAGTATCTCAGGCCAGCCTTGAACTTGCTATGTAACAAGGATGACTGAACTTCTGATTCTCTTGCCTCTATTTCCCAAATGCTGGGATTAGAGATGTGTGCCAGCACACCCATTTTATGTGGTACTGAAGATTAAACTCAAGGCCTCGTGCATGCTAGGTGGGCACGCTTTCAACTGGACCACATCTTCACCTGATTGCCAGTGAATTAATATAAATCAATAACTGAAGTAATTTTACATAAATAAAAATGTGTCCTTTATACTGTAGGGTTTTTTTCACTCAACATTGTATTTTTGAGATTTTTCTACGTCAATACATAGACTTCACAGTACATAGAGTTAAAATACCTCTTTTCAATTTGTGTTCTCCAGTAAAGCAACACTGTGGCTAGTTCTTTTTTGATAGGTGGTGAGATGAACGCTTCTAAGATCTTACCTGATTCATCCAATCAAAGAAACAAGTGAAAAATAGCCCCAACTCTGCTGAACAAAATCACCAGCTCACCTACAGCCCCTTCAGTGAATCTCTAGACTTGAGTCTGCTTACAAATCCAAAGTCTCTTAAGTGAAAGAGGAGATCCTCGAGGAAACACTCAGAATAATGTGACAAGTATACGCTGTGACTTTTAGCTCCTTGCCTTTCCCAGATAGATGAGCAGCCTTGAACAGGTGAAATCCTCACTGCGAAAAGGAAAACCTCAGGCCTCCGGACTCATTGACCATGCTGGACCAACCCCTGGAGGTCCAGAACGGCACAGTAGTTTTTGGGTTAGTGTGCCACTGGCATGGGTGGAGCAATCAAAGGGTTTTTAACTTGCATTTACCTAAGGTGAGTTCAGTGGAACCCTTAAACCCACCAGTGGTTGTTTCCCCAATTCTTGAGGGTCCATTTGAAAGAGCTATCACAGAGGCTGGAGAGATGACTCAGCAGTTAAGAGCACTGGCTGCTCCTGCAGAGGATCTGGGTTGGATTCCTATGTTTGTCATATTCTATTTATCAGCATCAAGTAATCAGTCAGCCCATACTCAGGTTATTTACTGAGTACTGGCTACATGGCACAGTCTATGCCTACCGCCTTCTTTCTGATCTAAGCCCAGGCCTGCCTGAGGGCAGAGGCCCTTGCTTAGCATTTCTGAGCTCCCCAGGCAAGCAGTCCTTCTGTAACTGAGTCAGGCAAGCTCAGTAATTAATTACTTTGGTCCCTGCACTGGATAGCGGACAGCACCTCTGAGAACTGCAGTTTCCCTCAACTGTCCTATAAAAAGTGAGGTGAGTATTCTTCCCAACTTCAAAACCTGTTAGAAGGTTCTGTCTGCATGCAGTAACTCCTCTCTTCTTAACCCCAAAAAGTTATTCTAGGCTAGGAAAACAGACTTTATAAGACCCTGCACCAAGACCAATCTTGGTTTATATTCTTTTATCCTCAAGCTGCTTGAGACTGTCATATTAAAAATCTGTCATTTTCACTAAAAACACAACCACCAAATGTTTCGCGTAAGCAGCAGCTCTTACAAAACTTATCTTTCAACTCCCCCATGAATTAAATACCTATACCTCTATCTATGCCTATAGACAGGTATATCAGCAGTTCATTTAATTTCCATGTTGGAGATTCTGGCCCTCCTTCCCTGAGGCAAGGCCATTAAGAATATTATTATTACTGATCTCTCAGTGCAGGAGCCAGGGGAAAAAATAATGGAAAAAGGAAGTCGGGGAAGGTTTATTTTAACACATGAACTACTCCTACCTGAGCATTTCCCCCAGTTAGGACTACTTTACACTTCGGTATTTGTGCAGTCTCTCTCTCTTTCTGTTTCTGTGTCTCTCTGTGTGCACTGGCGTGTGTGTGTTCATGTGCACGTGATGTATATTTGTGTGGAGGAGCAATGTTCATGCATGCAGAGGTCAGAGGGTGACACCAGGTATCCTCCTCCATCACTTTCCACTTTATTTTTGAGACAGGGTCTCTCTCTCACTGAACCTGGAGCTCACTGATTCACCTAGACTGACTGGCCAGGGAGCTCCAGGGATCCTCCTGCCTCTATCTCCCCAGCATTGGGATTACAGGCACGTGCTGTGGGTGTTCAGGATCCAAACAAAGGTCTCCAGGCTTCCTCAGTTAGCACCTTACCACCTGGGTCATGTCCCTAGTCTCCAGTATTCTAACCAACAAGGATAACTTACCTGGTTTAGACTGTTCAAGCTGCTGTGCCAGTAATGCCATAGTCCAGTGGTTTACACAACACATTTGTTTATCACACTCTGGGAACCTGACTTGGTGTCTGGTGGAAGCCTGCTTCTTCACAGATGATCATCCTCCCTGTATCCTCACACGGGGAGGGGGGTTGTCTCTGTTTTAGAGTACTAGTCCCACTCTAGAAGGTCCATTCCCCTCTCATTACGCCAACAGTTAGGGTTCCAACATGCAAATAAGAAGGAGTGTGGACATTCAGCCCATAACTTAGTTCTTTTTGTATTTGGGTTGTTTTTACACTATAGGCTGTGGTTTTCTTAGGACCTAAAGTTCTCCCTCAAGTTTGCATTATATAATTTATATCACAGTGTTTATATTATGTTACTGCTTTTGTTACAGGTTCCAAGTGGCTTTCTGAACAGTTGCAACTGTTTGATATGAGCACGCTGCACGGCTATATTTGGTTGGAGCTCAGTTAAGACTCACGCACCAACCTTGAAAAAGTACTGTGCAAGCTGTCACAGCTCATCACCTCTTACTCATCCCTCAACTCTGCAATGTCTGGCTTCTGCCCAAACCACTTACCGAAGTTGTTTCTGTTAAGGACCTTGTGGTAACTCTAAGTCCCTCTTTTGTTTGTTTTCTCTGAAGCATCTGACCATCTGAGACTCCTCCTCCATGAAGTTTCTCTGGTTTGCTCACCCTTATTTCCGCCCTCATCTGGCAGCTGCATCATGCTCTCTCCAGCCTGCCCAGATTTCCTGACCATCTGTCTAGAGCCAATGGCCTTCTCACTCGGCAGCCTCTTCTTGGGAAATCTCTGAAGGCCTGCTTCCAGATGCTCTTGCCTCCTAAACCTTGACCTCCATCTCAGCTCTCTCTCTCTCTCTCTCTCTCTCTCTCTCTCTCTCTCTCTCT
>NW_008341028.1:9337928-9347974 GCF_000622305.1 Nannospalax galili
GGCCCACATTCATTTCCTCACTAGACAGGCCACTCTGGTAAGAGGTCTCAAGTCCTTCTTGCCACAGCAATGTTGAACACACAAAATTCATTCTTTTCTTCCATCCCTATAGTGTGACATTGTTCCTGGTAAGACATGAAGAAACGTCTACTCAGCCCAAATAAGGAACAAACAACAGGCCAAAGTAAGAATACCATCAAAATACAACTTGATGAACCAATGAATTTTATTGGGGTTACTTACAGGAATATGGATGAGGGGTTACTTACAGGAGCAAAAATGACTCAAAGACAGGTGTTTCACCAAAGCCCAACCCAGCGTGGGTGGACACCTCAGGAAAGTAGGAAACCGGGAGCACATTGCACAGCATGCAGGCAGCTCAGTTGGGTCTGAGCCGGCTCCAGGCAGCTTAGCAGCTCTGCTTCTTCCAGGTGCCTTAGCTTGTCTGACAGTGTCTCTCAGCAGGTCTTAGGGCTTATATATAGTTGGGAGGGAGGGACCTAGTGTCATATCAATTTCAGGGACTTCCTGAAGATATTGAGCTGTTTACTCCCTGAGCTTAATGAGCTTCCCTACAAGATGGAGTGTTTCACCTCCCCTTAAAACATCCTGTTGTGCCAGGCGTGGTGGCACAGGCCTTTAGCGCCTTTAGTCCCAGCACTCAGGAGTCAGCGGCAGGAGGATCTCTGTGTTGATCAAGGCCAGTCTGGTCTACATTGTGAGTCGCTAGGCCTGCTGGGGCTACAGGGAGACCCTGTTTCAAAAAGACCCCCCCAAAAATCCTGTTGTTCTATCTCCCTTTAGAACACCCTATTGTTTACCTTCCTTTAGAACATCCTATTATTTGCCCAGCTTCCCTCCAAGATGGAAGGTTCTAACTCAGAGGAAATTGTTACATAGTTGCCTAAGTGCCCCATTTCAGCAAACAGTATATCAAATCCCCAATATTCACCTTGGCAGAAATTTGGGCATCATCTTGTCCTCTCATTTCTCACACTCAAACAACACCCTAATCTGTTTTGAGACAAGGCCTCATGCAGCTCAGGCTGGGCTCCAACTGATTCTCCAATTTAAACCTCCCAAGTTCTGGGATAATAGGCATGTGCCACCATACCCAGCATCGTCTTAATATCTCTTGGATTTGTCCACAAGTCTCCTATTTTCTGCCACTAAGAGTCCAGGTCCCCATCAGTATGCTCAGAGTTTCCTAACCAGAGCCTTGTGCTGACTTTTGCTTCCTCCAACAAATCCTCCAACAAATCCTGGACTCTGCGAGGAGAGTGAATTTACTACAGTGTTAATCTAATCACAGTCTTCAGCTCAGAACCTTGAAGTGTCTCCATATTATCTCCCACTAAAATCTGAGTCCCTTGCTTCTGAGGCAGAAACAAGTATATGTGAATTTTAAAGATTAATCATACAGGAAAAAAAGTGGGGTTTTGGTGTACAGATTTTGATACATATATAGATTATTGTAGTACCCTTACTGTTAATCCAAAAAGCTCTTTTACTGAGGTTGGGAATATACCTCAGAAGAGTCCTTAACTTGGATGAAGACCTGGGTTCAATCCCCAGCACCTCATAAACTACACATGTTGGCCTATGCCTAGAATCCCGGTATTTGAAAGGCAGAAGAAGTATCATTCCTTCAAGCTCACCCTTGGCTACATAGCAAGTTCCAGGTCAGTCTAGGATGCAGAAGATTACTCCCTCACACTATCCATCTAGAGTCACATCCTCCTCCATCTCTAACTCTGCTTTTTCAAAACCATCAAAGAATCACAGTGCCAGGCAAAGGAAACCTCCCTGCAAGTTGTTGGTCAGCGTAGTTCAAGAGACTCCCCAAATAATGTTATTGCCACAGCCCTTCATTGCTTCCCAGAACTTGAAGGCAAGACTCTATCACTGAAGACTCAGCACTTGGAGCAATTGAGCTGAAACTGACCTGGAAGCCTCCTCACTGAAGACTCCATAGTGTCAGAAGATACTATCAAGCTACCAAGGGAGAAAATCAGTGATCTGTGGCCCTACCCATCTGTAAAACCTATTCACCACAACAATGACCAGACCAGTAAATTATCCCTATTTGTGCAATAGTGGCACTTTTATCTTGGGGGTAATCAACAATCGTCTAATTGGACTTAAGGCCCAGTCAATAGGAGGGAATTCATGCATGGTACTATAAACATAACCAAGTACACATGGCTGGAGAGGCCACAGACCCTAGAGAAAAACCTACTTCTGTCAGTTTCCTAGACTAACATAATTTCTTACTATATTCTAAATCTGTATCTTTATATTTACAGACAAGTGCACCAGGATATCATGCATCAAAAAAGCTGCTTTTTGAAACAGATGGAGACTATTACAAAGTTCCACAACTGGTCAAAATATAGAGAATAAGTGACTGTAAGGTGCCCAGCCCTAAGTGATACATCTACACCTAAGGCTCAGGGAACATCATGGAAGAGGGGGTGGGAAACTCAGAGCCAGAGGATAAGGCATCTGCGGCTGCTTAATTCATTCTAGACGTGGCAGGGAAGCTGCACCAATGAACTCTCCACAGTGTGGGAGTCTAACAAGATCTGCATAATGACAGTTGACATCGAAGGTAGATAGGGGTAATTTCATAGGAGTTCCACCTCAAGATGAAGAGCTACAGGCAATCAATGGCTGCTGAGGGAGGGAGGGAGAATCAGCTTTCTTCAGGGACTAGCTCCCTGAGAAATTATCTAATTCCAAGTAGGCATCCCTGCACACAGGAGCACCATTAAATGGACTTAGCACATTGTGTGTGTGTGTGTGTGTGTGTTTATAAATGTATGTATGTACATGTAACAATAATAAAGAAGAGAGACGGGCATAGTGGTGCACTCCTTTAATCCCAGCACTGGAGAGGCAGAGGCAGGTGGATCTCTGTGAGACCGAGGCCAACCTGGTCTACATAGTGAGTTCCAGGACAACCAGGGCTACGGGAAGACCCTGTCTCAAAAAACAAACAACAAACAAAACAAAGAAGAGGACAATAAATTGAGAGGGACTGTGGGGGATGGGCATGGGAGGAACTGAAGGGGAACTGGGAGAGATGGAAAGAATTCAGATAGAATACTCATGTATGAAATTCTTAAAAAATGAAACAAAAAATAGTCAAAGAAATGGGATGTATGTAATCTTTATAAAGCAAAATGACAGCCCAAGTCCCTTAAGGTGTCTTTAATATCTTTACCGACTGCTTCCACTCATCTCCAAAACCAATGCCTACGTCATGCCACTAACCTGAACTGTCTTGGGGCGCTCCACCCCCTCCTGCACTTGGCCCCTCACTCCCATCCCTCCTGGAGTGAACTGGAGCTCTTGGGGCTGTCCCCATCACAATTAGTTTTGCGTAATTACCAGGTTGTCTCTTTCATCAGACCCCTTCTTCCGAGCAAGGGCTGTTTGCACCAGGGCAGTGTCCCCAACATGCCAGCTTTTAACCCTAAGTCCCTGCTGTTGCAGATCACCATTGAGCCCTTTAATTCCTGTGGAGCCCCAGTGCGCATGCGCTCCGCGCACGCGACCACCTTGTCGTCTCAGTGTGGTGCCACCCACACACTGGGGACGACGGTTGCGGGGCGCCGGGGCCCTGAGGTACCCCGGCCTGGTGGCCCCAGGACGTTCCCGTGGCATGGCGGAGTGCTACAGACAGCGCCCATGAAGCCTGTGGTCCTCGTTGTGCTGTGGCTATGGCCTCTGTCCCTGCTGGCCTATCCGAGTGAGTGACGGGCCCGGCGGCGCGACCCACTGCCCACGGTGTCAGTCCTGTCCTCGGCCCGCTCAGCCCAGGGTCCCCGGGGATGTGCTACAGGGAGGCCTCGCTAGGGTGTGACCCCTGACCGCGCCGGGACGCCCCCACCCCCCAGGTGGCGCTGTTTGCTGCCCAGGTGACAACGCAGGTGACAGGTGACAGGGTGCATGCAGCCTGGCCCCAAACACAAAGTTTGATTGGCACTCATCCACAGTCAGGCCTCTTGTATTGGCCATGGCTGTTTTCCTACTTTAGAGTACTTCCTGCTTGCATGCTTTACAGCCCCAGCTTGTAAAGCCTGGCCTTTGACTGTACAACAGGAAACAACTTGGGCTGTCCATAGGACTTCCTTCTCCCAGCTACACCACTCAAGTCTAACTTCTAACATGTGAGTTGTGAGCAGCCATCTGGGACACTCACTGACTTGAAGTTGCACTCCTACATGACATCTTTGCACGGAAGCAATTCAAAACCTTAGATGTCTAACTTGGGACGTCTCAAGGAACTCTAGTATCTCCCCAGTAGCTGAAATCAAGGTCAGATTAAAGCATGGTATCTGACATTCCAGACTTGAGTCCAATTGCAGTGTGTTGCAGTATTTAATAATGCTGGAGTTTGGTTTAATTAAGTCAGTAAAATTTATTATATTTCAGAATTGCTGAAAGGTCTAAGTTAAAATAGAATTTAAGGGGCTGGAAAGATGGCTTCATCAGTTAAGAGCACTTCCTAACAACCATTGGCAAATCTAGTTCCAGATGATCTGACATCCTCTTCTGGCCTCTGTAGGCATTGCACACACGTGGTACCTTTATATGCATGCAGGCAAAGCACTGATGTACAAAAAATATAAATAAAGAATGGAATTTTTAAAATGTAAAATACCACACAACCTAAATTATCATGAATAGAAGTTCTGACCAAAATGTCCTAGAAACCAAAACTAAAGTGAGCCCTTTAAAATACATGATTTATATGTTATTTTGATATACATATATGATATATGATTTATTTATATAATATGATTTTTAGCTGATTTTAATTTTTTAAAATTTTCTGTGTATTTGTTTGTGCCTGAGTGTATATTTGTGCCCCAGATGTGTGCAGTGCCCACAGAGGCCAGAAGAGTATGCTGGATTCTTTGAAGCCAGAGTTACAGGTGGTTGTGAGCTGCCTGATATGTGTGCTGGTAACTGAACCTGGGTCCTCTGGAAGATCAGCAAGTGCTCTTAACAGCTGAGCCATCTCTACAGCCCTGATATTTAGCTGGATTCTTTTGGGTTTTTCTTTTAATTTTTTTATGTGTATGAGTGTTTTCCCTGCATAGTGCATGCAGTGCCTGCAGAGGTCAGAGGGTGTCAGATCCCCGGAACCAGATTTACAGATGGTTGTTAGCCACCATGTGGGTGCTGGGAATCCTAGGTCCTCTGCAAGAACAGGCAGTGCTCTTAGCTAACACTGAGTCATCTCTCCAGCCCTTAGCTGGTTTTAAATGAAAACTTTGCAAAAAGTTTTTTTTTTTTTTTCCTCAACGCAAAGGACCCAAAGATGATTTTGTTTGTGGCTGTTTGATGATCATTGTTAGTAAGAGCAGTTACTAGGTTTCGTAGTGGTAGAGCAGCATCTGGAGACTTAGTTAAGTGTAGCAGTACTGTGACCCAGTGGTCTGGGACAGCTACTCAGGCATTCCATGGATTTCAGTTAACACAGTGTACTCTCCTAACTCATTTCAGAATCTCATGGCCTATTGTTTTTCTTTGCACCCTCTTCCCTGGGCTTTCTTAAGGTTTTTAGGAAAATACTTTTTTTGTTGTTGACTAGATAGATGATATAAGACAAAGGAAAATACACAGTTGTATATCATAGAAGATATCTTGGAAAATGTAGCTCACCTGTTCTCCACAGGGGCAGATTAAAAGATATGTTCCTGTGTTACATGGCTGTTTTCTCTGTGTCTGTCATTTTTATTTTTTATCTGTCATTTTTATCTTTTACCCCAAGTTTTAAAAAGTATGCCAAGCAAAACCAGGCTTATTTCAGTGGGTTTGATTTAAATCCGTTACATCTCTTTTAAAATTGGCTCACACTGAAACAACTGTTGGCAAGAGTCAAATAAAAAAGCTCTCTTATGCCAACGATAAAGCACGTAATTTTTTATAAGGAAAAGGGCAGCCCTGACCTTCTTTTCCTCAGGCTACTGAGACAGTTTTGAGGTTACCTTCCTCAAACACCACAGGCTTATGCAGTAAATACATTTGTTGAAAACCCCAGTGCTGATTTCATCTAAATCTAGCCTGACCTGAGCCCTTTTAAATACATGATTTATATATATTTTGATATACATATATGATATATGATTTATTTATATAATATATGATTTTTAGCTGATTTTAATTTTTTAAAATTTTATGTGTATACAGAAAGTTATACTTCCCTAAATATATACCCATCTGATAGTGTGTGATAAATGTAACATGTACTTAATTTATACTGACAATTTCCCATGTTTTTTTCATAGTTTTAATTTTAAATACTTTACAATTAAAAGATCATTTTTCAGTTGAGCATGGTGTCTCATACCAGCCCTCAGAAGGCTACAAGAAGGAGGATGGATGTGCATCTGAGGCCAGCCTTGGCTACACAGTGAGACTCTGTCGTAAATAAATAAGACGAAACACCCAAAAAACAAACCCCAAATCCAATAGAAACAAAACAAAGCAAAATCTTCCCCAAACAAAAATAAATAAATAAATAAAATAACAACAAAAAAGACACAAAGAAATTTCTCTTTATTTTTCCTGTCGAATTTTTATTACTACTTATTGAGAATTCTTCTTGCTTTTGAAAATGTGTAATAACTGGATCTCTGTGAGACTGAGGCCAGCCTGCTCTACATAGTGAGTTCCAGGCCAACTACAGCTCTAGGGAGACCCTATCTCAAAAAACCCCAAAACAAACAAACAAGCAAAAGCAATAACTTCTAAGATAACATTAATATGGTAGTTATATAACCCAATAACATGAGCTATATATTAAAACCATATGGTTTTCTTTATATTATTTCAAGTCACTAAATAGTCATGAGCCTGAATCTGCAGCCCCAAGGCTATGACATACATTTTGGGGAAGTAGGTTTTGTATCTCATGATTAATTTTTTTTCCAGGTCATCTCAGTATAGATTAGCAAAAATAAAATTTGTGCTTCAGCAGCTTTATATGACACAATATGCAAGCTCTTAGGCAATACTTACACTGTGGGAATTGCCAATGTCTTATGGGCAACAGGAGTTACCAGGGCAAGCCCACCCTCAGTGTGGGAAGACCGAGCCTAAGGACCTGGAGATGAAGAAGCACAAATCCATTAAGTTAGATTACCTTAGCTGGAACACCTGATTCATATGAATATAATTATTTATCCATCAACAAAAACTACCTTTTTAAATTAATAGTAAGAAGTTCCAGGAAAACTGCTGGATGGCTAACATTTTCCTTTTGTGACCACTCTTTGAATACATTTTAGTAGCAAAGCAAGTGTTCCTAGTTAATTTGAGTTAAAAGCACTTCAGCTCAACTGCTGAAGCTGTTGCTAATTTGAGATACTCGTTCTTACAGTTGCTGTAGGATGAAGGAAGCCTAAGCTCTTCGAGTGCACTGTGTGGCATATGTGCAAAACATAAGTGGTTTGTTCTCTGAAGTTATGAACTTACAGCCAGAGTCTAGGCCATTTTGAATTTAAATCTTATGTACATGAGTTCTTTATGGATAAAGCTGTCCTGGTTTTCATTCTTCTGGTCATAAGAGTCTTAGTTACATTTGAATCTTAAAATTAAGTTTCAAAAAGTTTGATTAAATTTTGAGTATGTTAGCCTCAGTTTCCATGACAAGGTTGCAAGTTAGGGACAAAATAAAAATGTTCGAGATTGTGTGTGTGTGTGTGTGTGTGTGTGTTATGCATATATGTTCATGTGTAAATGCAGGTGTATGTATGGAGGGTAACCTCAGCTCTCAGGGCTCACCTTTCATCTTGTTTGAGACAGGGTCTCTTCTTGTTTACCACTGTGAAGGCCACACTAGCTGCTTGCAAAACTTCTGGGGGCTCCCCTGTCTCCACCACCCATCTTACCAGAAGAGTTCTAGGATTACAGACACGTATTATTACCATGTATGGCTTTTGTACAGGTTCTGGGGATCTGAACTCAGGGCCTCTTGCTTGCATGGCAAGTACTTTACTCTCTGAGACATCTCCTCAGCCCATGAGTTCTTAAAGCACAAAGGTCATATGCATTTCATTGAAGTTTAACATTTTTGTCATTATGTGAATTTTAAAATTCATCTTTTCTCTTTACTGAGTTACCAAGTTTTCCTCTATTTATGTGTGACATTTTTGCTACAACCTTTAACTTACCAAGTAACTTATATCAAACCAAGTATTTAAATTAGCAACATGGTTTGACTTTAAAGCCTTAGTTCTTAAAACATTTGAGATCTGGTAAAATGACTCAGCGGGTAAAAGGGCTTGCTTGCACAAGCCTGATGACCTGAGGGCGATCCCTAGAACCCACATGAAGGTAGAATGAGAGAACTGAATACACACACACACACACACACACACACACACACACACGCACCCCCCCCCACACACACAAGCACATACACACTAGTAACTAAAATAATTAAAACATGTTTTAAAAAATCATTAAAAAGGCAGGGCATAGTGGCACACACCTTTAATCCCAGCACTTGGGAGGCAGAGGCAGGCGAATCTCTGTTAGCTCAAGGCCAGCCTGGTCTATGTAGTGAATTCCAGTGAATTGAGACCCTGTCTCAAAAAAAAAAAATCATTAAAGGGGACTGGAGAGATGCTACGGCAGCTAAGCACTTGCTATTCTTCCAGAGAACCTGGGTTCGATTCCCAGCACCCATGTGGTGGCTGACATCCTAACTCTAGTTCCAGGGGATCTGACACCCTCTTCTGACCTCTGCAAGGCATTGCATGTACGTTGTACATGTATATACATGCAAGCAAAACATTCATACACATAAAATAAAAATAATATATATTTTTTTAATTTTACAAAATCAGACTGGAGAGATGGCTCAGCCATTAGGAGCACTGGCTGCTCTTGCAGAGGACCTGAATTCAGTTCCCAGCACCCACATGGATGTTAACAACTGTCCATAACTCCAGTTCCAGGGGATCCAACACCCTCTTCTCACCTCTGTGGGCATTGCACAACATGGGTGCACTTACATACATGCAGGCAATACACTAATACACATTTTTTTTAAAAAGTGTTTTTTAAAATTAAAAAAAATCATTCAAGGCACATGCCTTTAATCCCAGCACTCGGGGGGCAGAGGCAAATGGATCTCTGTGAGATCAAGGACAGCCTGTTCTGCATAGTGAGTTCTAGGGCAGCTATAGCTACCGGGAAACCCTATCTCAGAAAGACACACACAAAAAATTAAAATATATTTAAGCATATAATCAGATAGTATCCATTTTATATTGAAGGATACAGTATCTTTTTAGACTCAGTGTTTTTATTGTCTCTTTGTGCAGCTTAGGGATTATATTTGTGTGTATATGCACACACATGCATAAATACACATATATTTTATCAGTCTATATTTTACCAGTTTGTGGTAAAATGGTAATATTTTACCAGTTTGTGAGAAATTTTACCTCCTTTCCCACCCTTTTACCTTCCCTCATTCATATTATGACTGTCCCAAATATTTCCTTCACATACAGTAACATCCTGTGAGAGAGTATGTTAACCTTGTTTCATCTGTCAGACATAACGTGGAAAATCCAGCGGGAGAGGGAATGTTGGTTACACATGCCTATTCTTTTCCTTTTTCTGTTCATTTGTTTTCTGATATTCCAGAACTCCTTCTTTAATATTCTCCTTTCTATTTGGTGAACTGCATTTATTAATAATAATATAATAATAATATGTGTGATGTATGTGTGTGCTGTGGGTGTGCATGTACCATAATGCACGTGTAGAGGCCAGAGGACAAGTTTAAGGAGTTGGATCGTGTGGTCACTGCCAGCGGCAGCCACTCCTCTGTTCTCGTGGGTGCCGCTCCTTCATTCTCACGGGCGTCGAGGTTGCTCCTCTGCTCGCCCTGGGCTGAGGCCGCTCTTCTGCCTGCCCTAGGCTGAGACCACTCTTCTGCTCACCTGGTGCTGAGGTCGCTCTTTTGCTTGCCCCGTGCTGCCTCCTGTCATTGCTGCTTCTGCCCGGTCCCAGAC
>NW_008341028.1:9348132-9380121 GCF_000622305.1 Nannospalax galili
GCAGACTTAATGTCCTATCACAGAATAGAGGGTAGGATGCCTCATTAGCATACTGGGTTTTAGATTACAGAGCCAGGATTCCTGGACCCTGACAGTTGCAATATCATCCTAGACTCCCTCTCCCTCAAGATGGCAAGCTTCCTTAAGAGCAGGTTGTGCCAACTCCATGCCAACCAGTGGGAGTCGAGATTCTTTGCCTCAGCATTGTTGTCCCCACCTCAAGGGTCACCCAGCATAATGGACCATGCCTGTCTTAGGTTGTCCCGTCCATTGGGATCTTACCTGTCATTGACTACCAACCCTTGAAAGGTGGGTCCCTTTGTGTGGTTTGGCAGAGGGGGAGGCAGGACATCCAGTATTGGCCTGTTTAAAGGCCTCCTCCGGGGTCAAGAATTTGTTGAAACCCATTGGAAGCCAATTATAGGTTGGTAAGGGCAAGGAACAGTGGGTCCTTGTTTGCAGAGACATGCCTGGCAAGATCTGGAGACAGGGCAACACCTAACTGAACTAGCCTTAACAAAATTAACAATGCAGGGTCCAAAAATTAGGAGATACCAGTAATGGCTAGAGTCTCTGTTTGTGAAGTGAGATATTCTAGGTTGTCCCAGGTTATCAGGTGTGCCGTTGGAGCCAGTTGCTTTCATGGTCTGCGATGCCAGGTTGGTCTCTCAGTGGTTGAGAGGTGCACCGCTTTCTCCAGGGTCAGGGCTGCCATCTCTGGGGTTGGTGGTTGTGGAGGGAGGTTTTCTGTCTCAGGCAATTCTGATGTTCTGGGCTGGGATCCAAATGGGGGCTGGAACATTATCTGGAAAGACACAAGCATAGCCTCGCCCTTACATTAACAACAGGTGTCAATAATATGATGGATATATTTGAGCTTGCCAAATGGAGCATCCATTTGCCATATCTTATTTGGGCCAAGACCTCTAGGGAAGGTCCCAGTGCATTGTAATGGCACCAGAGGGTAGGAGAGGGGCACAAGAGGAGCAGGCATGGACCAAATGTTTACAGCTCTGAGCACAGACTGTGCAAAACCGCACTTGTTCAAAGTAGCAAGGAGGTCCCTGAGCCTGGGCTTGTGGGATTTTAAAAGTGTCACACCCTACCGAGGCATCAAACCCAATGTTTTGAACATTGGCGTTTCTATTGTGCTCTGCCTGTCGTTCGCATTTGTCCTGATAAGCAGCCTTCCATAAGAGAAAATCACCTCCCTGTAGACAGGCACAGGCAATATTCTGCCAGTCAAAGGGAGTGTTGGCCGCATAGCTGATCTAATAGCTGACCAAACCAAGGGGAATGAATGCCACCCTCAACTGCTGCCTTACGCAGCTTCCTTAAGGTATCATGAGAATATGGATTCCAGACATTGGGGTTCTGTTGTCCCTGATTGATGGTAACTGGGAAAAACTGTGGAAAATCGCCCATTGTATCACAGGAGAGGGGCCTAGGCGGCAGGGGCTTCCAGTCCTCCTCTGGAAGGGAGGGGTAGATGGACTGGGGGGGAAAACTTCTTAGAGCTAGTGCAAGATGGAAGAAAGTAGCCATCTCCCCGTAATGGCAGAGCAGAGGCTGCCTTAACTTTCCGTTTTTGATCAAAGCCAATACAAGATAGCAGAGGTTAGCCATTGCCCCGTAATGGCGGGGCAGGGGTGATCTTGACTTCCTGTTTTTCATCAGGGGGACCCTCGAACCCTAATTCCTCATTTTTTACCTCATTATCAGCAGTCATTGTTTCCACATCAGAAGAAAAATCAGTTAGTGTGGTTTTGATTGGAAACACCTGGGACAAGCTGTCCCCACTATCCTGTTGCTTTATTTGTTTATCTACGTTTTTTAGTATGAAATCATTCTGCTCAGGGGCATCAGGGGGAACTCCCTGAAGTGAGGCCAGAATGACAGTCACAATGGGGTAGAACAGCCCAGATTGTGGGTGCCCCTCCCTGACTTCTCTCTTTCTGGCTATGAATAGCACACGAGCCCATTGATCTGGATCCCAATAGCAGGAATCTGTAAACCAAGGAGCAAGAGCTAGCACTTCATCTAATACCTTAGTTACTTCCTTCTCTATTACCCTAATTTGCCTACTCCTGAGGAGAGAAACCAGTGCAGCAGCCCAGGGGCCAGCAGGGGCTGGCAGCAGCTGGATGACTATTCCCCATATTGAAGGTCACTCGCCCTGCAAAACGTACCCAAAGGGACTCAGGAACCATTCAAGGAGATGATCAGTGAAGACCGGAGCAGTACTCCAAACCGAAGACAGAACGAAAGTGATGAGCACCCACAGAACAATCACTGGCAAAGAGGGCATCGGGAGCCCAAAATGTTCCCAAGTCTTACAGCCTCATGGGGTCGGGCTTTTCGAGCACCACATTGGGCGCCAGCTGCAGTCCCTGCCAGTGGCAGCCACTCCTCCGTTCTCGTGGGTGCCGTTCCTTCACTTTCACTGGTGTCGAGGCTTTCCTCCACTTTCCCTGGGCTGAGGCCTCTCTTCTGCTTCCTTGGTGCTGAGGCAGCTTTTCTGCTTGCCCTGTTCTGCCTCCTGTCATCACTGCTTCTGCCTGGTCCCCAACCCCAGGGCAGGTGAGGAGACTGTGTCAGCAGAGCTGCATTCAAACATAGGAGACCAGGTTCAGTGACACAGGTCTGCTTTATTGCAGAAAGGCACAAGCTTATATAGGGGTGGTTCAATCACAGCACAGCAAGTAGGATACCTTATTAGCATCATCCTATTTGCATAACAGACTTATTGTCCTATCGCAGAATAGAGGGTAGGATGCCTCATTAGCATACTGGGTTTTAGATTACAGAGCCAGGATTCCTGGACCCTGACAGTTGCAATATCACGCTAGACTCAAGCCTGTCTCCCACAGGATTTCTCTTTCCATGATGTGGGTTCTGGGCTTTGGACTCAGGTCCCCATGCTTGCGTGGCACACACCTTTAGCCACTGAACCATCTTACCCATCCTGATGAACTACATTTAGCCATCTTTCCTTAGGGTAGGTTTTCTGATAACAACTTCTCTTAATTTTTCCTTGGTTATCCTTTCATTCCCACCTACTATGAGGTTCTGGGTTGATACCCTTTGCCCATTTTATCTGGCATTCCCCAAATATATAATATTTCCTCTGACCTTGTGATTTCAGATTAGAATTTAAATTGCCATTCAATTTTCCCCTGTATGTCGGATACTGTTTTACTCTTTTTTCAAACTTGTTTTTTAAATTTTATTTATGATTTTTATGTATATGCGTGTATTGCCTACATGTAGGTCAGTGCACCTGTGTCATGCAGTGCTCACATAGGTCAGAAGAGGCTGTCGGGTCCCCTGGGACTGGAGTTATGGACAGTTGTTAGCTGCCATGTGGGTACTGGGATTTGAACCCATGTCTTCTGCAAGAACAATCAGTGTTCTTAACCACTGAGCCATCTCTCCAGCCCCAGATATTGTTTTACTCTTGCCTTTGTGTGTGTGTGTCTATGTGTGTGTGTGTTGTGGTGTGTGTGTGTTGCATGCACTTGTTAGTGTGTGTGCATGTGGATGTGGATGGAATTCAGAGGTGACTGTCAGGTGTCTTTGATTGCTCTCTGCCTTTATTTTTTTACCCTGGGTCTCCCACGGACCCTGAAACTCATTGATTAGGCTAGATTGCCCCCCCCCAATGAGTTTCAGAGATCTGCCTGTCTCCACCACTCCCAGAACTGGTATTACAGACCTGGCCTCCATGCCTGGCTTTTTTTTTAAATAAATAATTTATTGAGAATTTCATACATGCATATAAGGTGTTTTGATCAAATCCATGCCCACTCCTGCCCTTCCATCACCTCCCATATCTCCCCATCACTTTTTTCTGATAACTTCTTGTGCCCTTTCTTCTTCTTCTTTATTTTTTTTATGGGGCTTTTGGCTACTCTAACATTCCCCCTTCTGAAGAGGCAACCCTAAAATATTTTAAGGATTAGTAAAAGATCCCAAATATTTTCAACATTTTTGGCCTTTGGAACAGAGTAGGTTGCTAAGAGGTCCAAGGACATTGTGAGTTTTAGCCAAGAAACTGGCTGCTTTTCTTTGGGGTCTTTCTACCCTAACTGCCTAGCAAATTCCTGCCTCCTATTCTTATCACACCATCCTCTGAAGAGGTTACCCAAATTGCCAATAGAGAATCAGGACGCACACTGTGCTGGCTTCTTCCAGGCTGAACAGGGACACAGGGTGAGGCAATTGGAGTACCCTTTCAGTGGGTCTATTTAAAAGACTCCCAAATTTCATAACCCTTATCTTAAGGAGGAAAAGAAAGTCCTTGAATCCTGAATAGGTGATGTGAAGGAGAAGTAACGGCAAGAGCAATTAGCATTACAAGTTCTAGACAGGGAACTAGAAAAAAGTCAGACCAGGACAATTTTCAACTGTTCATATGAGAGTCCATTGGAATTTCTTGACAAGGGCTTCCAAAAGCATCCCTCGATTGGGTTCCTCCTCATTTTTCTTTTGTCTTCCAAGGCTGGACTTTACAGGGATGGATTCAGGATTTACTTTCAGGTATTTTGATAGCTGTTGGAGTGGTTAGAATCAGTGTCAATTCCCTCTCAAAGGCTTCTAGATAGGGGGAGAAAACAAATTTATCCATCATTTTAGAACAATAGCTAGTTGTCTCCCTTAGCTACAGGTGGGCACTACAGTATTGGAGACCAAGATTTGAAGTCTTACATCTGAGCAGTACTTTCTGGTTAGGAACAAAATCATCAATGAGAAATAATTGTCTAAATAACATTTTATATAGACTTAAGCCTAATGTCTGGGAAGTGTAATCCCTTGAACTCTTAAAGAAGTATACTGATGACTTTACTCTTTGCTTATACTTTCCTTTTGGGTGTTTAAGACCGCACAGTTGGCACAAATAAATCAATTTATTTTTATGCTTAAGGTCATTTGAGAATCTGTTCCTCAGGGGTCGCATGGGCTTGGGAGGAGCTCCTGGCTCCTTTCTTTTACCAGTTCCATCTATGTGAAGATAAGTCACAGGTCCTGTTCAACCATGTCTGGCTTCACTTGGAAGCATGAATGAGAAGTTTCCTCTGAATTGACTCTCCTCTTTGTAGACTGGACACTGGTTCAAGTCCATCTCGTGGGGTCTCCATGGCCTCCCTGAACAAGAGGACAGGTGACTCACCACAGTGAGATGACATTTTCTTGAGAGATGTTCCATAGTCCCCTGGAACTTAATCAACCTTGGAGGGCAAGGGGAAAAACTGTCCTTTAAGTCCCTCTGACCACATTAGTATAGGCCTCAAACTATGGCTGTTAAACATCCAATAAGGTTAGTTCCCCTAGTCTGGTACTTTTAATTATCATGTGCTATGTAGATAAGGCTTGACTAAACTATGACTAAACTATGACCATAGACATTTTAAGATTCTGTGTATATTTTTTTGTTTCATCCTTTATATATCATAACAAACCTAAACAGATCTTCATCACTTGCTTAGGCTTTCTCAATTTTTCTATTTTGGAAAATGTCTCCATTCCTATATCCTTTTAACATCTTTTACATTCTCGTTTCCTTTTTTAAAAAAATAATTATGAGACACAATAGCATTAACCAATAAATTTTCTGTCTGTTGTGACGCTTCTTTTCCTGAGGATGCTAAGCAATGCTTCTTCCCTTTAAATGTTCTGGTGTTGAGTCAATGTTTGATTAAAGTTTTACTGGGGAACCAATGAATTCATTGAGCTTACTTACTGAGATAACTGAGGGGTTGCTGAGGTGCGTGTATGACCTGAGGGTATGCACACTGGACAGCCTTTACCCAGCATGGGTCATACCTTCTCTTCCTAGCCTTCCCCAGATTATGTGCTTTAGCCCTCCCCAAATCCAGGAGCATAGCTGGCTTTTTAAAGGGTGCTGGGGGTGGGAACTCAGTCTCCACATTTGCCTGGTGGGCACCTTACCGACCAAGTCATCTCCTCAGCACTCTCGCTTTATTCAAATGTTTTTCCCTTTTCATTTTTCAGGACACTGACCAAAATACCTTGGCTTCCTCAGGTTTCTTCTACCTAAGTTCACTCATATTCTTGAATCTACCAGGTTTCTAACTCTTGTCAGATTGGGGGTGTTTCAGCCATTTACGTCTTTTTCTTTTTTAAAAAAATATTTTATTGTTTTTATTTTATGTATATGAGTGTATTGCGTGCATGTATGTAAATGCACCCATGTCCTGTAATACCCAAGGAGGTCAGAAGAGAGTGCTGAATTTGCTGGAACTGGAGTCACAGATGGCTGTTAGCTGCCATATGGGTGCTGGGAATTGAACCCACATCCTCTGTAAGAGCAGCCAGTGCTCTTAACCACTGAGCCATCTCTCCAGCCCCATCATGTCTTTTTCAGGCCTTTTCATACTCACTGTCTTTCGTTGGTCCTTGTAAGATTGATCACATTATTAGATCCTTCTGTGACAGTTTCATGAATCCCCAAGTCCCTGGGGGGCTCTAATCATGTTAGTCTATGTTTTCTCTTTATTGACCTGATGGACATTTGCTGTCTGTCCATTTCCCTGTTCATTCAACTTTCCCTGGTCCCCTCCATTTTGCTGTAGAGTCTAACCACTGAGGGTTTGTTACTGTGTTTTCATGTTTTTTATTCTAAAATTTCAACACAGTTCTTCTTTGTATCCTTTAATTCTTCCTGAAGCTTTCTGTTAGTTTGTACTTGTGTCAAGCTTGTCTATTATTGCTTTTTATTTTTATAGCCCAGGCTGCCTTGGAATGCTAAGGATGACTTTGATTTTGCTCCTCCCGCCTCTGCCTCTCAAGTGTGCTTACACTGTCACCCCCTGTTCTGTATGCAGTGCTGGGGGTGGAACCCATGGCTCCATGCACACTAGGTGAACACTACCAACTGAGCTACATCCCCAGACCCTCACTGCCCCCCACCTTTAAGCATATCTGTGTACTTTGGTGTTTCTGGGTTGACAGATTCTCCAGTTCTCTTTTTGGTTGTGCTTAGCAAAAAGAACAATGTGTTTTACAAGTAACAAGTAGAGCAGGCAAGGGAATTTTGTGATGTCCAGATATATTGGAATTCCATTGATAATGCCCTGATCAATACTATTTTCCAAGCTGTATGTGAAGTATTAGTTATTGCAAAGGAGAGACATGTCACACTGGTCCTCAGGAACTATCAGACATCTGTATAAATTATTTAGATAAAATTTTATCTGAAGAGTAACTTACAAAGCTGCAAGTAATTTAGAGACCATAAACACAAGATTTTAAGGATTTGTTTTAAATTGTTCTGTAACTTTTCATTTTCATAGATAATCAGTGTACGTTAATTTATTAGCAACACTTTTTACTTCAGAAGCAGTTTGGTGCCATGCTTCTAGGGTTTTTTTTTTAATTAGCTTTATTAACTAAAGTGAAATAATATCTATTGATTGAATTAATTTTTATAAATTATAATTATTTTAACTACTGCATATTAATTATACTGAGTAATGAATTTAATTGTAATAATTTTCATACATGTATGCAACATATTTTAATCACATTATCTCTCTAAACTTTAGTTCTTTAAATTTTTTTTTGCTTATGTGGTAGTATTCAGTAACTATAATGCAAAAGAGTTCCAAGTATGGCATTTTAAATATACGAGAAATAAAGATCACAAGGGAAGTGTTTCAGGAATCTATCTTCAACACCCCTGTGTAACTAGTGATCAGATCGAAAAACAAAAAATGAAATATGAGTGTTTGTCTAGCATGTGAGGCCCTAGGTTCAATTCCAAGAACTCTTCTCTCTGTGAGAGAGGAGTCTGTGTCTCTGTCTCTCTCTATATATACATACGTATATATGTGTGTGTGTGTGTATTAGTAGCTTACACTACTTTATAAGCATATTCTAATTTGTGCAAATACTTCAAATCTACTACAGAAATATGAGTGACTAGAATGTTCCTGATTTGTTACTTATGAAGTTGGGTTACCTAGAAAGAGCTATGTTTTCATTTTGCTCAGGACAAACTTTATCTTTGTGTGAAGTGAACATGTTCTTTTGTACATCATTGACTGTCAGTTCCCAGTCACACTTTGTAGAAAGAAAACATGTTTGGATTCTCTTCAATATCTGTAGACATCACCATGTTGAAAGGGAACTATTCGACAGTAGAGTGAAAGTTTGTATTAATTATTTTATCTAAATTGCACATGTACCTTTAAATATTTTATTCCAGCTGACCAGGAGAAGTATTTGTGTATCTCATGTCATTTTATTTACTATTCACATGTGTTTTGCAATTGAGTTGTGCTTCACCCCATGCACTGAACTGCTTTGCCAGCTTCCTTGTGGCGCATCCCTATGACAACATGCAAGGTTACCTGTGCCTACTTTGAATAAGGTGGCCCATGCTCTAGCCCATCCTTTCTGCCTACGAGCTGAACATAATCTTAAGCAAATTACCTGTCCTTTCTGAGCATCTTATTTTTCCTCTTTATCAAAACACTCTTCAAACTCAAAGCCTTAGTACGATGCCTGTACACACTACAGGCTCCATAAATAAGGACTGTTGTGATCGTTTTAATGACTGTCTTCCCAATTTCACATCAGAATTCCTGCTATTTTCGTTCATGCAGTTGTTCGCATCAATTGGCTAACTTTCCTATTGTTTCTGTCATGTCCTTGTACTATTTAAGAAGAGTGCAGGAACTCAAGTTCAGCTGCAGCCTTCATAGCTGAGCAAAACCCTGAGCAGAGGCCCTGGAGCAATATTCCAACGTCTCACATGGGAGGGTGTGTGTGTGTGTGTGTGTGTGTGTGTGTGTGTGTGTGTGTGGGTGTGTGTGTGTGTGTGTGTGTGTGTGGGTGTGTGTGTGTGTGTGTGTGTGTGTGGGTGTGTGTGTGTGTGTGTGTGTGTGTGGGTGTGTGTGTGTGTGTGTGTGTGTGTGGGTGTGTGTGTGTGTGTGTGTGTGTGTGGGTGTGTGTGTGTGTGTGTGTGTGTGTGGGTGTGTGTGTGTGTGTGTGTGTGTGTGGGTGTGTGTGTGTGTGTGTGTGTGTGTGGGTGTGTGTGTGTGTGTGTGTGTGTGTGGGTGTGTGTGTGTGTGTGTGTGTGTGTGTATGTATGTGTGTATGTGTGTGTGTGTGATTTGTGTATGTTATGTACACATGTTCAACTGTATGCATATGTGGAAGTGTATGTGCATATGTGCATGTGCATATGGAGGCTTGAGGTCGATGTTGGATGTCTTCCTCTAGCTCACTTCACCTTATTTTCTTTGAGCTAGAGTCTCTCGCCCAACCTGGAGCTAACTGATTCTGCAAGACTACCTGGCCAACAAGCCCCAGGGATCCTCCTGTCCCCGACTCTGCAGTATTAGGATTACACCTAGCTTTTCATATAAGGAGTACAGCAAACACTTTACCCACTGTACCATCTCCCCAGTGCTGGAGGGGATCCCTAACCTTGGCCACATTCTAGGACATATCATGTGCTCAAGTCTCCAACTGGTAAATATAGCTGTGATACTGTACCAGTGTAGACTGCAAATAAATATCCAAGGTATTGTAACTCAGCTTCTGACAAGTTGGCCTGTTCTTTGTAAGAATTAGAAGGTTGTTTGTGTTCTAGAACCTCCTGAAGAATGATGGAGAACAGGATTTCCTGGTGGCCAGGATCATCTGTAAGGAAATTTGAAGCTATCCTTTTACTATCTTGCCTGCAAACATTTTTACAGGGATCAAATTGATTTGCAAACACAGTCTTGGTTACTGGCACTGAGGAAATCATTCTGAAATGCATAAGCTGCTTCAAAGGGGCAAAAATGAGACAGGAAGCATGTGGTAAGAGGATGGATTTCAGAATAGAATGGTACACAGACCCAAGGGTACATTAGCAAGGGAAGAAAAGCAAGGTAGGAGGTAGGTTGCCTCTGTTGCTAAGCAGCCACAGACATGTTTTTTGGTGTTGCCAGAGTAACAGGAAAGGGGATAATGAGTGCCTGAGATTTTTTAAGGAGCCAGCTCTAGTCAGGGTCTCCTTTCCTTGTTCTTTAGTACCCTAACTTATTTAATAGCTACCTGGGTATCTAGTTTACTAGTCTGAAAACAGACAAGCTAACTTATTTGGAAATCAAGTGCTTCACAGACCATAACCCAAAGACAGTGCCCTCTGAAAAGCAAGGAAGCCTCTGTTGAGTGCACATTTTAGATTTGCTCATGTTTAGCCCAACTATTTGCTTCTAGTTGCCTAGAATTGCCTTTTGACTTTTTTTGAAACAACTTATTATAGAAAAAAATCAAATACACACCCAAGTAGAAGCAGTGGTATAAAATCTCCAATATTGCTAAAAAAAAAAAAAAAAAAAAACCAAAACCCCAATTATTATTCTCTTTTGATTAATCTTGCTTCATGGACATTTCCACTCACATTTCTTCGCCCTTGACCTCCTTGTCCTTCCCCCTAATTTCTTAAGCTTAGGATTTATTTATTTTTAAGTTATTTTTATTTATTTACTTTTATTTTATGCATATGAGTATTTTCCCTGTATGTATTTACACGTGCCACATTCATGCAGTGCCCATGGAGGCCAGAAGGTGTCCCATCCTCTGGAACTGGAGTTATGGACAGTTGTTAGCTGTCATGTGGGTGATGGGAACTGAACCCAGGTTCTCTGCCAGAGCAGCTAATATTCTTAACCACTGAGGCATCTCTTCAGCCCCAAGTTTAGGGTACTTAGAAACAAGTTCTAGACATCATATAATCTTATTGTGAATAGTTTAGTATGAAACACTAAAGAAAAAGGATGGTAAAAAGCAGAACCATAATGCAAACACACCTAAAATGATAAGAATTCAGGGGCTCAGTCAGTGAAGCACCTTGCACTGGAGGACCTGAATTTTATCCCTATAACCCATGTTAAAAAAAAAAACAAAAAACTGGTGTGGATAAGAATTCATATAATCCTAGTGCTGGGAGTTAGACATTCCTGAGGCTTTGTGGCCAGCAAGCTTACCCTACTTGACCAGTTCCAGGCTAGTGAGAGACCCTGTCTCAAAACACAAGTTGAATGGCACCAAGGAACAACCTAAGGCCGACCTCTACAGGTACATGCACACGCATGAATTTACACACACACACACACACACACACACACACACACACACACAAGAGAGAAGCTAAGAATTCAAATGTCTGATCACTGCTCAAAGCTTTCTGATTCTTTACATTATGTTTTTGGTTTGTTTGATTAAATTCATATCCAAATGGTGCTCCATCTCTGTCCTCTTTAATTTATTAAAAAAAACGGAGGCAAATGTCCTATAGTTTCCCAGAGCCTAGTTTTTGCAGTTTATACCCCATAGTGTAGCATAATAGCTTCTCTTATTGCCTTATACATTTATTTATTTATCATTTATTTATTTATCATTTATTTATTTATTATTTATTTATATTTTGTGTGTATGAGTGTTTTGCTTCATGTAAGTGTAATACATGCATGCAATGCCTTTAGAGGCCAGTAGAAGGCTTCAGATCCCCTGGAACTGGAGTTAGAGACAGTTGTTAGCCACCATGTGGGTGCCAAGAACCCAACCTGGGTCCTCTGCAAGAGCATCAAGCTCTCTTAACAGCTGAACCATCTCTCTGGTTCTCCCACCCCCAATATTGTTTTGTTTTGTTTTTTAAGGCAGGGTCTGCCTGTAGCTCCAGCTGACTTGGAACTCACCATGTAAACCAGGCTGGCCTCCATCTCACATGTGGAGGTCAGAAGACAACTTTTGGTCAGTTCTCTCTTTCTACCACGTGTCCCAGAGGTCAAACTCAAATCATCAGGCTTAACAGCAGGTGCCCTTTACCCGCTGAGCCATCTTGCCAGACCCGGTTTGACTCTTCTGCAAGAATACTTCACAGGTTATATTGGGTTGTATCCGGAAGCATTTGTTAATATTTGTATTATGTGTTTGAGAATATTTTATCTCCTTTCTATGCAAGTTCACTGTGGCTACTATAACAAATTACTACAAACTATATGGTTTAAAACAACAGGACCCACATGGCAGCTAACAACTGTCTGTAACTCCAGTTCCAGGAGATCTGACAGCCTCTTCTGTCCTCCATGGGCATTGCACAACACGGGTGCACTTACCTACATGCAGGCAATACATGCCTACACATAAAATAAAAATAATAAATTAATAAAATTTTTTAAAACCCAGGAATTTATTCTCTCTCAGTTCTGGAGACCAGAAGTCAGTTTCACTAAGCCCAAACTGAGGCACAGCCGAGCCTGCTCCCTGAGCTCTAGAGGATATTTCCTTTGCCTCCTGCAGTTTGTAGTTGCTGCCATCCTTGTGTGACTGAGGCCACAAGCCTCTACCTTGTCTCTGTATATCAGATATCTCTCTCTCTCTCTCTCTCTCTCTCTCTCTCTCTCTCTCTCTCTCACACACACACACACACACACACATCTGGTTTGATTTATAAGCCATCCAGTTAGTTGCGGGTAACCACCCCTGGTCACAATCACTTTTAAAGGTCCTGGGGACAGGGGAAGAGGCCTCAGACAGGAGAGGAGTGCCCAGACTAGATTCAGCTGTGTTCCAATTACTTTCACTTGCATACAAGATGGCCTACTTCCAGGTTCTTGTTCAAAGCTGACCCTTTTGGTTGGCTTCCCCCAACCACCACACCATAGGCCTCCCTCTGGCAGGAATTTCAAATTTCCCACCCTTGCTCTCCCCAATTAAGTTCCTACTTTTATATGAGTAAACCACTTTTATATGAGTGCATCCTGCCCTGTCCAATCCCAGAGGAGAAGGGGAGCACAGTCCTGTCCCCTCCTCCTACTACCTATAGAATATACAAGCCCAGACTCTCAGGGGAGGTAGACTGAGCTCCAGCTCTGAACCCCTCCCCTTGCAGGGGGGGTCTGTCTCTTTGCTGTGTGGTATATTGCCTAATTATCAATAAACCTTGACTGTGTGCTAGAACTGCAAAAAAAAAAACATTTTAAAATAAAATAATTTTTTAAAAAGGCCCTGGGATTAGTGCCTAATATCTTTATTCTGTTGTAATTACTGGCATAGATTTTGAGTACGCCTTTTTTGCTTTGCTTTTTGTTTTTTTTTGTTTTTGGTTTTTTTTTTTTTTTTTTTTTTTTTTTTTTTTTTTTTGAGACAGGGTTTTTTTTGCTTTTTGCTTTGTTTTGTTGAGACAGGGTCTTCCTGTCATCTCAGTTGGCCTGGAGCTTGCTAGGTATAGACAGGCTCACCTTGATCTCACAGAGCTGCCTGCCTCTGCCTGCCAAATGATGGGATTAAAGGTGTGAGCCGTCATACCAGAGTGTCTTTTAAAATTCATGATTAGATATTTTATTTCACTGTGTTGCTATTTAAATGACAGCTTTCTCATTTATATCTTCTAAATGGTTTTGTTATTTGTATATTTGTAATATTTATATATTGATGTTTTTGTTTGATTTTGGTGCTAGAGATCAAGCCTGTGTCCTATAGTGGGTTCTATAACTTGTTGTATTACTAAGTTTTCTTTATTGTAGTGACTTTTCAATGAATTCTTTTGTATTTATGATTTCTAATTAGACTATCTGTATATGGGGGAGTTTTAACTCTTCCTCCTGCTTCTAATGCTTCACCCTGGTCTAATGTTCCTGTCATGATGCATTTGAAGAGTAACTGAGATTTTAGTTAGCCTCATCTTTCCTGTCTTCAGCAGGAACACATCTAGATCCAAATTACACACACACACGCACACACACACACACGGGTGTGTTGAGAGAGGGTCTCATGTAGCCCATACTGGCCTCAAACTCCCTAGGTAGCCAAGGGTGACCTTGAGCTTCTGATCCTCAGCTTCCACCTTCCTACTCCTGAGATGACAAGTGTGCACCACCACACCTGGTTCATGTGATGCTGGGTCTGGAATTTTGGCTTGGTAAGTCACCTGTTGAATGATAACTTGGATAGGAAAACAAACATCAGTGTCTCACGTGCAGCCCTTGCCCTACTTTCCATTCATGCGTTTTAAGTGAGGGCCAAACCTGCGTTAGAGCTGCTTAGTTTTTACTTCTTGATTTCAATTTTAAGCGATAGCAAAGGGAATAAATTTAGGTTAGTCGATTCTATCATTGTGTTATGTGCAATCAATGTTACTTATTTTTTATTTTTCCCCCCTCAAGGCATAACCGTGTTGCCCGATGAAGAGCAACACTTGAATCATTATGTACAGGTTTTACAGAACCTAATACTGAGTGTTCCCACTAGGGAGCAGACCTCTGAGACGAAATCAAGTTCTCCAAATGATGATACTCCACAGCCGCGGTCGTTGAAGCCGGAGTCGATGGGCACACCTGGCGTTACCCCGGAGAACAACGTCCTCAGGCCCCACAGCGAGGAAACCACCACCTTGGCCACTAGCGGCTTCCCGCTGGGCGTAGAGCGGAAATCCACCCAGCGCACGCCCTTCTGGTCCATCCGGCCAAATAACGTCTCGGTGGTCTTGCGCTCGGATGAACCTTACATTGAGAAGGAAGAACCAGAACCCGAGCCCGAGCCAGAGCAACTGAGGACGTCAACCGAACCCCCAAGTCCGACAACCGGGGTCACCGAGCCCTGGGTGAGCACGCAGGTCACCGTCACAACCAGGTCCACCAACATGGACGTGTCCCCAGACACCGAGGATGTGCCCCAGCTTTCAGGCGACTCTAAGGACGAGAACTTGGAAGAACTGGCCGAACACGACCCACACAGCATGAGACACGAGGAAATTTTGAGAAAAATTTCCAATATTAAGGCCCAGATTCAGCAGGGGCCGCTGGGCATCGGTACCAACCCCGAGTACAAGGAGTACATCCAGGTGTCCAGGGAGCACCTGAAGCGCAGTCTGGCCCTCGCCGCTGCCGCAGAGCACAAGTTGGAGCAAATGTACCGGTCTCAGGTTTTTCCAGACAGACGGACCAGCTACCACATCGATGACCTTGAAACTGTTATTAATATGCTGTACAATTCCAGATCGAAATTATCGGAGTATTTCAGTATTAAACATATTCCACCAGAGTTGAGAGAAAAGGCTACCACCGTATTCAGTAAGTTAAAAAGAATATTATGCACAGATCAGATAGAAAATCACAACCACATTAGGAAGTTGCTAAGCAATAATATAAAACTTCTAAACCTTCTTGATGTTTCATGAGTAAATTCATTTACACAAACAGCTCATTCACAGGAAAATAAACATATTAGTGATTTCAGAAATTACCTAAAATATTTTCCATTATACTTTTGTGTGGTAATATCTTTATGTGTCATGTAAAATAGTTTTATATGCACTGAAAACCTAATTTAAAATAAAAATCTGGTTTGTGAGCTTGTAGTTTTTTTCTCATTAATTTTAAAAGTTGTGAAGATCTAATCTTTAAAATGTTCAAGTTTTGATACCACATGAATAGATGAGCTAAATTCACCCATTTTATGAGTTAGCAAACTGCTTGCAACTGTCTAAGGCAGTAATTTTAAAATCATTGCATACATTCTTTAACACCCTTTCAGAGAATCTAGGTTTTCTGTATGAAAAGCAAGTTCAAAGCTTGTATCAGGCAGGACCACTTCCATCTGGACATCATTTGCCTCCTTTGGAGGTGCATGGTTTATTGAGTCACATCCTGTTCTGTTGTCAGCCACTTTGGGATCCTTAAAGAGGGACTGGAGCCTGGGTCTGTAATGACATCATTCTCATTAGTTCCTCTTTTTTTGCGGGGGGGGGGCTCTTTTTGAGACAGGGTCTCTCTGTAGCCCCAGCTGTCCTGGAGCTCACTGTGTAGACCAGGCTGGCCTTGAACTATCAGAGATCTGCTTGCGTCTGCCTCCCGAGTGCTGGGATTAAAGGCGTGCGCCACCGTTGCCGGCTAGTTCCTCTTTTTACTTCTGTACATACATTTTAAAGCTTGGCAAATCTTCTGACAGGTGTGACTGACACCATTCAAGTTAGCTGTGTAATATTATAATGAAGGTGCAGGCAATTCTGTTTTGACCAGTATTGTATTCAAGTCCATCTATTTAATAGTCATTCCTTGAGCCATTTATAGATAAATAAAGATTTATTGACCCTTTGCTAGAACAAAATGCTAGGCTTTGAAGATATAATGAAAAGCTGTTTCATTCTCTCTTTTAAGATTATATCTATCTTAAAATTTTAGCTGGGACAAGTTGTTATGGGGTGAGCTGTTGGACCTAATCTAGAATGAGAAGACAACCCTTGGCAAGTGGCGTTTCAGGCCAGGGCTGAGAGCTGGGGGGGAGCTTAGCAGGGAAGAACTTTCCAGGTCAAGGAGGAGCACGCATGGATGCAGAGTTGAGACTGAGTATGGCAGGCTCAGGAAGTGCCTGGAGTATAGAGGGGCCAGGAGAACATCCAAGATGGAGCAGTCTCATATGCAGGGTTGGAAAAGAGCTCTCCAGCCTCCCGTGGTGCATAGTTAATATTGTGAGAAGCAAAGGACTGTCACGATGAAGTTTGTGTCAGATGAGTGTGTTCTTAAAACAACACAACACCCTAGCTACCATTTTAGAGGCAGGTAAAAATAGATATGCACCCCATACAAGCTAAATTTGACGAGTCAGATGGAAAGAACTGGCAATCAAGAGGTAAAATCAAGAGACTCTAGTGGCTAAATGCACATGTGTGACTGAGGGAGAAACAAGGATCGGGAAAAAAATTCTCATATGACTATTTTGTAAAAATAATTACATAAGTTTTGTTTCACAAAACACTGTTCACTATGTTTGTTTCTAAAAATAACTTTGCTGTGAAAGATTTCAAGCATTTGCAAAAGTAAACAATAATGTGGTAAAATTGACACCTATTGTTCGTCATCAACAGTTACGTTCTGATGGTCAGTCTTTGTCATCTCTCCCTCCACCCTTCCCCTGCTTCCTTAATGATGAACTAAACCCCCAATACTTGGATTATTAAATCTCTAAAAAGAACGATGTGCTGTTCTATAGGCTTTGGAAGAGCACTGTTTAAGTGTTTTATGGCAGTTATCCTCATATACGAAGTTTGGTATCTAGTCAATGTTTAACTTTTTGAAAATGATTAGACAATTGGAAATTTGGAGTCTCTGTATGAATCGAGATCAAATAAAGTTCACACATTGTACTGCCTGACTTGACTCAGAAATCTTTTAATCTAAGGAATCCCTTTCCACCTCCTTTTTCTCTTCTTTGAAGCTTCTTTATTAGAGAAATGGGTCATTAGTCCTATAGTTTCCCACAGGATAGATGTAGCCCATGCGCCCAGCCTGTTTTCCTGTCCTTTCTATTTTCTTAATTCATTTATGTTTATTTTTATATGTATAGTGTATGTCTGTGTGAATGTGTGCCATATATGTGTAGGTGGCCCCTGTGGCCAGAAGAGGGCATCCAAATCCCTGAAGCTGAAGTTACAGGTGGTTGTGAGCTGCCTGACGTGGGTGCTGGGAGCAAAACTCAGGTCTTTTGCATGGTCTGTAAAGACTCTTAACCTCTGAGCCATCTTTCCAGCCCACTCTGCATTTTTTGTAAATTGGTAGTTTAATTTCATCAGACTGTGTTTTTGTTTTCTTCTCTATTTTCTTTCTTCTTTCCCTTCCTCCCTCCTCCATTCTCTCTCTCTCTCTGTGCTTGTGTTTGGGGGACGAGAGGATGATATTCGGTGTCTTCCTCAGTCATTAGACTCTCTTTTTGTTGCTGTTCTTCAAGATTTATGTGCGTGTGTTCATGCCTGCATGTATGTGTGTTCACCATGTGTATGCCAGTGCCTACTGAGGCCAGAGGAGGACATCTGATCCCTTGGAACTAGAGTCATAGGCAGTTGTGAGCCACCTGATATGGGTTCTAGAAACTGAACTCGGGTCCTCTGAAAGAACAAGTACTCTTAACTGCTGAGCCATCTCTCCATCTCCTTCAGCCATTTTTTGAGACAAGGTCTTCCACTGAACCTGGAGCTCACTGATTTGGCTCTACTGGCTGGCCAGTGAGCCCCAGGGATCCTCCCATGTCTACCTCCCCAGTGCTGGGGCTACAGACGCACATCACTGTACCCAGCTTTGTGTGTGGATGCTGGAGATCCAAACTCTGGCCCTCATGTTCATGTGGCAGGCACTTTACCCATTGATCTGTCTCCCCAACCCCTTCCCCTTTCCTTTTCCAGGCAGTGTTTTTTTATTTAACTCCAGCTACCTGAGCCATTCCGTTTGTATTTTTTGCAGACCTTGATGACCATTCCCTAGGTTGATGCTAGGTAAATTCATTAACCAGGTAATGTAAAGTGGAAATATTATTCTTTTATTACCTGAACTATTTCTCTAAAGAGAATTTTTTATCTCAACTATTGATTCCCCAATGATCAGTTACCAAATGCTAGAATATTTCTATTTTTTAGAGAATTTAAAGATTAGTTCATAGAATTCTCCAATGATGACTATTTAAAACTTTTATTGTTATTCTGAAACATGGTCTCATTTAGCCAGGCTGGCCTCAAACTCAAAATGGCTATGCTCTGTAGCCAAGGATGCCAATGAACTCCTGATCCTCCTGCCTCTAGTTCTCAAGTGCTGGGATTACAGGCAAGCAATCCCTTTCCAGAGAGTTTCCTCATTAGGGTACTAATGAGTTTGTGAGCTGATGAGTTGATGAGCATCACTGACTGGGAGCATCAACCAAGGTTCTCTGATGTTATACATTCAAGCTGACACCAAATGGGAGAGTGCACCGCCATGTCACTCCTGGGTACAGGGCCTCTGACCAGCATGCTTTGCACTCTACCTTTCAGTTTCCTGTGTTTTATATGCAGTGACTAAAAGTTTTAATTGTACTTAGGAGTTTGTACTTTGGACTAGGCTTTGTGGCTCATGTCTTTAATCCCAGCACTCAGGAGGAAGAGGCAGGTGGATCTCTGTGAGATCAAGGCCAGCCTAGTCTGCATAGCAAGTTCTAGGCCAGCTGGGGCTACAGAGAGACCTGGTCTCAAAAAAAAAAAAAACATAAAAAAGAGAAAGTTTGTATTTAGGGGGCTGGGGAGATGGCTCACCAAGTAAAAGTGTTTGCTGTACAAGCCTGAGGACCAGAGTTTGAATTCCCAGCACCCAGGTAAAAGCCTAGTAGGTGTGGAGTCCTGCCTGTAATCCAAGGCCTCTGGAGGCAGAGACACAGGGGATTCCTTGAGTAAACTGGCTAGTGAGACTAGCGAAATTGGCAAGTTCTGGGTTCAGTAAGAGACCTGGCCTCAATATGTAAAGTGGAGAGCAATTGAGAAAGACACACAACATCAACCTTTGGCCTCCATGCATGTGCACACATATGCCCACACACATGTAAACACATATACCATACACATACACATGTGAAAAAAAAAAAAGGCTATAGGAATATAAGATGAACATAGTTTGGAACATCAACTGTAGCTGGATTCAGAGATAAAGGTTAGGAGGGAGCGAGACTGGGAGTCACCACTAGGGAGGTGACCATAAGAATTGGGGGTGAGGGGAGTGGATGCATGATACTGTCATCCTCTCCCAGAAGAAATAAAGCTTGTACCTTTGAGATTCCTTCATGACTTCCTTGAAGTCAAACTAATAATTATGTCTAGTAAGGAGGTGTTTGCCAGTTTTCATTGGTGTTTTTCTAATGCAATAAACTCATTTCTGCCTGCAAAAAAAAAAAGAAAGAAAGAAAGAAAGAAAGAAATTGGGGGTGCTCCCAGACTTCTGTGGAAACAGAGGGGATGGCATTATGGCATTATCATTAAATTTTCAATGTTTAGGAATTAAGAATTGATAGAGGGGCTGGGAAGATGGCTCCATGGGTCAGAATGGTTGCTGCATAAACATGAGCACCTGAGTTAGAATTCCCAGTACTCTGTCAAACACTACCATGGCCACACATGCCTGTAATCCCAGTGTGATGGAGGACGGATACTGGAAGGTAGTTGGGACTTGCTGACTACCAGCTGAGTTCCAGGATCTACAAAAGACCCTATCTCAAGGAAATAAAGCAGAGTGAAAGAGCACACTCAGCAGCCTCTGATCTCCATGTGCACCCATGACACACACCTGCACACATGTGCACATACACATGGAACACACACAAAAAAGTGGCAGGGTTGCTGGGAGCTCCGACAGGTACGGCACAGGGGGAGAGGCCAGGACCAGCCTGGGTTCCTCTCTTGGGGGCTGAGCGGGGTGGTGCGTGTCGGGCGACTCAAAAACCACACCGAGTCAGGAGTCTTGTCGAGGCAGGAACTCACTTTATTGTGTCAGGCATCAACTTATATAGTTTAAGCAAATGGGGTGTGGAAAAGGGGAGTGGGTATAGGAATGTGTCATCTGGGGTGAAGACTGTGGGCCACTGGGAATTTACCACGCCAGTTGTTACTGGGCAGAGGCAGTCTTAGATAGGGCTCTGCTGAGTCACCTCCACACGGAAGTGACAGGCCAGAGACAGGTCGCTAAACTTTAGCCTGGCTTAGGAAATTATATTAGGCCTCATTTTCCTCCATGCCATGTGTACGAGGGTCCCGAAGGCCCAACAGCAGGGTGATCCACGAGAACGGCCTGACTCGAGCCACCACATCAACCCATCAGTTCCCCAAGGAGACCCCTCTTTTCCTCTAGGAGAAGAGTGAATCTGCTGCAGGGACAGGCCTCGGGGAGGAAGAGACAGGGTTCCCTGGGTGTGGGAGAGAGCTGAAGGCAGGGCAAGGAGCGGGTTGGAAGGGCTGTGATGTTGTGGCACCTGAAGTCTGCTAGCTGAGGCTCATGATGTCTTAGTAGGGTGCCTGTCAGCCTCTGTGACAGGGACAGAGAGAGCTGCTATGGGATTTTAACATCGCATCCTCAGATTAATTCCAGGTTAGGAATGACAGTATTGTTTTTCACTATAAGGAGGACAGATGAGAGAGGGGAAGAAACACGGGTGGGAGCAAAGATGGAAGGGGGCTTAAAACCCCCAGACTTTTGCCATTCTGTGGGTGGTTACTGAAGTTGCACAAAACAGCGGGATAGAGAGTTCCAGAACTCTAGCCAGATATGATTATAAGTTATCTAACTGATAAAGTGGTGGCTTTTGAAATGGAGCTATGACCCCTTGGTGGATAATGGAGGGAAGGAGAGGCCTGAATCTGAGGCAACCATCCTCTGATGCCAGAGAGGTCTGAGCCAGAGAAGTGTTGTTGTAAAGGACCGGTGTCCCCATATTTGAACACCAAAATGGGAAAAACTTGAGGACCCCAGGTCCAAAGAGATGTTCTGAACGTACCTGATTCTTTACCTTTTCTGATGTCCAGATTGGAAAAGGTGTTGGGTGTAATTTACAGCAAATGTCATGAGACCTCTGGATTGGAGGTTGGGGGTGGGAAGGGGTGGAGAATGAGAATACAAGGAAGTCTCCCTTATGGGTTCCTTGAAGCACCCAATATGACCTTCAGAACAACCCCCCCCCCACCCAGTGTAGCAATCAGGCTGCAAGAACCATAACCCCAGATATGGTTATGGGTAAGGAGATCTCCAGGTTGCTTTCTGGCTGCTGTTTAGCCTAAAGTAGACTGGGGTGAGGGCGGTGCTCAAAGTTTGATGGGGGAGAGGAAAGGAGAGAGAAGGGGGAATGTAAGCATGAGAGAGAGATATCAGCCGGGGACCCTGCCTTCCTGAGAACTTTCCCCTAGGTTTTGACACCAAAATGTTAGGAATTAGGAGTTTTAATTCTTATGGGTTTGATGTTGGGATTAGGAGTTAAAAGAAAAGAAACCAACCTCTGCAGTCCAAACTGACCTTTATTAGTCAATGAAGGGTGAATATTACCAGGGGAGCCTGCAGTAACCACAGCAGCCAAACAACAGGGGAGCTTAAGTACCTTTGTGTATGTAAATAGAGTCATGGGAGTTGGGTAGGGGATTTAGGGCCCACATTCCCACCCCTATAAGGGTCTCAAATTGACTTGTTTACAAAGTAAGACCTGTTTGCAGAGACCTCTTTATGGTTGGGGTTTCTGGGGGTCCCAGATGACATGTTTGCAAAGCAAGTATTGCTTTATGGTTTAGGGTTTATGAAGGCCTCCCTTTACTTAGAGCCTATGGGACAATCTTATTCAAACCACCACATTCTTCTTCTTGGCCCCCATAGGCTCATGACCATATCATGATGCAAAATGCATTTAGTCCAACTTCCAAAGTTCCCGTAGTCTTTAACAATCTCAACACTATTCAAAAGTTCAGAGTCCAAAGTCTTTTCTGAGACTCAAAGCACTCTCTTAACTGTAAGCTCCTGTAAAGTCAAAAGGCAAATTACAGCTTTCCAATATACCACAGCACAGAATACACATTCCTATTCCAAAAGGGAGGGATGGGGGCATAGAGAGGAAATACCCAACCAAAGCAAGACCAAAACCAAGCAAGGCAAACATCAGTTCCTGGAGCTCCATGTCCAATGTCTGGGATTTTAGTACCAAAGAGCTTAGATGGCTCAGTCCCTCCAGCTTTGCTGCCTGCAAACATTCATCATTGTCTTGGGCTGGTACCACAACCTGTATACAGCTCACCTTGGCAGATATCTCATGGCTCTGGCATCTCTAACATCAGGGGTCCCGGGGAGGGGGGTTCTCCACTGAAAACCAAGCTTGATCTTTACAGCTTTACACAACAGACTCTTAGGACCTCTTAGCCTTCCAGGGCCTTCTATATGCAGGGATTCCCCCATAGACCCTGCTTGGCCTCAGCAGCTGTCTGAAATCATGGAAGAATCAATGACCTCCCTCAGTCTTGCATCTTTCATGCCTCTAAAGCCAGTACTGTTAGGGTAGCAAAAAAGCCTCATAAATTTAACTGGTCCAGACTATAAAATCCCTAGTCTATCTGCTGGAGGACCTACCTTTCCAGTCTCACTGGTCAGTTACCTGGTGATAGAACCACTCCTAGGAAGGCAGGTTCACCTTAAGTTACGCTAAATAGATGGGCGGAATACCTGGTGCATTAATGAGGTAGCGAATTTTTCCTGCCTGGAACCAGCACAGATCTCTGCAGACCTTTCAGATGAGCCACAGCCATCACAGTCTGTAAGTGTGTCTGCCTTTCCTTCAGAAAGGTGTAATTTCTCTTTTTCTTCTTCATGGATTTCTTTCTAAACATGCTTTCTTTAAGGCTTTGGGCTGCCCCCAGCATCTTATAGTATTTCTTTACTTTTTCTCTAGAGCTTCCTTCTCCCAGCCATGTGGCCAGTCAGTCACATGCCTGACCCCCATGCAGGCTGTAAACCTGCATGGCTCCAGGCTTTCTTTCCTTCTTCCCACCATTCTCCTCCTCAAGGCAGCTGCCAAGATTACCAGCTCACCTGCCCTGAGGATTTTCCCTTAAAATTCTAATAAAATTGTAAAAGCTTCCATTTGGGTCCATTCTTAAATTCTTTTATGAATGAGACTAAGAACCCTCTAGGGGACCCTCTTTCTCCCCGTTTCAGTACCACTATGGCACTACCAAATCTAGCTATCAGCTTAGGATGAACCTTTGCCCCTTCCATAAACATTATCAGCAGCTTTTGTATGTTGTGGTTTTCAAGGAGCAGAAAACCCCTTAGGCTTTCTCCTTTCACAAGTTGGAAGTTTAGCTGCTGCAGCATTTATTATTACACCAATGTCATAATTACCTGAACAAATAGACTGACTCTTTTTAAAACAATAGCTTTTATTTATTCTTTGACAACTTTATACATGCATATAATGTGTTTTGATCATATCCCCAAATCTCCCCTTTCACTTCCCCCAGTACACCCCCTCCCACCTTTGTGTCCTTTCTTTTTTTTTTTTTTGTAGCATACTGAGTCCAATGAGTGCTGCCTGCTGGATGTTAACTGATCTTGTTGACCTTGTACAGGTGACAATAGGTAAAGTGACTTGACTGAGATGGCTGTCTAGATTGACTCTTAAAGTAAGTTTTTAAGAGTGGGCCCAGATTTGGAGAACATTAGTTCCCCTAGCTGTCTAACAGAACCATCTATCTTCCAGAACTGTGCTTATGGATCTCTCTTGTCCCCTCACCCTGCACAGATGGAGCTGCCTGTGTCCTCCTTCCATGCTGAAGGAACTGTTCCAGGAACCCTGTTTCTCCCACTGTGTCCACCCCTTCCCTCAGGCCACAGTCATAATTTATTCAAAATGATTTCTCCAGCTTCATTTCAGCAGTACAAGTTCAAGTTCCAGCACCCTTAATCCTCACAGACCATCTGGTCTTTACATCGTAGTTCACATTCATCGAAGGTCACACATCTTGCCCAGCCTCCTCTGTTTCCAGTGGGTGAGTGCACTTCTTGGAGCTCTTTGATGTGTTAATTATCAATCATACCCATATTCATTCATGATCATTTTGGGAGGAGTACCAAACTAAGGTTACCAAGGAGATGCCTCAGCCATCAGACCCAAGAATGTGTGCATGGTTTTGCTGGGGTTAATTAAAAGTCATTCCTACAAGCTGGGTGGGGCCTTGCCCTGAGGACATTGTTCACCTGTAGCTAAGGAGGTCTTTCCTTGATGTTGCTCATCTCCTTATTAATGAGAGCACACACCTTGGCCACAACATTATGCTTCCTAGTGCTCACTTTCTTCCCAGACTGTATATTTTGTACTTCTTTCTGCCTCACTTGGTTTTTTTCATTGTGGATCTGCATAATATTCACCATTAATAGTCATGCCACAGATTTAATATTAGGTTGTTTTGAAATTTCCTCTGCTAAAGAAATTAGTCCATTACCTTTCAATTTAGTCTCAGACAAATTCTTAGGCTGAAGGCAGGTGGCAGCCTGATTCTTAGCCAAAATATCCCAGTCTCTGTTTAAACCCTTCTTTCTATCTGGAATTACATTGTTCTCAACAGTATCTTCTTGCAGGCTCCTGTTAGAATGGCCAGCTAAGCTCTGCTTACAGCATTCAACCACTTTTCTAGTTCAAACTTACAAAGTTTTCTATATTCCTTCAAAAGGCAACATTGGCCAGATTCTTCACAGCAATAGCCCATTCTCAGATACCAATTTCTATAGTAGTTATTTTTCTGTTGCTATGATCAAACACTATAACATAGGCAACTTATAGAAGGAAGAATTTATTTGGCTTATAGTTCCAGAGAGATAAAAATCCACTGTGGTTGGAGAGGACTGACAGAAGGAAGCTGGAGCAGAAAACTGAGCTCTCATATCTTCAAGCACTCATAGGAAGCAAAACTGGAAGTGGGCAATGCTATGAACTCTCAAAGCCCTCCCCTAGTAATGTGCTTCCTCCAGCAAGGCCGCACCTCCTAATCCTCTGCAAGCAGTGCTACCAATTGGGCCCAAGAATTCTAGTTCTTGGAGCCTATGGGGGGTATTTTTCATTCAAACCACAACACAGAGCAAGTCTGCAGGACATTGACAGGAATAGCAGGTCTTGGAGGCCAGAAACAGTGACAGGAATGAATTCCTATCTGCAGCAGAACTACAACTCCCCATCCCCAATAGTTTGCCAGGGTGCTTGAAACTTTACTTGGAGCAAATGTTTACATTACACTAATGTCCAGAAACACACTGCTTTGTCTGTTTCAAGTGTCTGGATTTTGGTGGGATTCATTGCTTGAAATTAAAGCCAACTTCTACTTGATTTCACATAATAAGAAAAACTAGTGATTCTTAAACCCTTAATTTAACAAAAAAGATTTTATTTATTTGAATCTTATGTGTATGAGTGTTTTGCCTGTATGTATGTAAGTGCACCGCATGTGTGCAATGCCTATGGGGGCCAGAAGAGGACATCTGATTACTTGGAACTAGAGTTTCTGATGGTTGTGAGCTGCCATATGGCTGTTGGGAACTGACCCCAGGTCCTCTGCAGGAGTGGCCAGTGATCTGAACTGCTGAGCCATCTCTCCAGCCCATAAACCTCCAAATTTTTATTGAAAAGATGTTGATAAAGTCTCTAACCCAAGCTGGATGTGTTAGCAGATGCCTTTAATCCCAGCACTCAGGAGACAGAAACAGGTGGATCGCTGTGAGTTCAAGGCCAGCCTGGGCTCCATAGTGAATCTAGGCCAGCTGTGGCTACAGAGAGACCCTTTCTTAAAAATACCAAATTAAAAAAAAAAAATGTCTAACCCAGCCTAGAGAAAGGTATTTTTGCATAACATTTTTTCTTCTTTGGCATTAAAAAAGCTGATTAATGGGCTGAGGCAATAACTCAGTGGTTAAGAGCACCTGCTACTCTTGCAGAGGTTCCCAGCACCCATGTTAGGTGACTCACAACCACCTGTAACTCCAGCTCCAGGGATCTGATACCCTCTTCTGGACTCCACAGAGCACCTGTACACATAAATACACACATGTGGTATACACACACACACACACACACACACACACACACACACCACACATTAATAAATAAATAAATACATTTTTTAAAAGTTTAACATATCTTAATAAATTCTAAATCTTGGAAGATTTCAATGATATAAAACAGAATTTAGAAGAAATCTCCCTCTGTTTTGTAAAGGAAGTACTAACATTCACAAGAAATATAAGTATATTAATATATGTTTAATCAAGGTATTATGAGAATGTTTTGGTATTGCCCAGGCTTTATCTATATAGCACATGGTAATTAAAAGTACCAGACTGGTGGAACTAACCTTCTTAGATGTTTAACAGCCATACTTTGAGGCCTATACTAATCTGGTCAGAGGGACTTAAAGGACAATTTTTGCCCCTTGCCCTCCAAGTCTGACTTAGTTCCAGGGGACAATGAAGCATCTCTCAAAATATCTAGTAACTGTTGTGAGTCACCTGTCCTCCTGTTCAGGGAGGCCATGGAGATCCCACCAGAAGGACTTGAACCAGTGTCCAGTCTACAAAGAGGAAGATCAACTCAGAGGAAACATTTCCTCCATGCTTCCAAGTGAAGCCAGCTGTGGTTGAGCAGGACCTTTGACATATCTTCACATAGGTGGAACCAGTAAAAAGAAAGGAGCCAGGGGCTCCTCCCAAGCCCATATAACCCCTGAGGAACAGATCCTCCAATGACTTGAAGAGTAAAAATAAATCGATTTATTTGGGCCAACTGTATGGTCTTAAACACCCAAAAGGAAAGTATAACCAAAGATTAAAGTGATCAGTATATTTCTTTAAGAGTTCAAGGGATTACACTTCCAAAACATTAGGCTTAAGTCTATATAAAAAGTTTTTAGACCATTATTTCTTATTGATGATTTTGTTCCTAACCAGAAAGTGCTGCTCAGATGTAAGACTTCAAATCTTGGTCTCCAGTACTGTAGTGCCCACCAGTAGGTAAGGGAGACAGCCAGGTATCGTTCAAAAGTGACGGATTAATTTGTTTTCTCCCCTATCTAGAAGAAAATGATGGATAAATTTGTTTTCTCTCCCTATCTAGAAGCCTTTGAGAGGGAACTGACACTGATTCTAGCTACTCCAACTGCTATCAAAGTGCCTGAAAACAAATCTTGAGTTCATCATTCTTGAGTCCAGCCTTGGCAGACCAAAGAAAAATGAGGAGGAACCCAACAGAGGGATGCTTTTGGAAGCCCTTGTCCAGAAATCTCAGTGGACTCTCATACGAACATTTGAAAATTGCTGTTCTGACTTTTTTCTGGTTCTGTCTGTACTTGTAATACTAATTACCTTTGCCTTTACTTCACCTTCACATCCACTATTCACCAGTCAAGGACTTTCTTTTCTCCCTACATAGAAGAGTTATGTAATTTGTGAATCTTTCAGACCCACTGAAGTGGGTACCCCAGTTGTCTCACCCTGCGTCCCTGCTCAGCATGGAAGAAGCCAGAGCAATCTGCACCCAATTCCCTATTGGCAATTTGGGTAACGTCTTCAGAGGTTGGTGTGATAAGAATAGGAGATAAGAATTGGCTAGGCAGTTAGGGTAAAAAGACTGCAAAGAAAAGTGGCCAGTTTCTTGGCTAAAAGTCAAAATGTCCTTGGGCCTCTTAGCAACATACTCTGTTCCAAAGGCCAAAAATATCAAAAGTATTTAGGAGCTTTTATCTAATCCCTAAAAAAATTTAGGGTTACCTCTTCAGAGGGGGGAATGTTAGAGTAGAAAAAAAGCCCCATGAAAGAAAAGAAAGAAAGAAAGAAAGAAGGAAAGAAAGAAAGAAAAAGAGAGAGATGGACAAAGGGTACATAAAGTTGTCAGAAAAAAGTGATGGGGAGGGAGTGGGTGTGGATTTGATGAAAACACCTTATATGCATGTATGAAATTCTCAAAGTTTTTTTTGAAAGTTAAAAAGAAATATAAGTATATTTATTAGTGTATTTTTCCCTATAGAACACATTCCATTGCTTTTACATCATGTCTGAATAGGAAATTATTATCCCTAGTGTCTATTATAAAACATAATACAAAGTATTTATAGTTGTCTGTTAAATGAGGTTGGTTTTTTTTTCCTTGTGAATTTTTAATTTTTTGAGAAAGAGTCTCATGTAGTCCAAGCTGGCCTTGACTTCTCTATATTTCTGAAGATGATCTTGATCTATCAATCCTCCAGCCTCTACCTTCCAAATACTGGGATTACAGGTGCATGCCAACACACCTAATTGATGCAGTGCGGGGGATCAAACCCAGGGCTTCACGCATGCTAGGCATGTACTCTACCAAAAGTGGTATATCCATAGTCCTTGTTTGTTTTCTACCTTGATTTTACAGGCAAAGGAAACCAAGGCTCCAGAGATTTGATGAGGCAGGGCAAGGCCAGAGCTAGAAGGTGGCAGAGTTAGGGATTAAACCCAGGATACTTTTCCACAGTGGAAGACATCATGCTCCCCGAGGTCTGACTGCTGTTGCTCCCTGAGGTCAGACGCAGAGCTTTAACTTTCTACACTTAAAAGACTATCTTGCACATTATATTATTTTGTTGTTTTTTGAAACAGGATCTCACTGTATAGCTCAGCCTAGCCTGAAACTTGCTCTGCAGCCCAGGCTGACTTTGAATTCATGATCCTGCCTCTGATCTGCCTCTATCTCCAGAGTGCTTTGATTACAGCTGTGTGCCACCATGGTTGGCTGAGATTTTGTTTTAAGAGACAGGCTTTCAGTGAGACAGATGCAGGAACCACTTCTCCCTAGGTGTTGGAGGGTACTGGGCCAGGATGAAGTATTGTTAAAGTCACAGCCTTGATAATAGGTTTTCAGGGCTGTTGTTCAGTGATAGGCTGATTTGATTCCCTAATTAGCAGCTGTTAGATTTCTTTTCTTGGGGCTCTGGCTGCCTTGATCAAAGGACTTCAGCTGGACTACACTAACATCAGCCCCACCTGCTTTGAACATGTCAGAGATTCTTTGAAGAGGCTACATGACAGCTGCAGCTGTTTGCTGCTGAAGGGCCACTCTGGTGCCTGAAGGTATAGCCTCAGCCAGGACCAGTTCAAACAGCTTGTACCAGACTTTTCCCTGCAACCATTTCCACCCAGGCCAGAAGGGTAGCACTTCTGGTGAGATAGCAAAGAGTATGGTGTAACTGATGCAAAGGGACTTTGCTATGATTGGGTAAATGTAGCCCTTCATTTGCACAAAGTTCTGCTATGGTTGGCCTATGTGCCCCCTAAAGCAGTTAGTCTGTGAGCCAGCTGGGAGAAACAGTTCTGTGGTATCTGTCCTCCTCGACTCTGGTGTTGCAACAAGAGTCCCAATAAAAGGCTTTCTTGCCTACTTAAAAAAAAAGGGAGTACTGGTACGGGCCTGAGTGTAGGTTCTGGCCTCCCACTGGCATTGGGGCTGAGAACACAGGGGACTGCCTGAGAGTGCTCAGATCCGGTCTCAACATGGTGGTCAGCTTCCCCTAATTGTGCCTTACCCATCCCCCTACCCCCTAATTGTGCCTACCCATCCCCTAGGCATTTTGTGAGGCTCCTCCCAAGGCCGGGGGGGGGGGCAGACCTGGCTTTGGTAGGCTAAGGCTGAGATCTTAGCAGACAGCCTGAGAGGGTGGGTTCCCACCTAAATCAGTGTAGTGGCTGCGATCTCAGCAGACTGCCAGAGAGTGCTGGCTCTGGCCTTCCTCTGGCATAGGGACTGAGAACACAGCAGACTGACTGAGAGTCCCAAAAATGCCCCCCACCCCGTTAGGGAACTCCCCAAATTTCTCTGAGTTCGTGCTAATAGGGGTCCAAACCTTAGAAGAAAAACTGAGTATACCTGACTGGAACCTGACTTGGGCTTCTGTGGATACTCCTGAATAGCTGATCTGAAGCCATCAGTTCCCTCCAAGATAAAACCTGAGAGAACCTGAAACCTGTATTAACCAGCTTAACATAGCCAATAAGGAAAGGACTGAGGCACACCAATAGTACAAACAGAAGCTTACTTCAACTTAATTCTCATATCAGAATTATAAACAACAAAAGAAATTCACATACAAAAATCAAAACGAAAGAATAATAAAATGGAAAGGCAAAACAATATGTCTCCACCAAACCCCACCAATCCTGTAGAGATCTACAAGGAGAACCACCTAGAGATAACCCAGGACACTGAATTTAAAAGAACAATCATAAACATGATCAAGGAATTCAACAAATTTAAAGAACACACAAACAAATCAAAGAAGAAAAAGAAGATAGGGATAAATTTCTGAATGAATTCACAAAAGAGATAGAAATATTGAAGAAAACTTAGGCAGAAATGAAGAAGGAAGTGCAAAACTCAATAAGCCAACTTGAAACAAGAGGAGAAAGCTGCACTGCTAGAATGAATGAAATGGAAAACAGAGTATCAACACTGAAGGATAAAGTTGAAGAACTGGCACACTCAAGCAAAGATTATGGAAAATTTTTTAAAAAAACAGGAATGGAATATGCAAGAGATGTGGGACAACATGAAAAGACAAAATCTACAGATCATAGGCATAGAGGAAGGAGAAGAATTTCATGTTGATGATATTGACCAGACCTTAAACAGGATTGTAGAAGAGAATTTCCCCAAATTAAGAAAAGACATCCCCATACAAATACAGGAAACACACAGAACATCAAATAGACAGGATCAGAAAAGAAACTCCCCATGACATATCATAGTAAAAACACTAAATGTACAGAACAAAGAGAGAATACTGAAAGTAGCAAAAGAAAAACAACAAGTCACATACAAAGGAAAGCCCATCGGAATTACAGCTGACTTATCAATGCAAACTATGAAAGCCAGAAGAGCCTGGACCAAGGTATTTCCAGTTCTACATGACAATAGATGCCAGCCAAGAATACTTTGCCCAGCAAAAATGTCTATTATAGTTGAAGGGGAAAGAAAACTCTTCCATGACACAAATATCCTGAAAGAATATATGTCCACAAAACTGGCCTTTCAAAGAATACTTGAAGCAATACAGAGAGCAGAGAGAGAAACAACCATACCCCAGGAGCAATGAAAGAAAATAAATAAAGATATAATCTAGTAAACATAAAATTATACAGAGAACACAAACAGCAATCAAAATGATGGCAACCAATACACACCTTTCAGTAATAACCTTAAATAACAATGGATTAAGAAACAAAATACATCTCTTTGCTGTCTGCAAGAAACCCATCTCACCTTCAAGGACAAGCACTATCTTAAGGTAAGAGCATGGAAAAGAACATTCCAAGCAAATGACACTAAGAAACAAGCAGGGACTGCAATTCTAATATCTGACAAAATAGACTTCAAAGTAAAAGTGATCAGAAGAGACAAGGAGGGTCACCTCATTCTGATCAAAGGAACAGCTGACCAAGAAGATATTACAGTCCTTAACATATATGCACCTAACTCTGGGGCACCCAAATTCATAAAAACAACACTACAGGAATTTAAGACACACATTAACCACAACTCAGTAATAGTAGGGGACTTTAGTACCCGATTGTCTCCATTAGACAGGTCAACTGGACAAAGAATAAACAGAGATGTCTGAATTAAATGATACCATACATCAAATGGACCTAA
>NW_008341028.1:9380820-9386807 GCF_000622305.1 Nannospalax galili
CATAACACAAAAAGAAATTGAAACAGTAATACAAAGCCTCCCAACTAAAAAAAGCCTAGGCCAAGATGGATTTACAGCAGAATGCTACCAGGCATCTAAAGACGACCTCCAACCAATACTATTTAAATTATTCAAAATGATAGAAACAGAGGGAGAACCCCCAAATTAGTTCTGTGAAGCCAGCATCACTCCAATACCCAAACCAGGTAAAGACACAACTAAAAAAAGAAAACTATAGACCCATATCCTTAATGAACATAAACGTAAAAATTCTCAACAAAATATTTGCAAACCGCATACAGATGTACATTAAAAAGATCATTCACCAAGATCAAGTAGGCTTTATTCCAGAAATGCAGTGATGATCCAATACACACAAGTCAATAAGTGTCATTAATCATGTAAACGGACTCAAAGACAAAAACCACATTGTCATGTCAGTAGATACAGAAAAGGCTTTTGACAAAATTCAGCATACATTTATGTTCAAAGTCCTAGAGGGAACTGGACTGGAAGGAACATACCTCAACATAATTAAAGCTATATTCAACAAACCCACAGCCAGTATCATTCTAAATGGAGAAAAGCTGGAAGCATTCCCATTACAATCAGGAACCAGACAGGATATCCACTACCTCCACTCCTTTTCAACATAGTGCTTGAAACTCTTGCTAGAGCAATAAGACAGGAGAAGGAAATTAAAGGAGTACTAATTGGAAAAGAAGAGGTCAAACTATCACTTTTTGCAGATGATATGATACTATACCTAAGAGATCCCAAAAGTTCCACCAGAAAATGCCTAGAACTGATCAACACTTTCAGTATAGAGCAGGTTATAAAATCAATCTACAAAAATCAGTAGCCTTTCTATATACCAATAGCAAGCAGCTGGAGAAAGAATACAGGGAATTTCTCCCATTCACAATTGCTGCAAAAACAAAGTATCTTGGAATAAATCTGACTGAAGACACCAAAGATCTCTACAATGAAAAATTTAAAACATTAAAAAAAGAGATTGAAGAAGACACCAAGAGATGGAAGACCTCCCATACTCATGGATTGGAAGAATCAATATTGTGAAAATGACCATACTACCAAAAGCAATACATAGATTCAATGCAATCAAAATCCCCATGAAATAATTCACAGAATTAGAAAAAAAATCCTTAAATTTGCATGGAGGCACAAAAGACCCCGAATAGCCAAAGCAACCTTGAGCACAAAGAACAATACAGGGGGGGATTACTATACCAGATCTCAAAGTATACTACAGAGCTATAGTCATAAAAACAGCATGGTACTGACACAAAAATAGTTACATAGATCATGGAACATCATTGAAGACCCAAACTTGAATACACACAATTTCAGCCACCTGATATTTGATAAAGGTGCCAAGAACACACAATGGAGGAAAGAGCATCTTCAACAAATGGTCCTGGCAAAACTGGATCTCCACCTGTAGAAGAAGGAAACTAGATCTAAATGGATCAAAGACCTCAATGTGAAACTAGAAACCCTGAAACTATTAGAAGAAAATATTGGCAGTAATTTAGAAGATATAGGCATAGAAAAGGATTTTCTAAATCAGAAGTTGCTCAGGAAATAAGGTCAGCAGTCAATAAGTGGGACCTCATTAAACTAAAAAGCTTCTGTACAGCAAAAGAAAAAATCAAAAAAGTGAAGAGAATATCCACAAAATGGGAAAATAATCCTCACCAGAGACATATCTGACAGAGGTTTAACATCCAGAATATATAAAGAACTCAAAAAACAAAGAATCGAGAGACCAAATGATCCAATTAATACATGGACTAAAGATCTAAGAAATAAAGATGGCTAAGAAACATCTCAAAAAGTGTTCAACATCGTTAGTAATTAGGTAAATGCAAATTAAAACCATCCTAAGGTATCACCTTATCCCAATCAGACTGGCTATGGTCAAGAGAGCAAATGATACCAAATGCTGGCAAGGATGTAGAGAAAGGGGAATTCTCATTCACTGCTGGTGGGACTGCAAACTCATGCAACTCCTTTGGAAAATAGTGTAGAGAACTCTTAAAAAAGTAAGAATGAACCTACCATATGACCCGGTTATACCACTCCTTGGCATAAACCCAAAAGGACTCATCCTATTGTAGAGACACTTGTACAACCATGTTTGTTGCTGCTCTTTTCACAATAGCTAAGAGATGGAAGCAACCTAAGTGTCCCTCAATTGATGAGTGTATAATGAAAATGTGATTCATTTATATTATGGAGTTTTATTCAGCAGTAAAGAAAGATGAAATAATGAAATTTGCAGGTAAATGAATGGATCCAGAAACTGTTATACTAAGTGAAGTAACACAGACTCAGAAAAACAAATGACGTATGTTCTCGCTCATTTGTGGATCCTAGTACCAAACCGTTTTAAACTCCATGTACTTTTAATAAGATGATGCTGTACAGCAGTCTCTTCTGCATGAAATAACTACCATCATCACGACTTCAGCCGTGCCTCATTGCTAAATATCGCCACAATTGGGTTTGTTGACGATTGTGCTCATTCATTAAAGGAAGGCCAAGCAGGGTCACTGGACACTCACTGGATTATCCAGCCACTCTTCCCAGCCAACTGTATGTAATTTGGCCCTAATCACACATGGTTTCCAGGATTTGGGGAGGGATAAAATATACAGTCTGGGGAAGGCTAGGAAGATGAGACTTGACCAATGCTGGGTAAAGGTTTTCCAGTGTGCATACCCTCAGGCCATTCATACACCTCAGTAACCCCTCAGTTATCTCAGTAAGTAAGCTCAGTAAGTTCATTGGTTCCTCAGTAAAACTTTAATCAAACATTGGCTTGACACTAGAACCTTAAAAGAGAATTAGCATTGCTTAGCATCCCCAGAAATAGAATTCTCACAACAGGAATGATATTATGGCTCGTAGTTATTGAAAAAACAGAAAATGAGAATGTAAAATATGTTCAAAGGATATGGGAATGGAGATATTTTCCAAAATAGAAAAAATGAGAAAGCCTAAACAAGTGATGAAGGTCTGTTTAGGTTTGTAATATATAAAGGATGAAACAAAAATAATATACACAGAATCTTAAAATTTCTATGGTCATAGTTTAGTCAACTAGTTTGAGGAACAAAATATATATCTAGTCAAGGTTTATTGATAATTAAAAGTACCAGACTGGTAGAACTATCCTTATTGGATATTTAACAGCCATAATTTGAGGGCTAAACTACTATGGTCAGAGGGACTTAAAAGACAGTTTTTGCCATTGGCCCTCCAAGGTCAACTAAGTTCCAGGGGACTATGAAACATCTCAAAATGTTGTGTAACTGTGGTTAGTCACTTGTCCTCTTGTTTGGGGAGGACATCGAGATGTCACAAGATGGATCTGAGCCAGTGTCCAGTCTACAAAGAGGAAGGTCAACTCAGAGGAAACATCTCATTCATGCTTCCACATGAAGCCAGCGATGGTTGAGCAAGACCTTTGACTTATCTTCACATAGATGGAACTGGTAAAAGACAGGAGCCAGGGGCTCCTCCAAAGCCCATGTGACCCCTGAGGAACAGATCTTCAAATGACCTTAAGTGTAAAAATGAATTGATTTATTTGGTCCAATTGTATGGTCTTAAACACCCAAAAGGAAAGTATAACCAAAGAATAAAGTGATCGGTATATTTCTTTAGGAGTTCAAGGGATTACACTTGCCAGACAATTGGCTTAAGTCTATATAAAATGCTATTTAGACAATTATTTCTCATTGATGATTTTGTTCTTAATCAGCAGTGCTGCTCAGATGTAAGACTTCAAATCTTGGTCTCCAATACTGTAGTGCCCACCTGTAGCTAAGGGAGACAACCAGCTATTGTTCTAAACTGATGGATAAATTTGTTTCCTCCCCCTATCTAGAAGCTTTTAAGGGAACTGACACTAATTCTAACCACTCCAACAGCTATCAACACCTATCAAATCCCGAATCCATCACTCTCGAGTCCAGCCTTAGCAAACAAAAGAAAAATGAAGAGGAACTCAATAGAGGGATGCTTTTGGAAGTTCTCGTCAAGAAATTCCAATGGACTCTCATATGAACATTTGGAAATTGCCCTGTTCTGACTTTTTTCTAGTTCCCTGTCTAGAACTTGTAATGCTAACTACTCTTTCCTTTACTTCTCCTTCACATCTCCTAGTCACCAGTCAAGGGCTTTCTTTCTCCTCTACAGATAATAGTTATGCAATTTGGGAGTCTTTTAAATAGACCCACTGAAGGGGACTCCAATTGCCTCACCTTGTGTCCCTGTTCAGTATGGAGGAAGCCAGAGCGGTCTGTGTCCCAATTCCCTATCCACAATTTGAGTAACCTCTTCAGAGGCTGGTGTGATAAGAATAGGAGGTAGGAATTGGCTAGGCAGTTAGGGTAAAAAGACCCCAAAGAAAAGAAGCCAGTTTCTTGGCTAAAACTCACAATGTTCTTGGGCCTCTTAGCAACATACTCCATTCCAAAGGCCAAAAATGTTGAAAGTATTTGGGAGCTTTTATCTAATCCTTAAAAGATTTTAGGGTTACCTCTTCAGAGGGGCGAATGTTAGAGTAGCAAAAAGGCCCATAAAAAAAATGAAAGAAGAAAGAGTACATGAAGTTATCAGAGAAAAGTGATGGGGAGATACGGGAGGAGTTGGAGGGGAGGAAGTGGGCATGGATTTGATCCAAACTCCTTATATGCATGTATGAAATTCTCAATAAATTATTTTTACAAAAAGTTTTCAGTTGTTTGTGTGTGTGTGTGTGTGTGTGTGTGTGTGTGTGTGTGTGTGTATGTGTTACATATGTGTAGGTGCCCAAGGAGTCCAGAAGAGGGCATCTGATCCCTTGGCGCTCCAGTTACAGGTGATAGTGAGCTGTGCAATGTGGGTGCTGGGAACCTAACTCAAGTCCTCTGGAAGAGCAGCAAGTGCTCTTCACCACTTAGCCATCTCTCCAGTCCCCTTCTTGCCTACTTTTATATTCATCATCAGTAGAACTGGTTGAGCTGGTGAATGGATACAGAGGTGACAGCAGTGACAAAGGAGCAGCCATGCTGGAGAAGCAGTGAGCCAGAGAGAGGTGCACAATGGAAAAGAAGCAGAGGGAGGTGTCACCCCTGTGATGGCAGCCACAACAGTCGTCATAACAGGAAGCAGCTGAGCAGTTCAGGACAATGATCAGGACAGGAACAAGAGGAACGAGGAACGTTGTGAGCAAGAAAAGGTGAGGAGCCAGGGAGGCAGTTTGGCTGGTAGAGTATTCACCTTGTAAGCACCAGGACTTGGTTTTTTAAAAATAATATTTATTTATTATTTGACACATCCATACACATATATAATGTATTTTAATCACATTCACCTCGTATCACTCTCTCACTCTTTCTGAAGCCCTTCTTTTTTAAAAAATATTTTATTTTTTTTTACTTTATTTTATGTGTATACGTATATTACCTGCATGTAGGTAAGTGCATTCGTGTCATGCAATGCCCTCAGAGGACAGAAGAGGCCATCGGCTCCACTGGAACTGGAGTTACAGACAGTTGTTAGCTGCCATATGGATGCTGGGATTCAAACCTGGGTCTTCTGTAAGAACAGCCAGTGTTCTTAACCTCTGAGCCAGAAACCACTTAACTCCAGCCCTTGAAACCCTTCTTTTTCCCAATACTTCCTCATACTTTTTTTTTTAATTTTTTTTTTTTACGATTAAAGTTACAGTTTTAACAATATGCAAAATATTACAGTAATTCAGATTTTTTGGCATAATGATTACAGATTTGATAAATACATTTTGTATCTCATAATAGCGATGAGGATTATACAAAAGCTATTAAAACAATTATGAGAATAAATTCTATTGTCACTTAAGTATCTAAAGCTATTTTCCTTTGCGTTCTTCCAGAACGATTTGTTCTTATTCTTTACCTTAATTTGAGGGACTTCAAGAAGATACTTGTTTTTTT
>NW_008341028.1:9392370-9392933 GCF_000622305.1 Nannospalax galili
GGCGCGGTGAGCTGCGCTATAGACTTACCCCAAGAGGCCTGAGGATAGTAGTGCAGGCTAGGAGAGTTAGCTAGTGTTGCAGGACCAAGGAAGTAGAGCGAGATGAGGGCGGGGCCAGGACCAGAAGCGGTGCTCCTGGGGCCCAAGAAAGGGACTGGGTTGCTCTGGGTGAGAAGGGTCAGGAAGCAGTATTGGTTCCCCAGGTGTCTGGGGCCCCAAGACTAGGAATGGCGCAGGACCCAAACTAGGAGTAGAGAACAGTGGGGGAGATGGAAGGGTGAATGTGGCTTGGGGAGTCAAAACGCGGAGGGCTGCACTATAGAGTTACCCCAAGAGGTCTGAGGATGGGAGTGCAGGCTAGGAGCAGTATGTGTTGATTTTAAGAAATATACTTAAAGTGCAAGTAAACCGAAAATTTAATTTAACATCATGGGCCAATATGAATTGTTTTTATGTTGCATATAAAAAGAAATCAGATGTCCTTAAATTATATATGAGCAATTCCATGTTTAAAGTAATGAGAAATAATTATAAATTTACAAATTTACAATACACATGTATTC
>NW_008341028.1:9392948-9395277 GCF_000622305.1 Nannospalax galili
AGGCTTAGGGAGTCGAGGCGCGGAGAGCTGCCCTATAGACTTACCCCAAGAGGCCTGAGGATAGTAGTGCAGGCTAGGAGAGTTCCTTCCTCATACTTTTATGGATCCTCCTCCTCTGCCCTTCCTCCCTTTTCTTTTCCTCTGCCTCCTAATTCACTGAGTTTAATTAGGGTTGCTTGCATGTACATGAGTGTGGGGTTATTAGTAAATCATGGACAACACATCTGGTGTGGCCCCCCAGCAGCCATTAACTACCTATGTTTCCTCAGCTAGCGGTGAGGCCTCACGTGCCCCTTCCCATCCATGCTGGAATGTTGACTGTCTGATCTTGTGCAGGTCTTGTTCTCTTGTTTAGGTGACCACAGCTGCTGTGAGGCCACGAGTGCAGCTGCCATGCCATGCATTTCACAGCACTCCTCCCCACCCTCTGGCTCTTACATTCTTTCTGACCCCTCTTCCATAATGTTCCCAGGGCTGGACTTCCGGGCATGTGCCACTGGGCCCAGCTTTATGTGGGTGCTGAGGATCTGAACTCAGAACCTCATACGTGTGCAGCAGACATGTTACCAACCTCTGCTTTCAATATTTTAGCTGCACCAAGTTGTTGTTTGGCCTAACATACAATCTGTCCTAGAGATGGTTCCATATGCACTTGCCAAGAATGTGTATCTGTTGATGTTGGCCAGAATGTCCTACACACCTGTTAGATCTAGGGTGGTTATAGTGTTCTTCAATTTCTTTATTGTTCTATTTCCTTATTGATCTTCCATTTAGATTCTAAACCAGTTACTGACAGCATAGTGGGGGGGCGGGCTGAAGAGATGACTCAGCAGTTAGGAGCACTTAAATGGATAGTCAGGAGAACTAAAGCTCAGATCCCAACACTAATGTAACAACCTGGGCATCCTACATAGTCCTGTAACCCCATATCCGAGGTGGGTAGAGACAGAAGAGTTGCTGGTGCTTGCTGACTTGTAGCCTAGTAGAAAAAAATGGGAGCCCCTGGTTCAGGAAATAGTGTGTGATAGAGGGGGGCACCTGATGCCATCTACTGGCCTCCACACACTTGCACAAGGGTGCACATGTACACATACACTCACGCAAATACATACAAAACTAGTTAAATAATTTAAAAAGAAAAAGAAAGTAGGCTACTGAACCCACAGTACTGATAGAGCATTGCCTGTTTTCCCTTGTAGCCAGTTAGGGCTCGCTTCATATGTCTGGGGCTCTGATATTTTAAGAGCCTATGTTGGCAATTATTACATCTTCCTGATAATTAAATTTTCATGAATACACAGTGCTCTTCTTTGTCTCTCATAATAGTTTTTTAAAAGCTAATTACATTTATTATACACACACATATATACATATCTACACACACACACACACACATATATATATAAAATGTTGGTCCACCATGGCACATGTGGAGGTCAGAGGACAACTCACTGGAGTTGTTTCTCTCCTTCCACCATGTGGATCCTGGAGACTGAACTCAGCAGCAGGCGTCTTTACCTCAGCCATCTTGCTGGACTTCATAATAATTCCTTTTTTAGATTTCACTTTAATTTTTAATTGTATGTGTGGGGATGTGTGGGCATGTGAGTGCAGTACCCACGAAGGCAAGAAGAGGGCATCAGAGCCCCTGGCGCTGGAGTTCCAGGTGGTTATGAGCCACCTGACATGGGTGCTGGGAAGGAAACTCAGGTCCTCTGGAAGGGCAGGAGGTGCTTGAGTGCTGTGCCATCCTTCCAGGACCTCTTCCCCAGAACAGCCTTTGACTTCAAGTTTATCTTTCCTGATGTTATTTGGCCACCAGCTCTCCTTTCATTACTCTTTCTGGAACATCTTTATATGTTCTTTTGCTTTTAGCCTATTTGTGTCTTTGGCTCTAAAACGAATGTCTTATAGCAAACATATTTGGGTCATATTTATGTCTATTCATTCTACAAATCCGTGCCTTTGGGTTAGAAATTTTATCCTAGCCAATTATTTTATGTGTAAAATAATGACTGACAAGAAGGGGCTTGCCTCTGCTATTTTCTGTATGTCTTAGACCCTTTTGTGCTCATTTCTTCTCTCTTTCTCTCTCTCCCTCCCTCTCTTCCTCCCTCCTTCCCAGTCTACCCTTGTGTTAACATGATTTCTTGTAGTGAACCATTGAAACGTGATGATTCCTATCTTGTTTTCTTTTATTATTCTAATTTTCATTCACAGATAACACAGGACAAGGCAAACTTATCCTTCCTTACCTGGAAACATGTGCATGTGTCATGTCAAGAAGGGAAGGGAGGGAGGGAGGGAGGGAGGGAGGGAGGGAGGGAGG
>NW_008341028.1:9395299-9440602 GCF_000622305.1 Nannospalax galili
ATGAATAGATAGATGAGCAGCTGTAGACCAATCATTAAAATAGCAGCTACAGCTAATTGTTAAAAACAGCATGCAACAGTGTGTTGTGGTTCTTTTCATGTGCCCAAAACAAAACCTGTGTAAGACAGGACAAGTAATGGAAGTAAACAGGCTTTGTGATATATTTTTGAGATTAGACTTGTTTTGTTTGTTTGGTCTTCTGCAAGAGAAGTATGAGCTCTTACCCCTGAGCCATTATCTCCAACCCCTCATTAACATTTGTGCACTTCAGTAACTTTCAGAGTCCTTCTCTAAACACGTCCACTGTTTATGTTTTCAATAGTATATCATGGCCAGGTGTGGTGGTACACGCCTTTAATCCAAACACTTGGGAGGCAGAGGCAGGCAGGTCTCTGAGAGATTGAGGCCAGCCTGGTCAACACAGTGAGTTCCAGGCCAGCTGGGGATACAGGGAGACCCTGTCCCAAAACAACAACAACAACAAAAAAATGTTGATAACTATGAGACAAGATATGTTGCCTTCATTATGAGAAATTCTTTTTTTTTAATTTTATGTGTATGTGTATTGCCTACATATGTGTAAGAGCACCCATGTCATGCAATGCCTGAAGAGGTAAGAAGGCATTGGATCCCCTGAAACTGGAGTTATTGATGGTTGCTAGCCACCATGTGGGTACGGGGAATTGAACCTGGGTCCTCTGCAAAAGTAGTAAGTGCTCTTAACTACTGAGCCATCTCTCCAGTCTGAGAAATCCTTTTAGCTGAAGTAACTATAATTAGTTTCAGAACCGCATTGTAGGTATACTATCAAACCTTCTCCAGAAGAGTTTTTTGGGGTTTTTTGGTCTTTTTGAGACAGGGTCTCCCTGTAGCCCCAGCTGGCCTGGAACTTGCTGTGTAGACTAGGCTAGCCTTGAACTCTCAGAGATCTGCCTGCCTCTGAGAATAGAGTTTTAAAAAGTTATTAAATCTCTAATAGTATTCACTTTTAAATGTTATTTATTATTAGTGTGCGTGTGTGTGTGTGTGTGTGTGTGTGTGTGTGTATGGGGGGGAATCATGCAACAGTGTGCTTCTAGAGATCAGAGAACAACCTTGTGGAGTTGGTTGTCCTCGTCTACCTTTTATGTGGGCTCCATGGATCAAACTCAGGTCACCATGCTTTTTGGCAAGCACTGTTATCTGCTGAGCCATCTCGCCAGCCCCTCCAATAGTATTCTTAAATTTTGCTTTTCTCTCCTTTCCTCACCTCCCTTCCCTTCCCCTCTCACTGCCTCCCCTTTCAGAGTCTCTCTATACAGCCCAGGCTAGCCTCAGACCTCTGAACTCCTTCCTCAGCCCCCACAAGTGTTGGGATTACAAGTATGTGCCACCATGTCCAGGACCTTTACTTATTTCAGTTTTCAAAGTCTTGATTAAGATAGCAACTTCAAAATTTGAATAGTAAGAGCACTCAAAACAATGTATAAATAGTATAAAACGTGAACTCATCTCTCTGAGTGTAGCTTCCAATTTGCATAGATGGATTTATTTGAAAATTCACAGCAAAACTGTAAAAATGTATGCCTCATTTCATAAGTTTTTGGGACTGCTCCATAAACAATTCATTTTCCAGAACACCAAAGTTTATGATTTCAAGTCCATATATTTCTTTTATTTTAGCAGTTTTTTAAAAAGACATTTTCCTCTTCAGTATATTCCATTCCCCTGTTTTGGTCAAGCTGATCTGTACAAGGAGAAGTAACCCCCCGGCCTCAGGCCTCAGTCATCCTGAGCAGCAGCGTCCATGGGCTTGCAGAGTCCAGACTCTCTGAGGCTGGTGAAGTGCAAAGGTTGTTAGCTACCATGCCCAGTGGTTCCAGCATGCTTTCCTTCTACAGGGTATTGGTTAATATTTTTGTTTTTCCCTCTCCATGTTATATAAAAATCTTGTCTCTAAGAACTGCCAGATTCTGAGAACAGGATTCTATAGTTGTGTGTGTGTGTGTGTGTGTGTGTGTGTGTGTGTGTGTGTGTGTTGTGTGCAAGAGTGCACATGGGTTTACGTGTGTATGTGTTCATCTGTTCGGGCAGGTGTAGAGGTTGACACTGGGGTGTCTTCCTCAATTGCTTCTTCACCTTAATTTTTGAGACAGGCTCTCTTTTGAACCTGGAGCTTTCCATTTAACTGCCAGGGATCTGCCTGTTTTCGCCTCCCCCAAACTAGGGTTACAGATGTGTGCAACCAGCTTTTAAGTGAGTGCTGGGGATCTGAACCCAGATCCTCATGCTTGCATAGCAAGCAATTTACCCACTGAGCCATCTCCCTTGCTCTGGAAACTATACAATATTTTGAGGGACACAGTCCAATCTGTAACAGGGCAGTGGCAGCCTAGTTATGCCTGGTAAAAGAGAGTTTGAAGGCACATGACGGGAGGGACTGATGTCATTGTCTGGCTGTCCTGCTCTAGAGAAGGCATTCCACTGATGGTTGGGTTCCTCCCTGGTCTTCTGCAACAGGCAGTGGGCAGTGGTGATAACCAGATCCCCCTTGCTGAGAGGAGCCTGTGTTGTTGTGCCAACTGGTGCTAAGGGAAGTCACTCAAGAAGCTGACTGTAGGAAGTGCCTGAGTCACAGAGGAAACTCCACTCCCTCCACTTCTTCCTCAGCGGCCCTGAAAAACCACATGAGGAATGATGTTTCCAGTATCCAACGCAGGGACAAGCACCCTAGCTTGCCTGGGACCAGGTGTCTCAGGACTGGGGAATTTCAGTGCTGAACTATGAAAGAATGAGTTGGTCACCCTATGCCCAGGACAGATCAGCTTAAGAGTCCACAAGGGATCCCTTCCACTGCTTGTCTTCAAGGGCCTGTACGCTGGCTTTGCTCCACAGGTAAGAGAGGAATTTTGCCTGAGCCCAGGTGCTCAGTGTTAGATTTTAGGAGAGTAGAAAAGGATGAAGTTTTTAAAGTTTAGAGATGAGAGCCAGACCCAGACCTGCATCACAGCGAAGGGCAGAAGCCTTTCTGTGGGAAGAAGGCATCTGCAGCTAAGGACAGGGAGGTTTGGGTTTTTACAGGAATTTAACTAAACACAGCTGCAGAAGTTTACTCAGTGCCAGGGTCTGGTGTCCTTGGGTGACTGAAGGTCTTCCTTTCAAGATTATTTCCTCAGGCAGGGCAGGCAAGCCATCTAGGGCACTAAAGGAGACAGGTTGGTTCCACAGTCTCCTTTGGTCCTGGGAGTGACCAGTTGATAAGGCTTGAGCAAGGCCAGCCTGCCAATTTAGGGCCAGTTGGCCACTATAAGGGATTTATGGCTTTATAGCTTCCCAAATGAGCCTTATGGCTCTCCTGCAATTCGTACATTCTATCACTCTGTCCCTGTCCCAGGTGAGGGCTGCCTAGTGATGTGGGTAAGCACATTGATACACAGAACAGAGGAACCGCCATTTCTGTTTTAGCTACAGTGACAAGGCTCCAGCAAGGCAGAGGAACTCCAGAAAGTGATGACATGACCTTGTCCTGATTTCATTTCTGTTGCCGTGATAAAATATCATTACAAAAAGCAACACAGGGACAAAAGGGTTTATTTGGTACTTTAGTTTTCTGTTGCTGTGATAAAACATCATGACCAAGACAACTTATAGAAGAATGAATTTATTTGGATTTATAAAGATAAGAGTTCATCACGGTGGGGAGGCACAGCAGCTAGCAGCAGGCATGGAACTGAACACTCACATCTCCAACAGCAAACAGGAAGCAGAGAGGGGGACACCAGAAGTGGGACCAGACGATGAATCTGCAAAGTCCACCCCTACTGATAAACTTTCTTCAGCAAGGTCAACCTCTTAACCTTCTGCAAACAGCACCAACAACTTGGGACCTAGTGTTCAAATACTTGGAGCCTATGGGGGACATTCTCATTCAAACCACCATGTTTGGCTTACAATTCCAAGTCACAGCCCATCATTTGGGGGAAGTCAAGGTAGGAACTCATGTCCACAGTCAAGAGCAAGAGAGAATACACACATCTTTGCTTGCTTGCTGTCATCGGTCTCTCTACTGTCATACTGTTCAGAACCCCCTGCTTAGGGAATGGTGCTGCCCACAATGGACTAGGTTTTCCTGTACCAATGAAGACAATCTCCCAACAGACATGCCTACAAGCACCCTGAGGAAGAGAGCTGGACATGGCGGCGCACGCCTTTAATCCTAGCACTTAGGGGGCAGAGGCAGGTGGATCTCTGTGAGTTTGAGGCCAGCCTGGTCTACATAGTGAGTTCCAGGACAGCTGGGGCTACAGGGAGACCTTGTCTCAAAAAGACCGAAAAAAAGTCAGGAAGACAAAAAGAAGGAAAGAATGAGTAAGTGAATGAATGAAGGAAGGAAGAATAAGTTGAAACAGCAAGATTGGCGGTTCCTCGGTCCTGGAATTCTAGCCCAGCCTCTAGTGCAAGGCCTGGCCCAGAGAGGTGTGAGCTAGAACAATGTCTCTTTCCTGGACCTCAGTTACCCCAGGTCACAGAGAAGCCACTGAACTGAGTGACCTCCCCAGCCTTCCAGCACTGGCATTCTGTTCTGTGTGGGCCACACCTGTGCCCACCTGTGAAGGTGGCCAGCAACTCCTGTCTTTGTTCTACTTGCAGACAGTCCCTCCACTCTGCCACCCACGCCCATACCCTAGTTCCCAGCAGACTCTAATTGTGCCACGCTAAAATCAGTGGCCTCATTAAAATGGAAGGTGCAACACTTTGCAAGCAAGAGCTTTCTGAGTGTCTCCATGTGACCCAGGTGCCAGCTAAGTGGTTTGATTTTCACGGTGAGTTATTCACAAAGCTAAGTGCTAGAAGCATGCTGGTGTCAAGTTGGATCTCTGGGGACTGCCTCTCCCTCATCCCTGTCCCTATTTACTGAGTGTTGGTGTTCTCAGCCTTTAAAAATGACATTGGCTTACAGCAGACAATGTTGACATGCTATACTGGTCCTCTGTCACTACATCTCTACCTCCAACACCCAGGGTCCTCTGCTTTTCAAGAGACAGTTTCCCAGGGTGCTGGGCTGCAGGTGCCTGGGAGATTGTGACCTTCTCCTCTCCCCATGGGGGATGGAAGCACAAGAGCTCTCTGGCCTCAGTTGGGACAGATGATGCATAGCTCACACTTCCCATGCAGGGTGGAACTGAAGCTACCCTCAGGGTCTCAGCTCCACTTTGTGCACATGTAAGGCAGGTAAGGCATGTGGTCTGGGACAGACAGCATCAAGGTCAGGAGTCAAAAAGATGCACATGACAGAAGAGGAGTGGAGAGAGAGAGAACATGTGCATGGATGGTGGTCAGCCAGGGCCTAGGCAGTGAAAGCATTGCATGTCTAGGACACAATAAAATATTTCTTTTTAAAAAATATTTTATTTATTATTTTATGTACATGAGCGTATTGCCTATGTGTATGTAAGTGTACCCATGTTGTGCAATGCCCATGGAGGTCAGAAGAGGGTATTTGATCCCTTAGAACTGGAGTTACGAACAGTTCTTGGCCGCCATGTGGCTACCGGGAATTGAACCCAGGTCCTCTGCAAGAGCAGTTGGTGCCCTTAACTGCTGAGCCATCTCTCCAGCCCTAGGACACGTGTCTAAGTCCTTTTTAAGCTATGTTCACCTGAAGAAAGGGTATGGGCGTGGGAGGCAGAGTGGAGGGACTGTCTGCAAGTAGAACAAAGACAGGAGTTGCTGGCCACCTTCACAGGTGGGCACAGGTGTGGCCCACACAGAACAGAATGCCAGTGCTGGAAGGCTGGGGAGGTCACTCAGTTCAGTGGCTTCTCTGTGACCTGGGGTAACTGAGGTCCAGGAAAGAGACATTGTTCTAGCTCACACCTCTCTGGGCCAGGCCTTGCACTAGAGGCTGGGCTAGAATTCCAGGACCGAGGAACCGCCAACCTTGCTGTTTCAACTTATTCTTCCTTCCTTCATTCATTCACTTACTCATTCTTTCCTTCTTTTTGTCTTCCTGACTTTTTTTCGGTCTTTTTGAGACAAGGTCTCCCTGTAGCCCCAGCTGTCCTGGAACTCACTATGTAGACCAGGCTGGCCTCAAACTCACAGAGATCCACCTGCCTCTGCCCCCTAAGTGCTAGGATTAAAGGCGTGCGCTGTCATGTCCAGCTCTCTTCCTCACTTTTTTGTTTCTTGTTGTCATTTTTTTTTTTGAGGCAGGGTCTCTCTGTAACCCTAGCTGTCCTAGAACTTGCTATGTAGAACAGTGTGGACTTGATCTTACAGCAATCCACCTGCCTCTGCCTCCTGAGTGCTGGGATTAAAGGAATGTGCCACCACACCTGATCCTTGTTGACTTTGAGATAGGGTCTAATATAGCCAGGGCTGGCCTCAAACTCACCATATAGCCAAGGATGACCTGCTTGTGCTTTCTGAGTCCTAGAATTACAGACTTGTGCCACCATGTCCCACTTACGCAGTGCTAAGGATTAAACCCAGGACTTTGTGCATGCTAGGTAAATGCTCTACCAACTGAGCCATATCCCCAGTCTTATTTCAACTTCTTTTTTTTGAGACAGGGTCTCCCTGTAGCCCCAGCTGTCCTGGAACTCACTATGTAGACCAGGCTGGCCTTGAACTCACAGAGATCCGCCTGCCTCTGCCTCCCAACTGCTGGGGTTAAAGGCGTGTGCCACCATGCCTGGCTAGTTTCAATTTTTTATCTTGAAATAATTATTAAGAATTACAAACATTGTAGAAACAGTTCCTATGATCACTTTCCCCAATTTTCCACATAGCTATATTCATAGTATTAAATCCAGGAAATTTCATTGTATAATTCCATAGGCCTCATACATATTTTACCAGTGTAGACACATACTCCTGTATGTGTCTGTCTGTGCATGTATGTGTCTGTGTATAACTGTTTGTATACATGTGTGTCTATGTGTCTATCTCTGTTGTCTGTGTGTCTGTATGTATATGTATCTATGTGTGTATGTCTTTGTGTGTCTGTGTGTGTGCCTATAAATGTATGTATCTGTATGTCTGTTTATGTATGTATATCTATGTGTGTCTCAGTGTGTGTCTATAAATGTGTATGTGGCTATGTATCTATATCTGTGAATGTGTGTGGTATCTGTGTTTGTATGTCTGTAGTGTGTGTATATGTGTTCAGTAACTGTGCATGTCTGTGTATCTATGTGTGTGTGTTGTGTCTATAAGTGTTTGTATGTGGTGTGTCTGTGTGTATAGGTGTATGTCTAGTATATGTGGTGTCTGTGTGTCTATAAGTGTGGTATATCTGTGTGTCTGTAAGTGTGTAATGTGTCTGTGTGTGTTTATAAGTGTGTATGTGGCGTTGGTAGGCACTTTGCCATCAGCTCACACATCTGCACAAGAACAGAACCCACTGATGGGTTCCCGGTGGTGGATGAGAGCAAGGCTGAGAGAGGAGGGGTGGCTTCCTGGCTTCCTCTGCTGTGCTGCTCCAGTGTTCTGTACCTGCAGGACTTACTCTCTCAGAGAGAAGGCCACACTGCTCAGGCATCCTTCAGAAGGCTGGGCTGGAAGTCTGGTATCATCTTGTGCTCACATTCTCCCTACCCTGGTTTTGCCAAAGCTCCCCTCTTCCCAGAAACTCAGCATTCTGGAAGGGGGGGCGGGTCTTGCACCTTCTAGTTTCCGTGGCAACTGTTGCTCCTGGTGACCACGAGATGCAGGCCTGGCTTTCCCAGCCCCATGGGCAGCATTCCCACCTAAGCTTGGACTGAAAGATGCTGAGCAGCTCTGCTGAGGGGGGCTCAGGGTGGTGCTCTGCAGGGAGGCCAGGAGCTGAGTGCCTCCTGTGTACCGCCCCCCCATGAAGCACAAACACCCTTCACTTCAAACCATCCTCCCACCTGTTCACACTAGGTTCAGGTCCCTATTCTTCACCCCACTCCACCCCATGCACAGTATTCTCCAGTTTCTAAACACAACCCTCTGTTTAGATGCTGTCTCCAGGCCCCTCCCAGCCCCCTCAGCTTGTTCTCTTGGATTCAAACAGGAAAAATTTCATTGATCCTTTGGGGGCTAGAGAAGCCTTAATGACCATAGGAAGAAAACCAGGCTACCCTCCAAGGGTTAGAGCCCCATAGCTCATTCTTCCTGTGAGTCAACAGCAGCATTAAGTGACACAAATGAATTTCTCAGTGAATCACTGGGGTGCATTAAGCTCAGCTCTTCAATTAGGTTATGTTCTGATGGCAGCAATGAAGGGCAATGAAAGTCAGAGAAAACTAAATGCACTCTCTTGGGGGAACAGTGTATGGTCCCTGAAGATCCAGTAGGAGTTCACCAGGTGAACAGATAAGAAAAGCTATCAAAAGCTTGCTACTAAACCTGACTGTCTAGAGGTTTTCCAAACTCCCTGGCACCATGGCCCTGACTCTCTGCACCTCCAGAATTTAAAATTTTGTTTCTATTTTTAACAAGTGCATGAGTCTGTGTATGTGTGTGTGTGTGTGTGTGTGTGTGTGTGTGTGCCATGTGAGTGTAGCTGCCCACAGAGGCTGGAAGAGGGTGGTCAGATCTAGAGCTGGTGGTTGTGAGCTGCTCAGTGTGGGTGCTGGTAACTGAACTTAGGTCCCCTGGAAGAGAAGCATGCACTCTTAACTGCTGAACCATCTCTCCAGCCCCTCTCCAGGATTTAAAGAGCAGGCTGCAGTGAGCACAGAGCAGTGAGGGATGGGATGCCCTTGCCAGCTGGCTGAGATAGGTTTCCTAAAGACAGAGCCTTACTATGTGAACTTCCACCAAATTGCCAGATGTTCCACTGCTTCCCTTGGGGGGCCTGGAGGTCAGGGACATCAGAGAGGGATGCCCAGAGTAAGGCCTGCTCACTGGGCTGGGGCCGGGTGGGTGAGACCCACGTAGGGTTGGAAGAGGAGGGAATTGGAGAGGAGGGAAAGCAAAGGGAAGGAAGGGAAAGGGAAGGGAGAGGAAGGAAGGGGAAGAGGAAGGAAGGAGAAAGGCAAAGAATATCAAGGCTGTGTCAGTGGAAATCTTGGGTCACTGCTCATGGTGGGAACCAGAGCCTCATTCTTCAAGGTCTGAGTCTCCCACCTCTGGAATTCCGAAGGCCTGATATTTCTTGACACCTCTTAGAAAGCAAAGAGCAAGAATAATATTTAAAATTCTTCCAACAAAAGACTCGGATTTGTGGAGCTGGTGTTTTCCCAAGAACCAGTTCTTGGAAAGGTGGAATCAGATAAGGTCCCAGGGTCCCGGTGCTAACTACAATGTCTCCAGAGGCCTCGGGCCCTTATACCTTCCTCTTTCTCCCACCCCGACCTAGAGCTGAGTGTCACAGTTTTCAGAACCCATCCCAGGGGATGGGAACAGCGATAGTAGGAGCCCTACATTGCTTCCCAGTCCCACCAACCCTTGAGTTACCCAAGGAAGCTACATCTACTCCATGGGCCTCAGTTTCCCATCTAGAACCAAAAGTGATCAATCAATAGATACCTTGAGGTAGGCCTGATGCTGAGGGATGATACCACAACACCTGGGAAACTGACAAGCTGTTGGTTAGTTACTTCCTCCAGACAGAAGTATTCCTGGAGGAAATCTTGTTAAGACTTGGGAAGTAAACCAAACGTCCATGTCTCAGAAAGTGCCTCAAGTAATACATACAGCAGCAGCTGCTGGGGAAAGGGGACTCTGATCAGCCCAGGTGCCTACAAGTCATTCAGAGCTCCAGGAGTACAGCTTTCTTGAGTTGTCACCCATGCTGGAGTGTGGTGGGTTTTCTGTGATATAGTTGCCTTTGAGTTACCCATGTTCCCCGCAAGTAACCCCCCAAACCTCACTGGTTCGCCAAGATAGATTTGGAAGGCATCATTTCTTTGGTCGGTTGTCTACCCTGTCTGGGTTAAGTAGATATTTGTTCAAATCTCCTCAGGAAGAGCTGTATAACAGAAGCAGAGCAGCAACTGCCAGCCAAGGCACAGGGGACATAGGAGACGAGGACACACCTCAGCCTTCCAGGGAACAAATAAAAGACAGAGGGGAAATGGGTGGAAATTTGATGTGTCTGTTCAGGGCAGCACCTCCTGCCTGGGATGATGTTGGAGGGCCTCACCTGTTGTTTTCTGCAGTGATCCAGTTTCCTTTCTGTTGTTGTGATAAGACACTTTGACCAAAAGCAGCTTAGGGGAGGAAAAGAGTTTAATTCATCTTATAGGTCATAGTCCATCACTGAAGAAAGTCAGGGCAGGAACTTAAATCAGAAACCATGGAGGAATGCTGCCTGCTGGCTCACTCTAGTTTGCACAGGCTCAAGCTTGGTTAGCTTCTTTACACAGCTGAGAACCACCAGCTCAGGGAATGGTGTCTCTCACAGTGCACTGTGCCCTCTTACATCAATTACTGATCAAGACAATCCTTTATAGACATGTCCACAAAACAACATGATAAAGACAATTACTCCATTAAAGTTTTTTTTAAGTGATTCTGGGCTATGTCAAGTTGACAGTTAATGCTAACTAGGGCACACAGGAAGTTCATTTCAACTGCAGCACGGTGCAGCTGGGATAGGCCACCATATCCTTAAAGGTAGTTACATCTGTAGAGAAATAAAGAGGGGATGACATCATCTCCAGCAAATCCTGCCAAGCCATGTCCCCAGGCCCCAGGTACATTTGAGCATGGACACACATTCTCCTTCAGTGTATCGCCTCTCCTGTGTCCGTTCTCATTTCCTTCTGAAAAGGCAGACTCAACTAGGCAGGTGGAATCACATAGGGAAGTCAAGGCAACTGGTCCCTGGTCACCCCTTGAGTTCTCAGGCTGGGAGAGAAACTTTTCAGAAGAGGAACTGGGCACTGTCTCTCTCTGGGGAAAGTGATCCCTCAGAGTGTGAGTGATGCAGTGCCCAGAGTTCAGCTGCGAGATGGATGAGGGGCTGATGCTCCAGGACACTGGCAGCGTTAGGGGGAGTATGGGCATGACCGCAGGTGTCCTTGATGGCCTTTCTACCCCATCACCTGCCTTTCCTGCAGCATCTTGGCAGGTGACAGTGGCTGTAACAAACAGCAAGCAAAGAGAATGCATGGCTACAGGTTCAAGACTAAGTGGAGGCCCAAGACCAACATATATTCCACTGTAGGGCTGGGGTAAAAAGTATTCCAAGACCTTAGGGAAAAATGTAGGTGAAAAAAATGTATGTTACTACAATAGATGGATGGATAGATAGATAGATAGATAGATAGATAGATAGATAGATAGATAGATAGATAGATAGATGGATGATAGATAGATAGACAGGCAGAAGAATGGCTAGAGAATTTCACAATTTTTTCTTCCATGAAGGTGTTTTGCTTTTTGTTTTTTGTTTTGCTTTTTCATTTTATTTTGTGTGGGTCTTTTTTGTTTATTTGTTTGGGTCTTTTTGAGACAGGGTCTCCCTGTGGCTCCAGCTGGCTTGGCACTTGCTATGTAGAACAGGCTGGCCTTGAACTCACAGAGATCTGCCTGCCTCTGCCTCCCCAGTGCTGGGACTAAAGGCATGGGCCACTACAGCTGACTTTTTGTTTTTGTTTGTTTGTTGGGTTTTTTTGAGACAGGGTCTCACTTTGTAACTCTGGCTGACCTAGAACTCACCGAGGCTCCTAACCCCTGCCTCTGCCTCCCAAGTGCTAGAACTAAAGCCTGGTGCTACTGAACATAGAATGTTTTACTATTTTAATAATCAGACTACTGTGGGCATGGAGCCTGCAATCCCAGTTCACAGGAGATGAAGACGGGAGGATCAGGATTTCAAGGCCATCCTCAGCTTCAAAGCCAGGATTCAGGAGGCTGTAAGTAAGGCTATGGGGAGAGACAAGCTTGACATCAGAACTGGAACTGCAGCCATAGTAAGACCATGTCAGGTCTGCCGTGACACAAGCCAAGAGCTGGGGCTCCCCTGGAGAGCCAGGGAAGAATATGAAGCAAAAGAACAATGTGCTTCGATGCTTGGCAATGCTCTCACAAAAACCTGGTCCACACACTAGCCTTTGGATGAAACTCAAGCTTCTAAAAGAAAAGGATAAACATCATGGAAAGCTATTTCCAAGATGTTTTCCTTTGAACAAAACTTTTGGAAGGGCAGACACCACTTACTAGTAACATTTTTGTATAATTACAAGCTGTAATTTGCATATACAATTTGTATTACAAGTCATAGAACATTTTTTAAATGCCTAAAAGCACCCAAATATCTATAATCCACACCTTCTGATAAACTCTTGCTAGACTTGATAGTTTCTTCCTAGGCTCATAAGGAGGTGCCCTGACATGGGTTTAGGGGGCCTGTGGAAAAGGGAGCCACGCATTAGGGAATCAGTATGTGGTGCTGGGGTATCACCTTAGTGAGGGGGCATGGCATACATAGTATTTGGACATGGGGGTTTTGCTTTTCCAAACAGGCCCAGGCATCTGGGTATTCTCAGATGAAAGGAAATAGACACACCAAGGACACAAGAGACTGGATGTGAGCACAGACAAGACACCCAGGTGGCCAACTTGGAACAACTGGGGAGATGGAATAGTCTGAGAGAGGCTTGGAAGCTTCCTCACACTGTCACAGCTGTGACCTGCTTCTGTGAGGGGAGGAGAGCTGTCTAAACCTCAAAGCCTCATCTCTAGTCAGGCAGGACCTGCTGTGCATAAGTCAAGCATCCAGGGTGAGGATGGTCCAGAGAGACAACAGCAATACCTACCTGACTGGGCTGCCCCAACATCAAAGAGCCAACTGGCTGCAGAATGTAAGGCCTGGGTCCTTGGAGCACCAGGGATGCTGTGTAGGAGGCAGCAATTGCCTTGTTGGGAGGCTGGCCGGGGCATTGCCCCTACCCCTCCCATAGGCAGCTGCAGGATTTCTGCATTACCAGCCTCTCCTTCATCCTCTAGAGCAAGCTGGGCTCTGAACTGACCTCTGATGGGGGCTTTCCAGTGTTCCCTCCCCAGCTGTTCACCAGACATGTATCAACAGACAAGGGGCAAGCACCTGGCCCATGCTCAGAAGCCCAGAGCCTGAGATTTAGGCTTGCCTTTGGCCCAAGCACAGCTCTCTGATGGGAATCCATGTCAGACTTGCTGACTGGGTGGGAGAAGTAAGGTCATAGTCACTCATGGAAAGAAGAACACCCTCCTGTCTCCCGCTGTGTGTTAGGTAATGTCCCCTGCACAATTCTGCTCTGCAAGTCAAGCTGTCAACAATCCTTCAAGAGAGGAGGAAATGGGAGCATACACACATGCCTTTTAAATCACATATGATATGCATGTGTATATGTACACATCCTCTAAAGCATGTATATAATAGACACATATCAAAACATATACTTATACATACATATGTTAAAGCATATATACATATACATTGAGGCATATACCATTTACATGCATGCAGTCACATAGGCAAGTATATATATATAGTATATGTACAATGTATAGTATGTGTACACATGTTGAAGAATATATACTATAGACACATTAAAACACAAGCCTGGGTTGGATTCTGTTGCCACCTGGTGGTCTTGGGGAGTTATTTAACACAAAGTGGAGAAAAGTCAAAGGGACTCCTGGGGTTGCCATGGGGATCAAAGCCTGCTTTCTGTGATCCCTGCAGCTCTGGATGATAGCAGGGGCTCAGCAAAGGGGAGCTGTGGTCTGGATGCTGGTGCTTAGGGATGAGTGCCCCATTGAGGCTGGATGTACCAGTGGGATCTGAGAGAGGGCAAAGCAGCCTGGGGCTCCACACAGGAGTGTCCCCTTCTTCCAAGGGCAGTGTGGGAAAAGAGGGGGAAACCCTTAGCACCCCTTCAAACCCAGTCTGATTGCCCTCTCCCGAGTGTCCCACACCCAGTTGGGTGGGCTGGCTGTGGGCTGACCCCCTCAGGTGTACCTCTGCCCCTTGGCCTTTACCACCCCCACAGCCTTGGAGCTACAGGGATGACCCAGCCTCCTCTTCCCTCTCCTTCAGGTCTGACGAGTGTATGTACCTGAACACCGGCACCACAGGGCATTCCTTCACGATCAATAGTGCTCCCAGGTATGGGAGACAGGTATGGTGCCTGATATCTCAACATGCACTAGGGCCAGGTGACTCCGAACATAGCTGCCTGGTAAATGGGGAGGCATGCAAAAGTTGCCTGAGTGGGAATGGCAAGGGCCAGCAGGGAAAGCCTCACAGACACATGGCATCTCCTCTGACTTTGAAAAGTTCCTGCGAGTTTGTTGGAGGGAGAAGTAGGAGTGGAGAGGGATCACTAGCAAAAACATAACGTCCTGGGACAGTCTGAGGGAGGAAGAAGGGGAAGAGAAAGGAAGGGGAAAGGAGAGAGGGAGAGAGGGAGAGAGAGAGAGAGAGAGACAGAGAGACAGAGAGGGAGAAAGACTATATATCTGAGAAAGTCAGTTAGAGCCAGGAATTAGGAAGAATTTGAATGCAGAGTTAGAATTTAAATAGATGATAGGGCAGTTGGGAGCCATGGATGGATCCTAAGCACAGCCTGTGCAGAGGAAAGTATATGGGACATTTTCAAAGGGGCCATTAAAAAGCAAGGCTTCCCCACTATCTCCCTGGCATGAGCCTTACGGAGCCCTAAGGCAGCAGAAACCTGGGACTTTTCTTATCTCTTTCTAGATCCCCAGCCCCATAGGACTTCTCAGTAGACCCTCTTTTTGCTCAACTGCCCTCTGAATCTTCCCTAGACATATACCTTCCTTTGGCTCCCCAGCTGCTACTGGGGCTAACACTGGACCCTTGCTGTTCTAGTTCACTTTCGGTTGCTATGAAAAAAAAAAAAAAAAAACTCTGACCAAGACCAATTTAGGAAAGAAAGGGTATTTGGCTTACAGATTATAGTCCATCACTGAGGGAAGCCAAGACAGGAACCTGGAGCAGAGACCATGGAGAAACGCTGTTTCCTGGCTTGCTCCTCCTGGCTTGCCCAGATAACTTTCTTACACAGCCTGGGCCCACCTGCCTAGGAATGGCACCACCCAGAGTAGGCTGGGCCGTCCCACATCAACTGGCGATTAAGAAAAATGCCTCACAGACAAGGCCACAGGCTGATCTAATGGAGGTAATGCCTCAACTGAGTTCCTTCTTCCCAGGTGACTCTCATTCCTGTTAAGTTGACAAAAAGCAACCAGCACACCTGCTTTCTTGGCCAGGCCAGCAAGGGGCCTTCCCACCACAGGTGATGTGCTCCAGGGTGGCAGGAGTGGCCTGAGAGGAAAGGCCTCTGGGAACCTGTCACAGCAAGAACTGCACCTGACTAGATGAGGTGTGACGCTAAGGGGCCTGACACTAAGGGTTCTCTGACATATCCCACTAGAAGCCTGGGTGCCTTATGAATGCCTCCCAGGCCCACCCAGCAGAGCCCTACATTCTGTCCCATTATCCAAGGTACAGATCCCAGGCCAGGAGTCCCATAGAGGTATGCATAGCCTTTGTCTTGGACTCAACTGATTGTGGCCTAAAGATACAACGGTAAAGGGGTTGGGGTGAGGCTTGGGGAGGTGTGTTTTCTAATCATGTCTTTTCCTTTTCTGTGTCATAAATCTCAGGGGTTGGGGAAATGGGTCAGCGGGTAAAGATGGCAAGCATGAGGACTAGCATTTAAACATCCAGAACCCACATAAATACCAGGTAGGCTTAGCGGCTCACCTATGATCTCAGAGTGCAGGAGGCAGAAACATGAGATCCCTGGGGCAAGCTGACTACCACCCAGACTGGCTGAACTGATCAGCTCTGGGTTCAAATGAGAGACCCTGCCTCAATATATGAGGTGGGAAGCAGTTGAGAAAGACACTGGCATCAACCTCTGGACTCTACATGCACCTGCACACATGCCCCTACACAAGTGTGAACATGCATGCATACATGTGTGCATACCACACATACCTATGCAAAGAAGAGCATCTATGTTCTCATAAAATTCATACAAATATGTTTAGAAGAAAATTTAAATTCTTCAAATTTTCTCTCCAAATAAAACGATTGCCAAGGCCTCGGTGAACAGGCTTCCAGACGCTTCTACACCTGCATGATATTCAGAGGTCAAGGTGGTTTATATACGTGAGATCACAAGCATGCATGATGCCCACCTGGCTTTTTAAGTGAGTGCTTGGGATTCGAACTTAGGTCTTTAAGCTTTTTCAGCAGGCACTCTGACCAACTGAGCCATCTTCCCAGCCCCTGCCCCAGGCATTTTTAAAGATTTTCTTCCTATTTTTCTTTCCTTGATCATATTTTATAAGACCATATCCTTCATTTTTGTAATTTCTCTTTGTGTTAGTTACTTTTCTGTGGCTGTGATAAAGTACCATGACTAAAAGCAGCTTAAAGAGGAGTTTGTTTTATTTTCGCTCACAGTTCCGGAGGGAGACTCCACAATGGCAGGGAAGGCATGGTGGCAGGAGCAGGAGGCAGAGAGGTCACAGTCCACTCTCACACAGGAAGCAGAGAGAGTGAACTGGAAGTAAGGGGGAGCTATAAGCCCTCGAGGACCACCCCCAGTCACATACTTCCTCCAGTATGGCTGCACCTCCTGAAGTGAGTAAAGTTCTATAATCTCCCCAAACAGTACCACCAACTGGGGGCCAAGGGTTTAAATGCTTGAGTCTCTGGAGGACATTTCTCATTCAAACTACTATACGCTCTTTATGACGCAGCTTTTAATTCAAAATGCACATGTCTGGTACCTTCATATCAGCCCTTCTGAGAGTGGAGCTCAGCACTGGCCCTTTTAGCTTCTCAGGTGTTCCTATCTACACTTACTTTTCTGTTTGTTTTTTTAATATTTTATTTATTATTTTTAGTTTATGTGTATCATTGTATTGCCTGCATGTATGTGAAGGCACTCGTGTCACACAATGCACACAGAGGAGAGATGAAGGTGTTGGATCCCCTGAAACTGGAGTTACAGGCAGTTGTTAGCAACCATGAACCCAGGTCCTCTGTAAGAGCAGTCAGAGCTCTTAACCACTGAGCCATCTCTCCAGCCCCTTCGTTTTTTTTTGTTTTTGGTTTCTGGGCTTTTTTTGAGGTGTGCTTCACATACAATAAAATTCACTGGTGGAAATGTACAAGAAACAATGACATTCTGACAGATGTGTACAGTTATGTAACAACCCCTGCAATCAAAATGTGGAACATAGAGCCAAGCATAATGGCGCATGCCCGTAATCCTAGCCCTTGAAAGGTAGAGACAGGAGGATTGAGGGTTTAAGGTCATCCTTAGCTACATAGAGAATTCAAAGCCAGCCTGGGGTCCATGAGCCCCTGCTTGATCAATCAATCAATCAAACAATAAGATGGAACTTTCTCATTGCTCCCAAAGGTCTCTTCATCTGCAGTCAGCCCTTCCCTTGACCTGTCGCCACCGGCAGTTACTAATCTGTTATAGCGATTGACCTCTTCTAGAATTTCAGGTGAGCAGGATCATGTTACATATGGTCTTCTTTGTCTCCATCTTTTACCTAGCATGAAACTTGCTGTTGCATGTATCAGTAGTCAGTCCCTCTTATTGCTAAGGCACGTTCCACTTCACAGATACACTGCTCTTTGGTTTTCTACTTGTTGACAGACGTCAGAGTTACTTCCACTTTTCAGCTGTTTCAACCACAGATACTTTAAGGATCAGCAGACAAGTTTTCACATGGACTGTTTTCTAATTTCTGCTCTCTTCAGACTCAGGAGTGGATTTACAGGCGACAGCAGCAAGTGTCCAGCTCCACTTCGTAAAACCTGCCACAGTATTCTTCATTTTATTTTCTACTTTAAATTCTATTATTGTTGTTGTACTGTGTATGTGAATGGGGGACACATATATATAGGTCAGAGGACAACTTGCAAGAATCCATTCTCTCCTTCCGCCATGTGGACCTCAGGAATCAAGCTCAAGTTGTCAGGCTTGGCAACAAGCCCCTTTACCCATCCATTGAGACATCTCGTTGGCCCCGCCGTTCTATTTTTCCTGAGTGACTGTACCATTTCACATTTCCATCAGAAATGTGTGAGGATTCCAGTTGCTCTACATCTTCACCAAGAGTTTGAGCTTTAGACATTCTGGACCTGTGGTGGGGTCTTAATGTGCTTTTAATTTGCCTTTCCTAGTGACTAATGATATTAAATATGTCATATGCTTATTGGTTTTATGTGCATTTTCTCTATGAGATACCTGTTCAAATATTTTGCCTAGATTCATTCATTCATTTGTTAACTTCAGACAGGGTGTTACGTACCAAGACTAGCCTTGAACTCCCTCTGTGGAGGAAGGTGACTTGAATTTCCTCTTTTTGCCTCTAATTCCTGAGAGCTGGGATCATAGGCCTCATGTGGTATTTTTGCCTAGTTTCAAGTTCAAATGTTTGTCTTCTTTTTACTTAGTTATGAGTTCTTTTCAAATTCTAGAAAGAAGTTCATTGTCCTTTGTATATTTTTCAAAATATAGGTTGCCTTTTCTTAAACTGTCTTTGGAAAAAAATGCTCTACATTTTAATGATGTCCCATTGATCCTAATCTTTTTATGTTATATTTAAAATATGTGTTTAGGTCAGCAAGATGGCTCAATGGGTAAAGGAACTTACCACCAAACCTGACGACCTGAGTTTGATCCCTGGAACCCACAGTGGATGGAGAGAACTGACTCCTTCAACTTGTTCTCTGACTTCCACACCTGTGTTGTCTCATGTGCCCCCAACCAGAAAACAAACAAATAAATATGAAAAAAATAAAATAAAACCCATGGCTCAAAATCATGAGTATTTTCTCTTATGTTTTCTTCTAGATGTTTTGTAGCTTTAGTTCTTCAATCTATTTAGGGTTTCTTGATCTCTGCACTAGTGACATTTTGAGCCTGGATGTGTAATTCCTGTGTGTACTGGAATTCTGATGTCATTCTTACCACTAGTCACTGGATAGCCATAGTATTCCTGCTTTCTGTAGTGACAAAATGTAACCAAAACACAACCTCTAGTGTCTACTGGAGAAAAAAATAATCATCTCCTTTTGAGAAGCACTAATTTAGATCAATGATCCATCCAAAATCAGTCTTGTGTACAATGGGAGGTAAGAGGCAAAGTTAATTTTTATACAAGTACCCAATGGTCTAGTTTCTTTTTATTTATATATGTATGTATATATGTATTTATTTAATGTGTATGACTTGCCTGTGTATATATACTTGCACTACATATGTGCAATCCCCTCAGAGGCCAGAAGAGGGCATCAGATCTGGAACTGGAGTTACAGGTGTCTGTGAGCTGCCAGGTGGGTGCTGAGAAGCCTCTGCAAGAGCAGCAAGTACTCTTAACCACTGAGCCATCGCTCCAGCCCCCTGGTTTACTTTCTTAACTGACATGTAAAACTTTTCTTCTTGTAGAGTATAAATATCTAATGTTTTAATTTTTTAATCAATGTTGTAGCTATCTCACACAAATTTTTATTATGCTGCATTTTCATTATCATTAAGTTCAATTATTTTCTAATTTCTTTGTTTTTGTTTGTGTTTTAGATTTTTGGAGACAAGGTCTCACTCTGTAGCCAAGTCTAACTGAGAATTCACTATGTAGCCCAGACTGGCTTCAAACTCCCAGCAATCTTTCAGCCTTGGCTACCCAAGAGCTGGGATTATAGGTATGAGCCATCACACCTGGCTCTAATTTCTTGTGTCATGTCTTCTTTGGTCATGGGCTGATTAGAAGTGTGTTTAACTTCCAAATGCTCAGAATTATCCAGAGCTCTTTCTGTTACTGATTTCTAATTCAAGTTGTAGATAGAGAGGATATAATGTATACCTTTCAATTGGAGTTTTGAGTCTACTTACATTCAAGATAATTATTGATATGATTGCATTCAAATCTACCATCTTGGATTGTGTGCATTTGTGTGTGTGTGTGTGTGTGTGTGTGTGTGTGTGTGTGTGTGTGTGTTGCATGTATGGGGGTGTGGATATGCCTGTGTACAGATAGATGTATGGAAGCCAGAGGAGGATGTCAGTGTCCTGCTGTACCACTCTCCCTTTAGCTCTTACTAAGCCTGAAACTAAGGGTGAGCAGCAAGCCAAGGCCCCCCTCCATAGTACTGGGGTCACAAGGGCACGTGCAGCCATGCCCAGCTTATTACATGGGTCCTGGACACCCTAACTTAGGTCCTCATTCTTGTGCAGCAAGTGCTATTGTCCGCTAAGCCCTCTCCAGTGGCCCAGCTTGTGTGATTTTCTGTTTGGCTCATCCCTTTCTTTCCTTTTCCCTCTTGTCCTGTCTACTCTAGGGTCAGTTGTATATTTTCATGATATCATTTGTCTCCATTATTGGGTTGTAAATTATAGTGCCTAGTTTTATCATTTTAGTGGTTGCTCTCAGGTGTCAAACACACGTCTTTAACTGCCTATGCCCCGTCTTCAAATCCTGTGAGCTTGCTTCCAAGGAGAAACAGCCTTTCCAGTACTTTGATTTCTTTTTCTCCTCTCTTGGCCTTTCTGTCTTGGTTGTTATGCAGTCCACATCTACATATGTCATAAACCAAAAATACATTCTTATTAAACAGTGAGTTATCGTTTCACAAAAGATTTTATTTATTTATTATTCTGGCCTGGAACTCACTATGTAGACCAGGCTGGCCATTTTATTTTTAATTATATGTATGTGTGCATATCTGTTTGGGTATATTCATGTGAATGTAGTTGCTTATAGAGGCCAGAAGACGGCCTTGGATTTCCCTGGAGCTGGACTTACAGGCAGTGTGAGTCACCAGACATGGGTGCTGGGAAAGGAACTCTGGTCCTCTGCAAGAGCAATTGTGTTCTTAACTGCTGAGCCATCTCTCGAGCACCACAATTATCTTCTCGAAAGAGATTTAAAGGGGCTGGAGAGATGGCTCATCGGTTAAGAGTACTGGCTGCTCTAGCAAAGGGCCTGGGTTAGATTACCAGTACCCACATGGTGGCTGACAATCGTCTGTAACTCCAGTTCCAGGGGATCCAATGTCCTCTTTGGACCCCTGAGGACATTACATGGCACAGACACACTTACACATATGTAGGCAATATGCTCATACCCATAAAATTAGTACATAAAAATCTTTTTTAAATGCATATTTTCTCCATACACACTCATTGTTTCTGGAGCTCTTCATTTTTTTGTGCATAGATCTAGATTTCCTTCTGGTATGATTTTTTTTTCCTTCTGCTCGAAGAACTATTATTTCTTGTATTACAGGCCTAAAATGTCGCAGGTGATAAATTTTTTCAGTTCCTGTGTGTCTGCAACAATCTTTCTTTCACCTTGATTTCCAAAAGATACTGTCAACAGTGGATTTTCTTTCTTTCATTACTTTAAAGATGTCTCTCCTCTGTCTTCTGGCTTGTACGGTTTCTGACAACCGTTGTCAGTATCTTCGTTTTTTCCTCCTTACCATTTAAGGTTTTTTGTTTGTTTGTTTTGAGACAGAGTCTCCCTGTAGCCCCAGCTGGCCAGAAACTCACTATGTAGACCAGGCTGGCCTCAGTCTCACAGAGATCCTCCTGCCTCTGCCTCCCTAGTGCTGGGACTGATGGCAAGTGCCACCAGGTCTGGCTCATTGAACTTCTTAATGTATTAGCGTTTTTACCAAATTTGGGAAATTTTAAAGTCATTCTTTTCTATTTCTTCTTCCCTTTTCTGTCACTTCCATTGTGTCCATGTTAGATTGTTTGACATGATGTGAGACTATTCTCTCTCCTGCCCTCCCTCCCCTTCATCTTGGATCATTTGCACTGCCATGTCTTCATCTGGCTGTGTCCAAGTTCACTGATCTTCCTTCTGCAGTACCTTCTGTTTCTATAAAAATTATTATTTTATTCATTAATTTTGTGTGCAGACACACATGTGCCATGGGGTATGTGGAGGTCAGAGGACAATTTTCCAGACTCAGTTTTCTCCTTCCAACATGTGAGATCTTGGAGATGGAACTCAGGATGATTGGCCTGGCAGCCAAGTGCATTTACCTGCTGAGCCATCTCACCTGCCCCTGCTTTGATGTTCTTAAGACCATTCAAGGAGAATTGTTGTGGGTGCAGACTGTTTGAGTTCATGGGAACCAGACCCTCTGCAGCTTTATAATTACCATAAGGTTGTAATAAGTGGATTCAAATTCCTTCAATAAACATGGCTTATAAGTTCAAGTAAACAAAGACACTTTTCTACAAGAGACGAACATATCGTTTATAACAACAAACATTCAAAGCCTTCAAGTTCAAGCCCACAGTCTTTGGGAGATAACTATTAAACCTTAGGCTATTTCAGGAAAGCTCTCTGCCTTTCCTGGTAAATAACAATTACAGCAAATATTTGCAGGGTGCTGACTTTGCCCTGGGTGCGTCTACGTATATGAATTCATTAGAAACCCCGTTTCATAATGACAAGTTAGAAGGAAAGGCTGGGTGTAATTGAAAACGTCTAGCTGCTGGCGTATAAATATCTGCGGCCTGCTTCTCCCTGATCTGAGCAAACACAGCAGAAGGGCAGAAGTGGAACCTTGCGTTGTCTGGGCCACTTGAGTCGACAGCTTCATTACATGGATTTCTTCCAGTTTCTCATTAACCACAGCTCAAATGCATGGTCTCTGATCTTAACTTTAATTATACATCAAGCTTTGGCTGAACGAATAGGTGGCTTATAATTTTTCATTTCTCTAATCTGAGCTTTATTTGCCCTGAGTTTGGATCTGTCCTCTGTTCTCAAAAGAGCTAGATATAGTCATATACTAAACTGCTCTGCCTCAGTTTCTTCATCTGGAAAATATGGATGTTACTATTGTCTGCCTCAGAGGATGGTCACAAGAATTAAACAAGATGTCGAGGCTGGGGAATGTGGCTCTGTTGATGGAGTGTCTGCCTAGTGTGCACAAAGTCATGGGTTTGATCCCCAACACAGTCAAGAAAGAGGAGACAACTCCACCATGGGACTCCAGATGTGCACCAGTCCTGGAAGACTTACTGGAACAAGACAAAGGCAGCTGGAGCCCTGCAGCCTGCGGGAGCCAATAAGGCTGAGAGTGTCAGGTGGCAGCAAGTGACCCTGGCTAAGCAGCCAGGGTGTGCTATGAGTTTCATAGCCTACGTCCAGACATGGAGCTGGAGAGATGGCTCAGCAGTTAAGAGCACCGGCTTCTCTTGCAGAGGACCCAGGTTGAGTTCCCAGCACCCACATGGTGGCTAACAACTGTCTATAATTCCAGTTTCGGGGGATCACATGCCCTCTTCTGGCCTCTGCAGCCATTGCATGCACAGGTGCACTTATATGAGCAAAGCACTCATCCACATAAAATAAAATTTTTTAAAGTCTAGACAGGATCTGTGTTGTTCCCCACTTCCCCAGGTTTGTGCCTCCATCCTTTGCCCTCTCCACACCCCACTCTCCCTTCTCTTTATCACTGATCCTTTGAGATAAAGATGGAAACAGTCTCTTTCTGTGCCTACACCATTAGGACTGTGTATCTGGGAATTCAGCCAGCTGGGACTCAGATCTTAGCCCAGCCTCCCCTGGCAACCTCCTTTTGATCATCATTTCCTCCAGGAAGTGGGCTAATCACATTCCCTGGCTACAGGTATTGTGCCAGTGAAGGTGGGCAGGAAAGAAGGGCTCACTCCTTGTAGTACCATCTGCCAAGCCTGGGAGTGAATGGCTGTAGACCGGTGCTAGAACCTTCCTCAGGGTCATAGGATGATGGAACAGAGAGTAAAAGTGCTTGCCACACAAGCACAAGGACCTGAATTTGGACCCCCAGAACCCACAGAAAGCCAGACGTGGTAGCACATGTCTGTAATCCCAGTGTTCATATATGGAGATGACAGGAGAATTGCTAGATGCTGAGCATGAGTCTCTCTGCTTTTGACTGAAGATGCAATGCCAACTTCCTCAAGTTCCATGGTGAATTCCCTGTAATAATGAACTGTAACCTCAAACTCTGAGCCAAAATAAACCCTTCCTTCCTTCCTTCCCTCCCTCCTTCCTTCCTTCCTTCCTTCCTTCCTTAAATTACTTTTACTGGGGCATTTTATCACAGTGAAAGAAAATGTAACTAAGATGCTGGTCATGAAATTTTTATTTCATTTTATTCTAAATGTGTGTTTACTTATATTTTTCTTTATATATATTTTATGTGTGTGCATGTTTTGCCTGCATGTGTGTAGGTGCACCCATGCAGGCAATACCTGCTGAGGCCAGAAAAGGGCATTGGATCTCTTGGAACTAGAGTCAAAGATGGTTGTTAGTAACACTGTGGGTGCTGGAAACTGAACCCTGGTCCTCTGCAAGAGTAGCCAGTGCTCTTAACCATTGAACCACCTCTCCAACCCCTCGTGGAAAATTTTATGTTAGGTGGAAGAACTTGATCAGAAGATTCCAAAAGCTCTTTCCAGAACTACTCAAGTGCCTGTGTTCTGCTTTCTCTCCAGACAGACACCGGCTGCCCACCAGAGGGCACTGCAGAACCAGAGATCTCAGCAGGCTTTGAGCGAGGCCGTGAGCCTAGTTCCTGAGGAAGGGCAAGGGCAGGGGCAGGGAGGACACCACCCTGCCACAGAGCCCCCTCTCCCCAAAGCGGCACCTCCAGGCTCAGTCTCTGAGGTCCTGTGAAACATGAAGAGTTAATTTTCAAGATCAGAGCTTCTCCAGCTGCCAACCCCTTCCTGCTACACACACACACACACACACACACACACACACACACACACGAGTCCTTCCTACTGTCCTCTTCTCCTTACAACAGAAGAGCCACCTAAAAACTGGAGCTGAGTCAGAAAAGCCTGTTCATAGGCCTTGCCCACAATGGACATAGGCTCCTAAGTAGTGACTAGCACACAGGGTGTGTCCATTTGGGTGTCTCCCCTGTGTCCAGATGATGCTATTCTGCCACCAACATATATGCATTCTTACGGCTGGCTGCCTTAGTTTCTTTCACCCAGATGTTGGCAAGGCCGTACACACATCTGGGCCCAAGACAGATGAGACTGACACACACTGAGACACCAGTCAACTGCAGATAGCCGTGGATTTGGGGTGGATTATCTGTGTACACCTGTCCTCCTTCCATCAAGCTGGGGTCAGGCCTGTGGCCCTAAAACCTAGCACAAGTGAGGCAGAACAGGGCTAAGCTGGTATCAGTTCCTGCCAGGGCCAGGGGTCGCTGAAACAGAATCGGGCTGGAAAGGGTGCTGCGCACTGAGCTATCAGTTGGAATTTGGGCAACATGAGTGTACAACTGGTTAAGTGACTGCCAGAGCCATTCTGCTGCGACTCCGTTCTGGCAGACAGCAGACAGAAAAGACAAAGGATTAGGAAGGGTCAGCCCCAGCTGCACAAGTAGTCTGTTTACACACAGAGAGCCCAGGGGCATTCTGAGAGAAGAGACAACCAGCCTAGTAGACAGGACTGAGAGGAGTGAGGGATTGGAGGCAGAAGTGGCTCTGGGCAAATACCTGGCCAGCAGAAGGCTTTGCTGTCTGGAAGTCAGAGCCCAGATTGACATCACCTTCGCCGCAGTAGACTGTGGGATCTTGGATTCATGTCTTGGCCTCTCTGAGCTCTCCATTTCTCATCCACAAAATGAACATGTTAAGGGTGTGTGTGCTGAAATGCTTGCCTAAACATAGAGCCATTTCTACAGAGGATGCACAGAAAATGTATCACTTGCATCTGAGTGCTTTGAGATCTGTGTGGAAATAAGAGACAGGAAAGGATTTGGGCTTTTTGCTTGTTGGACTTTTTATCCCTCTGTAAAGTTTGAGGGGTTTTTGTAGCCATATGTGTGGTACACACCTGTAATCCCAGTACTTGGGAGGTGGGAATAGGGAGATCAAGCTTCAGCAACATAATGAGTTCAAGGCCAGCCTGGGTTGCATGAACTCTGTCTCTCAAAAAAAAAAAAAAGTTTTTATGATAAAAGCATATTTTATACTTCAGTTTTAATAAACATATATACACATATACATATATTTGAACCAGGGGTCTGGCATATCTTATTCATATAACAGAAAAGAAAAAAGTGATAACCCAGAGAGATGAATCAGTGAATAAAGCCAAACATTCCTTCTCCCCCTCTTACATGTATTATCTGTGCAATGTTTCATGCTACATAACTTTTTCCCAGTGGGGGGTTGGGGAGATGACTCGGCAATTAAGAGCACTTGCTGCCTTTTAAGGACTCTAGATCAGTTCCCAGCACCTGTATCAGGCAGGTCGCAAATGCCTGCAACTCCAGCTCTCTCTCTCTCTCTCTCTCTCTCTCTCTCTCTCTCTCTCTCTCATGCACGCACACACATACATAAATATAGATTTAAAAAAATAATTTTAGCCTTTTTTTCTTCTTCTTGAGACAGGCCTCCTTGTAGCCCCAGCTGGCCTGGAACTCACTATATAGACCAGGCTGGCCTCAAATTCACAGAGATCCACCTGCTTCTGCCTCCCAAGTACTGGGATTAAAGGCATGTCCCACCATACCCAGTGTCATTTTTTATTTATGTGTATGAGTATTTTGTCTGCATGTATATAAGGTCATCATGTGCATGTAATACCCACAGAGACCAGAAGAGGGTGTCGGATCACCTGGAACTGGAGTTACAGATGGTTGCTAGCTGCCATGTAGGTTCTGGGAACCAAACCTGGGTCCTCTGTAAGAGCAGCCAGTGCTCTTAACTCTGAGGCATCTCTCCAGCCCCATTATATTTTATTTTTTTATTCATGTACTTGTGTGTGGCTTCTGTGATATTTAAAAAAAAAAATAAACAAATATAGAGATTTGTCTGTGAGGTCATCTGAGATCTCCAATACTCGGGTTGGGAGATGACCCACGGGGTAAAGTGACTGCTGCGGAAGCGTGAGGGCCTGAGTTTCAGTGTCCAGCACCCATATAAAAAGCTGAGCAGGATGGTACGCCTCTGTATTGCCAGCACTAGGGAGCAGGATAAGGGAGACAGGAGGATCCTCCAGGCCACTGGCCAGCCAGTCTATCTGAAATTGTGAGCTCCAGGTTCAGTGAGAGAACTTGCCTCAAAAAATAAGATGGCGAGTGAGTTCTTTTTTTTTTTTTTTTTTTTTTTTTTTTGAGACAGGGTCTCCTATAGCCCCAGCTAGCCTGGAACTCACTATGTAAACCAGGCTGACCTTTAACTCACAGAGATCCGTCTGCCTCTGCGTCCCAAGTGCTGGGATTAAAGGTGTACGCCACCACACCTGAAGACGGAGAGTGAAAGAAGACACCTGATGTTGACCTTTGCCTTCCACACACACACAGATCCCCAAAACTGATTATTGCTAAATGAAAGTGTTTCAGATATTGCCCGAGGGGTGGGCTACCCAGTATGTAGGGCGGACCTTCATACCCAGATATGGAGCCATTATTCTTTGTGCAAGGCTGCCAGGCAAAAATGGTCTAAGGGGTAAAATGGGATGCCCACAGAAGCCTGACTGACCCTGAAGGGCTTCAGAAAACATGGTGTGGAGATAAAATTGTGAGCACAGGGGGCCAAACCCAGCACAAGCCCAGCCTGGAGTCCAGATGCCCAGGACACAGTCTGTACTCAATACTCACATCAACAGCCTCTTGACAGATTAACGGAGCCTTTCTATGATCCACCTTTATAAGAATGACACTCTCCTTTTAAAAGTAAGATTAATTCAGATAAGACATTTCTTTTATGAGAAAATCCTTCCCACTGGGAGAAAGACTGAAGCGGAGATGACAGGAAGGCGACTTTGACACTCAGGGAAGTTTCTCAACTCCTAACTTTGACCACCTTGCAGTGGCCCTAGGGAGGCCGCCCAACTCTATAAAAGAAAGGAAACAAAATAACATCCATCAACAACAAACAAAACAGAATGACCCAAATTTACCTAGATATGAGTTTATGCATACAGATCAAGTTTGTCTTTAAATACCCTTGGAAGACATTCAATGGACATAAACAGCTTGTCTGCATCTCTAGTGGAATTACATCACTGTTGTGTGGCTTGTCCTGGGGGAAATGTCAACAAACATCTAGTCACCCCAGACAGGGCACTGACAAGAGACTTAAGAAACTGTCCCACTCAAATCTAACTTGGTGAACCAGTGAGTTTGTTGGGGCTACTTTCAAGGGTATGTATGACTCAAAGGGCAGCTCCATCAGAAAAAGCCCACCCCAGCACGGGTGAAGACTCACAGAGCTCCCTGAAGTTCCCCTATAGGGCCTGCAGGCAGATTAACTGGTTGGAGACTGTCATTTACTAGTAATTGTTCCTGCTTATATAACTCGAGGAGTAACACTGTGACTCTTGTTGTTTTTCAAGGGCTTCCTGAGACTTGTAAGCTTTTGTTTATTTCCCAAGTCTTGTAACTGTAATTTACTTCCTGGTTCTTAAGGTGCTTCCTTCCTGTCTCCAATCTCTCCGAGCTCTAATGTGGCTATTCTAAGCACACACCTTCTTATTGTGTCAAACACACACTGCATGGTGTGAAGGCTAAAGTTGACTGTCAAATGGGTTAGATCTGGAATCAACTAAGAGACCTTCTTCTGGGCTGGGTCCAGGAGGATGTTTGCAGCAAAGATTAACCAAGAGGTGAAGATTCCCCAGAGTGGGAACACCTTTGAATGGAAGCCTAGTTGTCTGAGTGAAACGCAGTAAGGCTTGCCTGCCTGTCTTCACTTCTTGCTGGAGAGTGAGTCCATCCTATTGCTGCCCACCATTCTTTGCTAGCATCAAAACCCAGCAAGCTTTTGGGGCTGGAGAGTGGGCGGGCTCTGGTTAAGAGTACTGTCTCTTCTTGCAGAGGACCTGTGTTTGATTCCTAGCACTCACATGGCAGCTAACAACCATCCATAACCACAATTCCAGGGGAATCTGACACCTTCTGATCTCCGCAGGCATTGTACGACACAAGTACAGTTACATGCTTGCAGGCAATACACTTGTACACATAAAATAAAAATAATAAATATCTAAGAAAAAAATCCCCAAAAAACCCAGCTTCTTCAGCTTTCCAACTTGACCAAAGCCCAGTAACTCTCCAAGAATCGTCCAGGCCTTCAACACCAGATTGAGACCTGCTGAGACATCCAGCCTCCAGGACTGAACAGTTATGGGGTTCTCAGCCTCTGCAGAATGCAAGCAGACAGTGTTGACTACCCAGCCCCTATCATGGAAGTCCATCTAATAAATTCCCTCTATGTGTAGTCCTTTGGTGGATTCCCTTCCCCTAAAGAACTCTGACTAGCACACACAGCATGGTGTTGGCCTGTGAGTCCTTGAAGGCAGGCATCCTTGTGCATCTTTGTCTCCCATGTGCATAGTGATGGGCACGTGCTGGGGAGCTGATGTGTCTGCCTGCAGCCCCCATCTCCTTCCTGTCTACCTTCTCTGCTGCTCCCTTCCAGAGCGACAAATGTCACCATCCCTGCAGCAGAGAGTACAGCGTGACATGGCAGAGCAGGCAGCTGCTTTTCAAGGTATGACTTCAGAGACATGTACCTCCACTTGCCAGACCTCCCACACTCGCTTTGGTTCCAGAGCAACAGACCCAGTTTGATTTGCAAATCTGACCTGCAGAGGTGTACTCCGCCTTAATGTCCCAAACTGGAAGCCCTGGTGACAGCTGCTCTCCACCTCCTTCTCTGAAAAATGAGGAGATGGGGCTCCTGGTCCCTGTTCTTCTGTCACATCCTCCTCCTCTTCCTCATTCTTCTTCCTCCTTCACCTTCTAACTCAAAAGAGATGGATGACTTAGAAAGAGCAAATGAGTCAGAAATTGGGAAGCAGAAAAAGAGAATGATTTTGCCAAGTTATTATTCAGAGGTGCTCTCTGGGACGGAGAGCAGGAGCGTCCCCATCAATCATGCAGCAGAGCTCTGGGACAGGTAGGATTCTGTATGCAGCTCTGTAGACAGCCATTGTGTGAGCAAGCAGGCCAGGAGCCTCAGGCTCCACAGAGGAAAGAGACCCACAGGCACCTGAAAAGGGGGCCCGAGGCCAGAGAAAAGACTCATGGACCTGCTTTCGAGTTAAATCCCTGGAGACCCTACTCTGGAAGTAGATGAGTGGGAGAGAGATAAGATCAACAGGGGCCCAGCCTAGAGTCTGCACCCCAAGTCTTGGCTACACTAAAAGTGGGGGCAAATATAACCAATGAGGCCCCAAACACCTCCTCCACCCCAGCTCCAGCCCATTAATGCACCCTAAATGGGTGAGTGAATAACAAGCTTATTCCAGCATGTCAGGTTTTTTTTCCTTGTATTTTTATTGCATACTTTAAAGCTTACTTTGTCGTAATTTTTATGTATAGGTGATCCCCATGTATTAAATTGTAATTATAGACTCCTTGGGGACAAGGATGGTTTTCTCTTGGTGAACAAATTCTTCATACAGACCTTAGCAAAATAATCCTGGAATAAAGAGGGACAGGCCCCAGGAAGCCATCATCTGGGAAATTGTTGGACCCAGGGCTCTGTGCTGGTGGTACCATGGTGTGGTTAAGTAGATGAGTCTGTCTGCTGGAGTTCAACAGTGGACAGGTCACTGCTCTGTTTCCTCATCTATAAAATGGGGGAGATGACAATGGTACAATTTGAGAAGGAAATGAATGACCCATGCATTCATGTGCATAACATGTTTATGATAATGCTTGGCAGGGAGTGAGTTTTGGTACATACTGGTTGTCCTGTTCCTCCTCCTCTTCATCACTGTCATCATCACCATCATCATTATCATCATTACCATCATCACCACCATAATCACCATCAGCACCACCTTCACCACCACCACCACCATCATTGTCATCATTACCATCATCGTTGTCATCTTCATCACCACCACTACCACCACCATCATCTTCACCATCATTGCCATCATCATCATCATCACCATCACTACCATCATCGTTATCATTATCGCATCATCATCACTATCACCATTATTGTCATCATCAACAGCAACAGTATCATCATCACCATCATGACTACCGTCATCATCTTTATCATCAAGATCATCATTACCATCATCATCACTATCACCACTACCAGAGTCATTATCGTTATCACCGTCACCATCACCATCACCATCTCCACCATCATCATCGTCATCATCATTGTCATCATCATCCTCATCAGTGTTCAGACATAGTCTATGAAGGTAGCAGGCAAAAGCCAAGGAAGCACATGAACACACAATAATATTCCAGAAGATAAGTGGTCTAAGAGGAGAAAACAGGGAAATGGGAGGGCGATCCTGGAAGGTTCTCTGGTAGCTGAGGCCAGTACCCAGAGTCCATCTCCAATGAGCAAGTGATGTTTGGAGGCTGAGAGAATGCTGGTAGTATATGGGGCATAGTGGGGCTTGTACCTGTAACCCCAGAACGTGGGAGGCTGAGGCAGGAGAAGCTAGAGTTCTAGGCCAGTCTGGGCTACATAGTAACACCCTACCTGCAAAGCCAAGGAAGGGCAGAGACTGTTTGGAGCAGTTTATTTGTTTGTTTGTATATTTATTTTTTTAGATTTTTATGAGACAGTCTCATGTAGTTCAGGATGTCCTCAAACATACTATGTAGCTGAGAATGACCTTGAACTGATTCTTCTGGATCTTTCTGCAGAGTGCTGGGATTGCAGGCAGGAGTCACCACTCCTGGTTTTGTGCGGGGGGGGGGGCACAGTGCTGGGGGTGGAACCCAAGGCCTCATGCATGATAGGCAAGCATTCTACTGAGCTAAATCCTTAACCCTGGAGCTTTATTTTGATTTCTGGGTGTGTAAAGGTATATGTGGCAGTGCAATCATGTGAGTGAGTGTGCATGAGGCGGATGTGTGCTCTGGGGTATAAGTGTGTGTGTCTTGGGGTGAGAGTGGAGAGCAGGGTAAGATAACAAATATAAACTACCACTAGTGAGTGCAGAAGTGTTCAATAGCTGTCAATCATCCTTCCTGCCCGGTCCAGCTTGTTCTAAACTTGACTGATGTTAATTCAATGACAGTGGTGATTTGGGAGTTACCAGATGTTAGGGCTTTCTCTGCCTTGCCCCCTTCAGCAGGGCGGTCCTAATGAATCCCTGGTCTTGCACAGCCCCCCTCCTTAGTCCCATGGTGACCCAACCACATTTGGAAGCCTCATCAATACCTTTCCTTTCCAGGGAGGACACCTGGCTATGCAAAAGCAACCTCCAGGGGTGTGGAGGACATAAGGACAAACAGTGGCTCTCCCTATGGTCCTTTCTTTTGCAAACGCTGCTAATCCTGGGCTGTGGACAGCGGATCCACGGGCAGCCCCTCCTCTCTGGCTCTCTAGCTAGCACGCATTGTGAATTCCAGGGGTAATGTATGCTCTTTTCTCTCCTGATTGCTGCGGAAATCTCCTGCCTGTTTATCAAATCTGAGCCACGCTTCACAGCCTCTGCTCTTCCTGCTCTGCTGCTCTTCTCCAGAAGAAAACAAGAAAATGCTTGTGGGAGAGCTCGGCTCTGATGAGGACCAGGTGGTGATGTGGAGGGGGAGATGCCGTAGCTTCAGGGGCAGAAAGCAAAAGAGCCTCATAAAGCACCTGTCACCCTAACCCATCTTCCCTCCTCTCCCCCATAAACCCCTCTGAAGTCAGCTGAGGCATACATGTTCACCATTAGAGAACCAGTCATTCTGCCGCCAGCATCGGTCCAGGCAACCATGAGACTAGTACCAGCCCATGAGATGGATGCCAGTACAGTGCCTCATGCAAAGGGGGCAGCCATTAAGGTCAAGCTCAGAGCAGAGCCAGATGCCCTTGACAGTGGTCTTAGAAGAGGAGTGAAACTTCATAGCTTAGGAATGCCAGGGGCCATGGGTGGGGCTCTGTGTAAGAACACAGGTCCTGGCACTTTCAAAGGCCCAGAAGCCTGGATGTGTTGGATGAGCTTAATCCCTCTTGCGGGGGCTAAGGCTAACTCAGGAGACTCTTCAAAAGAGGAACATCGATGTGGTGATGGGTCTCAAGGTCAAGCTAAGGAGTTCTGATTAACCTGAAAGTCTTTAAAGCAAGGGCTTGTACTAAAGTTCTCTGGGGGGAAGAAATTCAAATCTGTTTTGAAGATTCTACAGACTGACTGGCAGGCTAGAATAGAACTTCCTTGATTGTCAAGAATTGGAATGTTGCAGCTCGAAAGCCAATTATCTACAGCTATCATTAGTTTCCTTAATAGTCATTTATTACCAACCTCTATATTTGACCTAGCATCTTTGTGACCATTAAAAACCTTGGAATATATTAGCTTAGCAGATCATTGCATTCTACCAACCCAAAAGCCAAGAACCTAGAACCTACGGCAGGGCTTTGCCCTCTTTACTGTAATCTGCCTGGTTGATGTACCACCAGTGTATCTGGGAAATGCATTGGTTTATGACATTCCTTTGTTCTGTGACTATAAAAGCTCATGTAATCTTTTCGACAGTGGAACGTTATTCCGGATAACCTGAGTCTGTGTTCCCTATCCACGTCATTCCTATTTGGCTCAGAATAAACTATGTCTTTTCCCCTTTGGAGTAAAAAGCTGTGTTTTGCATAGACCAGTGAGTTTGATCCCATCAGTCGTGGCTAGGATAGGGATGGGCTTGGATAACCACAGCTCTCCATGTTCCTCAAAAGAAGATGTGAGCAGGAAAGGGGAACATACCTACTGTAAAGCCTTGAACTTGTATCTTTGTTTGATGGCAGTTACTACCAAATCCTCATGGATTTTTTGTTTTTGTTTTTGAGAGAGGGTCTTGCTATGTAGCTCAGGCTGACTTAACACTTGCAGTCCTCCTGCCTCAGCCTCCCAAATGCTAGGATTAGGGGTAGGCAGTACCATACCTGGCTCTACCACATCCCTTTTCCCTTTCTGAATGGCACAGGTTGTTTCTGGTGTTATCTCTGGCCAGTCTGAACGTTCCCCAGAGGCTAGGTCATTTCTTGTCCCTTCACATGTCCTACCTACCAAGCACTTAGAAAAAAAAAAAATCTTGGTAAACAGACAACACCAACTAAGCACTTCTGCTTGATGTTGGGTTGTGTCTACTGTCATTTTGAAATCATGTTACTGTTGATTGGATAACTCTCAACAGGAGTTATCCCAGAACTGTTTACCTTGGCCAGTGTCTGTCTCACCTCATAACCACGGAGGGAGAAGTCTACCTCCAACTACCTGGGCTCCATCTCCCTTCTCCCTTGCAAACCAAACTCTGATTTTGGTCTGGGTAACCACAGGGTATAAACAGCACCAGATTAACTAACTACAGGAATTCTAGTATGCCCAAGAGTCCATCCTCCCCAGAGATGGAAAGCCAGGGATGATGTGAGGGGGACAGAAAGGAATAGATGAGGCTGTGCTACCTCTTTCTTCCTGTCTTGACCAAGATCCCTGACATCCTGAGCCATCCTGTGGCCAGCAGACAGCTGCCCAGGGTACTTAGGATAGTGACCTTGTCCTGGCCTAGGCCACCTTCTGGCTCTCTGAGGACAGAAGGGACACTTTCTTCCTTGGGAGCCTGCAGCTCCAATACTAGTACCTGGCATGTGGCCACCATGTAACAGTCCTTTTGTGGATTGAGCAAACGTCTGCATTGCTTAGGCCACTATTATCTGGATGTCCTATTGCTTACAGTTAAGCTTGTTCTTAACTCCCCTGTAAAAACTACAGTTTGTGGGGTCTGGTGATGTGATTCCAGCTACTCAGGTGGTTGAATCAGGAGGATCATAAGTTCAAGGACAGCCTGAGCTATAGAATGAGTTCAAAAGAGGGACAGGGGTATAGCTTAGTCATAGACTACTCTCGTTCAGTATGTGTAAAGCCCTGGGTTCCACCGCCTGGATGGTGGGAAGTGAGAGGGAGACCAGTGTTTGCTGAGATTCTAAATGGAGTAAGTTGGGTAGAAACACAAACTAGGCACTGCCCTAAGATTTTAAGAGAGATGCTATCCTGAGCCACTAGCTCCCATCATCAGCCTTTCTCCACTCAGAGTTGGAGGCCTTTGCCTCTTGCCTTTCACCTGTCCACTGGCACCGACACCCTGTGAAGGAATGTCTGAATTGCTCATTTTCTGTGGTCACGTTTCTTAGAGCCAGCTATCAACCCAGCCTTGCTCTGAATCCTAGGTTGAGGCTCTGTATCACCCAGATCCTCCTAGGATGGAGATCCTCAAAGCCCCACCAAGGACTAGGAGGGGAGAGAAGTGAGAACAGGAAACTTGAAAGTCACTCCCTGCCATATGGCAAGAGCCTTGCATGCTCCCTGATGTGAGCCATTAACCTGCTAATTGCCAACCAATTATCTCTAATTTCGGTTGTTGATTCTGGATATATCTCAGCTTTTCACCAGCTCTGGAGGGGCCCTGACTATGCCCCTCACCCCCAAACTGTCCTGGGGGAAACTTGAAAGGGCTTGCTGAAAACAAGCTCTGCATATATTTCCCAACTAGAACCCCAACTCTGCCACCAATGGGTGCTGAAGGGAGCTGTGCTGTCCCCCACTCTCCTCAAGAGAACTTGGCATTTTTCCATAAAGAGACTGCATGGCCCCTACCAAGTTATATTTTGACCAGATGGGCTGACAAAAGAAGATTATGAAATAACCAGCTTTCTGAGGTTCCACTGTAGGCCTAGACTCTGAGTTGGCAAGTTCCCCTTTGAATCCAATGTTTTGGGGTTTTTTGTTGTTTTTGTTTTGTTTTGTTTTGTTTTGCTTTGCTTTGTTTTGCTATGATGGGATCTCACTCTGATTTCTCTTTAGAGTGTATGATTCCTTTCCCTTTTTATGACAGAGGATTTCATGTAGCCCAGGTTGGCTTCCAACTTGCTATGCAATCAAGGATGACCTTGAACATCCTCTCCTCCTGTCCCCACCTCCCAAGAGTGTGATTAGAGGTGTGTGCCACCATGTTCAGTTAATGTGGGGCTAGGGATGGAACCCAGGGCTTAAGCACCCTACCAGCTGAGGCCCAATGCCTTTTTATCCAGTTAATATCAAACTTGAAGTATCTCCACTTCCTCTCTACATGTTCCTCAATTTCCTGCTACACTACTACCAGTGCCCCTCCCCACTAGCCAGGCTCTAGGGTGACATCTGGCTGACCTGTCTTCAATCCAGCTGGGGAGTGTGCCTTGCCTCCTCCCACCCTCATACACATGATGCTTCTATGCTCACATATATATGTTAACTAGTCAATATCTAGAATCTTTGTATTGACCCATGTACAACCTTCTTGCCCAAATTAAGTTCCTGGGGAAGTTTCTCTGTGTCTGTCCGATGAGAGTTCAGGATTATTCCATAGTGATTTGGACCATAGTGATTTGAACCATAGTAATTTGATCCATAGTGATTTGGACCCCAGTGGTTTGGTCCATGATGATTTGATCCATAGTGACAGCTCCAGTGAATGCTGTTTCACACGCCCACTGCTGGGTGTCACGCACCTCTAAAGTGGAATGACTAAAGGCAACCAGCTCATCTTTTGTGTGTATCTTGTTGCTTGGGATCTGCTGGGTAGTTCTTGCCATGTGAGTTCAGCTGGGACCAAGGTCACATGAGGCAGGACTGCACTGAGTGTCCAGGATGTGCCACTGGCATGGCTGGTTCTTTGACAGGCTGGGAGGCTGGCTCAGCTGGGACTCTAGGACAGCTAGGCCACGCTCTTTCCCCTCTTCATACATTCTTCATGTTTCTGATTTTCCACAGATTCCGTCTATACAGTCTCTCCAACCCAGACCTAACCTCTTACAGACTGCTCCTCAAAAAATATACATAGAAGCTTTCAGAAAATCAGAAAGCTTAGACTCTGAACTGATCTAGAATAACTTCTATAAGTTTTTGCCGGCAAAAGCAAGTCATGGGCCAACTGAGATTTGATGTAGAAGGAAAATCACATAAGTCCTGACTAGGGGAGCAGTGTCTGGGTACAGGAGATATCTTAGAAGCTTTGCTTCCTCCTGACAAATGCTTAGTCACATTCTGTGGAGGCCACAGGCTTGCTTTCTAGAGTGCCAAGATTTGTACGAAAGCTAAGCTATCTCTTACGCTATTTTCTTCAAGAATAAGAACACACACACACACACACACACACACACACACACATCTTTTGAACACTGCCATAACAACCTGCAAAAATTATAAATTTTAGGACCAGCGAGATGGCTCAGTGGTTAAGTGCCTCCTTGCATAAGCATGAGAATCTGAATTCGAATCCCCAGCACTCACATAAAAAGCTAGGTGTGGCAAAGTGCATCTGTAACCCCAGTGCTGAGAGGCAAAACAGGTGAATCCCTGGGCCTCTCTGACCAGCCAGTCTAACCAAAATTGTGAGCTCTAGGTTCAGTGCAAGACCCTGTCTTAAAAAATAAGGTGGTCAAGCTGGCAAGATGGCTCGGATGGTAAAGATCCTTTCTACCAAACTCAGTAGCCTGAGCTCAATCCCAGGAACCTACATGGTGGAGAATACCAGCTCCCACAAGTTTTCTCTGACCTCCACATGCATGCCATGACATGTGTGCATGCATGCATACATAAGTAAATTAATAAATACATAAGGTAGAAAAGCAATTGAGGGAGGAGTCCCGACATTGACCTCTGGCCTCCATGGGAGTGTACACACACATACACAATATGTATACACATTAAGAGTTTGCAAGACAGTGAAGGTGAGATGTGTGTTATGATGCTGAGAATATACACCATCATTTTTAGTTGTCTGCTAAAAAAAAGTGTTTGTCTTACTGGTACCCTTTCTCTTGATTTGATGGCTACCCCATTTTGCAGGTAAGAAGAGACTGAGACTCAGAGGTATTAAGCAATCTGCCCAAGATAATGGAGCTAGCTATATCTAATCCCAAGACTTTCTCACCATGCCAATGATTGGAATAGGATTGGATGTGTGTAGTCTTCAGAAACCGAGATCCTGAGCTGGGGATGTGGCTAAGTTGGTAGAGTGCTTGCTTAGCATGTACAAATGCCTGGGTTCCATCTGGGTTCCATCCCCAGCTCTGCATAAATGACCAAGCATGGTGATATATGCCTATAATCATAATACCTTAAGTGTTAGAGGCTGGAGGATCAGAAATTCAAGGCCATTCTTGACTATATAGCCAGTTTGAGGCTAGCCTGAGCTACATGAAAACCTGCTTCAAAAACAACAGAAAATCCAGAACTTGATGGAAAGACCTATTGCTGAAGACAGGAAATACTTTGGACACAGGATTTGGAGCAATGGAGCTGGAAATGACCTGGAAGCCACCTCCCAAGAAGGCTAGCTCTCATAGCTTTGGAGAGCACTATGCAAGCTGATAAGGGAGAAAGAATATCAATCAATGGTCCAACCCCAGCTTCAAGGCCTAAAACCCACATCAATGACCAGCACAGCAAATGACATTGGTACAGTAGTGACATTTTTATCTTGGGGGTAAATCAACAACTACCTAATTGGACCTAAAGCCCACTCAATGGGAGGAAACTCATGTGGTACTGTAAACCTAGCCAAATACACATAACAGGAGAGGTCAGACAGAGAAAACCCCAAGGCTCTCATATCCCTAGACAAATGTAATTTCTTACTATGTGCAAAACATGGATCCTTAAATTTATAGATAAGTATCCCAGTCACCACCCATGAAAGTGGCTTCTTTTTCAACAGACAGAGATAATTACAGAGTAACACCACTGGTCACACACAGAGATTCTCTGTGAATTGCTCAAGCCTAAGTGGCACATCTAGGATGCAACCTCTACACCTAAGGCTCACGGAACATAGAACATGGGATGAAGAGAACACTAATGCATCTTTCAATTCTCATCAATGAAGCTCCCTCATGCAATAGAGGGTCAGGAACACAAAAGGCCACAAATGGCCAAAAAGCAAAGAATAAGAGTCAGCAGTGTGTGGGTCCTTGGACAGGATTCCAGTATTGAGGTCTGCCTACCCAGGACTCAGGGACCATTGCAGAAGAGGAGGCGGAAAGATTGTAAGAGCCAGGGAGGAGGTGCATGGCCATATGGAAATGGTCCTATAGGCTCCTGGAACTCTTCTCATACAAACCTACAGCAATGTTGTCAGCATGCCACAAGACCCACGCAAACTTAGGCACACAAAAACCCAGCACAGAACTGTGGAAATGAACAGCAGGTCCCAATCTTAGTCAAAGAATTATTGGCAGCTGATTACTACTCGGTGAAGAAGAGCTGATCTTCTTGAAGGGAGGAGAGTCCAGATAGGCTGACTAAACCCCGGTGGATGAACTTGTACTGAAGGACATCTTGGTACACTAATTTTACACAATAGGCCTTAATACAAATGACAGAATGTATGAACTCCAGTGGCGGGGGGAGCTTGGGAGGGTGCTCTATCAGAAGAGAAAAGGGGGTATAAAGATGATTTTATGTATGAAATACACAAAAATTCAATAAATTTATTTTAATAAACAAAAACCAGCCAAACAAACAAAAGTTGGTTCGCTGGGTGTGGTGGCACATGCTGTAACCTTAGCACTTGGGAACAAACAGAAGTGATAAGACCGATAAAAACACAGCTGGAGAAGCATCTCAGCAGGTGAACATGTGCCTGGCGTTATAAGGCCCTGGACTTGGTCCCTGTTACTGCCAAAGCAAAACAAAACAAGACAAGAGAAAACAAGACAAAACCATACTGATGTATCTTGTCTTTCTTAGTATAATACTAAGAAGAATCTATTAATATCTCTTGACACAGAATTAATGCCTTCAAGTTTGTTTATATACTATATTTTGAATTTTATCAAAAAGAATTCCTCTTGGCTATCATGATGGTGTTCAAATAGGTCCCCAAATCTTTACCACGTCCCTCTTTGCTGGCCTTAGTGACTTCCTTCTAACCAACAGAAGGTTGCTGTGTGGCTATGTGACTTGTAGCTCCCACTGGCTCTTTCTTTTCTGGAATGTGTGTCCTGCAAATGCAGCCACCATGTTGGGAGGAAGCCCAGGCCACATGCAGAGGCCCAGCCTCGGTCTACTTGGAGAAAAATGAGACTCCTGGCCAATGGCTAGCATCAGCTACCAAATACATGATGAACAGATTATAGGAATGAATCCAGCTTTTCAGTCTTCCTACCAAGGCCCCCCAAAGTGGGACAAGGACAGGCCCTCTGTATTGCAACCTGTCTGAGTTCCTTTATCTATAACATTCATGAGCAAAACGAACAGTAGTTTAATGACACTGAGTCTGGAGGGTTTTATTAAGCAGCTCTAATAAATAGCTTATTAATTTATTTAAAAATGGGGTCTTGTTATATTGTCCTGGCTGGCCTTCAACTCCTTGAGCTCAAAGGATCCTCCTGCCTTAGCCTCCCAAGTAGCTGGGGTTACAGGCACATATTGCCACCACAAATGGCTCTCAGTGAATTTATAAATCTAGTTTTAGTACTGGAGAGGGGGCTCAGAGATTAAGAGCACTTGACTGCTTTTGCAGAGGACCTGGGTTGGATTCTCAGTACCCACATGGTGGCTAACAACCATCTGTAACTCCAGTTCCAGGGGATCTGATGCCTTCTTCTGACCTCTGTGGGCATTGCATGGCACGGGTGCACTTACACACAATGCAGGCAATACACTCATACACATTAAAAATAAAATATTTTTTAAAAAACAGAAAAAAGAAACTGTGATACTGAGAAGTAAAGTTCTTGGCAAGGGTACCTCATCCAGGACCCTGATTACCCCATAGAGGAAAGATGGAAAAGAATGCACAGGACCTGGCACATAGTAGACACATGTGGAATAGAAGTCAGACCTCTCCCCGCCAGTTTTCTCCCACAGTTCACTGTCCTTGGCCTAAAGAATGAAGCCACGGCTCTGGTATGATTATAGGCATCACTGATTCTATTTCCAAGTGGACGGGAAGCCTGAAGGTCTGCTCAGAAGGGCTTCTTTCCTCCACCTCATGCCTTTCCTCGCTCACGTCTCACCCAACAGTCACTTGGTTTTGAGCAATCTGTTCCTGGAAAGCAAAAGGAAGGAGCAGATTGACGCATCGCCTGTGTGTGGCCAAGCAATTTATTTTTAATGTGACTAAACAAGACACGCACCTGCCTGTGGAAATGTAGTCACACTGACTCACTAGGGACTCAGATGGTCGGTCAGGCAAGGAAAAGACAGACAGAAGAGAAGGAGAAAGGGAGGAGAGAGAGGGGAGACCAGAGGGGTACAAGAAGATGGATAGGGAGGAGGAACCAGAAGAGTTGAGGCTAGTTCCTAGCAATTGAGGATTTCAGTAGCATCTGTGATGCAGGTGTGCAATTGGTCCATGTGCCATTCTCTTAGCCTTGCTAATATTTAACATTTCGTATTTGGATAGTCATTCCTGTGATTTCACCGTGCACAGCATGCCCCTCTCCCCTGGTGCCATGGGAGTGAGTCAGTCATTTTTACTTTGAAACAAAGGAATCTGGGAGATCCTTTATGAAACAAGCCTTTTAAAATTTATTTATTTTTTTATGTGTGTGTTTTGTCTGCACGTGTGTAAGTGCAACACATGAATGCAATGCCCATAGAGGCCAGAAGAAGGTGTTGGATCCCCTGGAACTAGTTTTTAGCACCATGGGGTGCTGGGAACTGAACCAGGGTCCTCTCCAAGAGCAGCCAGTACTCTTAATTGCCAAGCCATCTCTCTAGCCCTAAAACAGGGTTCTTATAGGACATGGAGGCATTAAAACAAAGTTTATGAGAGTCACCAGCAGGGGGACAAAAGAGCAGAGAAGGGCTATGGAGATGGTTCAGTTGGTAACAGGCTTATCCTGCAAGCATGAGAACCTGAGTTTGATCCACAGCACCCAGGTAAAAAAGCTGGTGCTGCGGTGGCAGTGCCTGTCATCCCAGTACTAGAAGGAAGAGACTGGTGAATCCTTGCGACTCAGTGACCAGTCAACATTGCCTACTTGAAGAATTCCAGGCCAGTTAGAGAGTATGTGTCAAAAAACAAGGTGGACAGCTCTTGAGGATGAAACCTGAGGTTGTCTTCTGACCTCTACACACCTGGCGCTGGCAGCCAAACTGACCCACCTTGTGCACTGCTCCCTTTCCAGGCTCATCCTCTCTCTGGGGATGCTGGGATGCTTCCACAGGCAAGCTACAACTCCCACAGCCTTTTGGGAAGATGTATGTGTAAGTTCATAGTTGAAGGAGGGCCCCTCTCCATAGCAACATTCTATCTTTGTGTTTTCTATTAGCTCAAACTGTAGGAGATTTTCTTTTCTTTTTAACAATTTCATTTCAATATCCTTCAGCCTGCTTGAGCAGTACAGCAAGGAAGGAAATTAGAAAGCTAAGTGAAGGGGAGCCCATCAGATTGTAAAATAGCAAAGACTGGTAAGATCTAGTGTGAATGAGTGGGGAGAAATGGAAGGCCAGTCATCAGTAAATAATAATGGTTTAGGGATGGCAAGATGGCTCAGTGGGTACAGATGCTTGCCACCAAGCCTGACAACCTGAACTCAATCCTTGGGTCCCATGTGGTGGAAGGAGAGAACCAACTCCTGCAAGTTATGCTCTGATCTCCACAAATATACTGTGGCATGAAACACTGTATGCATATGTTTATATAGGATCAGGTGGACTCTGATTGACTTGGTGTATATGCAAATGAGATACAGAATAAGGAGCAATCAAGAGAGATCAAACCTCAGTCCCTCCCCCCATGTTGCAACAGAACTCAAAAAAAATGTTTCTACTGCTACTGCAAAGACAATGAAGGGAGGCTCTCTTTTGAGATGCCCACGCCCACACTTGAGTGTGTAAAACCTTTCCATGAGCACCCCCATACTTAAGTCTCTATGCTAAAAATCTTTTAATAAGTGCCAACCCTGCTTCATACTGGCTTATCCTGAAATTCTTTTAAAATATTTTATTTATTGTTTTTATTTTATGAATATGATTGTATTGTCTGTCTATATGTAAGTACACCTATGTCCTGCAATGCCTATGGAGATCAGAAGAGGGCATCAGATCCCCTGGAACTCAAGTTATGGACAGTTGTTAGTTGCCATGTGGGTGCTGAGAACTGAACTCGATTTCTCAGCAGTCAGTACTCTTAACTGCTGAGCCATCTATCCAGTCCCTCATCCTGAAATTCTTTTCTACAGTGAAGTTAAGAATCCTGGCTTCCCTTGAGTGAAGAGCTCCAAAAAGATTCCTTGGGCTGCTGTGGACAGTAGTGTAAACCTGTGACTCAGGCACCATACCACGTTGCTGCTGATATAAGTTTTATACTCCTGCTCTTCAAACATGTTCACAAAGTCTTTGACACTTTTTTTCCGAAGGGCTGGACTTAGTGACTCACTTCCTTTAAAAAAATTTTTTTTATTTATTATGTTTAGTTTATGAGTATATTGTCTGTACGTATGTAAGTGCACCTGTGTCATGCAATGCCTGCAGAGGTCAGAAGAGGGTGTCAGATCCCCTAGAACTAGAGTTGGCTGAAATTCTTTTAAAATATTTTACTTATCATTTTTATTTTATGTGTATGATTGTATTGCCTGCATATATGTAAGTACACCTGTGTCCTACAATGCCTATGGAAATCAGAAGAGGACATCAGATCCCCTGGAACTAGAGTTATGGACAGTTGTTAGCTGCCATGTGGGTGCTGGGTACCGAACCCCGGTCCTCTGCAAGAGCAGCCAGTGCTCTTAACCACTGAACCATCTCTCCAACCCTATGACTCGCTTCTAGTGAATAGATGTGATGAAAGTAGCAATGTGTGACTAATGAGGCCAGGCTATAAGAGGTATTGCTGCTTCTACTTTGCTCTCTCTTAAGTGACCTGCCCTACCACTTACCATGTGCTGGGGACACTTCATTGGTCTTACAGAGAGGTCACAGTGAAGAAATAATCCTCTCCCCCAACAGCCAGTCCCTCCCGGCCAGCTCTGTGAGGAAGTGGGTGCCCAAGTCCTGGTCAAATCTCAATAACCACAGAGCCATGGAGAGAAAATTAACTGTACCCTTGTGAAAAATGCTGAGTGAGAATCCACCCAGCCAAGCAGCTCCCAGATCCCCAGCTGCCCCAGACTGTGTACTAGTAAAGGAATGATGAGCTGGCTCAATGGTTAAGAGCACTGACTGCTCTTGCAAAGAACCCAGGTTCAGTTTCCAGCACATTCGTGGTGGCTAACAACTGTCTGCAACTCTATAACAGAAGCCAGGGCATTTGATGCCCTCTTCTGACCTCTGGGAGCATTATACACATATGATACACTTACATACATGTAGACAAACACTCATGTACATAAAATAAAATAAATCAATCCAAAATTTAATTATACCAATAAATTGTCATGTGACATTCACAGTTGTTGAAAGCAGAATCTGGGAGTGAGGTGTACCCCCACTTTGGATCCAAGCATGTTTGTCTCAAAGTGTCCTCTAAGACTCCTTGCCCAGGGACAGGCTGGTCCCCTGGCCTGGTGACAAGGAGAAAGGAGAATAGCAAAACAGCCCAAGAGTAAAAACACCATGCCCTTGAGAACAAGAGAGTAAATCATTTGAGTAAAAACACTGAGTCCTTGAGAACAGCTAAAAGATAAACCATTTCTAATAGAGCGTACTTATGGTGATATGAGATGCCATTTTTATATTGATGCCTGAATAACCACAGCCTGACACTTAACAACCATTTTAACCAAGAATGGGACCTGAACTGCTCTGTGCATCTGTACCTTCAGATTCCTCCTGGAACTGTGCATCCAGTACCCAGCATGAAGTGGGGAAGAAAATGCAGACCTTTATCTTACCTAAGAAGGACTTTCCCTTATTACCCCTACTGGCCTAGACTAGCACACACAAGCACAAACAGATGTGATCAATTTCATCCCACCAATTGTTTACAATGAAACTGGCATAATCTCTTGCTCTCAATGAATAGTCACTGCTTGCAGCACTTGCACATATACACTTTTCAGGGTCAAAGCCAAGGAAGGGTCATGAGGTATTAAAGCTTGATACTTAGGTTACAAGAGGAGCCCAGGGCCCAGGAAGCCTGTTTACATTATAAACAAGCTGACATGGTGTCCCAGAGGTCATTCCCACAGCTGCTATTATTTTATTCCATGGAATAAAATGCCTGCAGTGAGAGGCTGGAGAGCTGGCTCAGAAGTTAAGAGAATGTACTTCTCTTGCAGAATACCAACTTTGGTTCCCAGCACTCACATCAGGTGGCTCACATCCACATGTAACTCCAGCTCCAGGGGATTTGATGCCCTCCTCTGACATTAATTGAAATATAAAATAAATATTTAAAAAATTATGGTAGAGGCAGGAGAGATGGTTCAGTGA
>NW_008341028.1:9440698-9485453 GCF_000622305.1 Nannospalax galili
CAAACCATTTTTTAGAAGACAATAGTTAGAGCTGTTAGGATGACTCAGTGGGTGAAAGTGCTCGCTGTCAAACCTTATGGACTGAGCTCTATCTCCAGGTTCCACATGTTGGAAAGAGAGAACTGATTCTAGCAGTTTATCCTATGATCTCCTTTAGAAGCTACGGCATGCACCCCTCCCCCATAACAAATAAAGGTAAAAGTTAATTCATTAAACAAAAAATTCGTTTTTGGTTTTTGAGACAGGGTTTCCTCTGTAGCCCTAGGTGGCCTGGAACTTGCTATGTAGACAAGGCTAGCGTCAATTTCAGAGAGATTTCCCTGGTTCTGCTTCCCAAGTGCTGGGATCAAAGGCATGTACCATTATGATCAGTGAATTAAACAATTTTTAGAAGGACAATGTCATTGCTTCTTTTATTATTTATTTATTTATTTTTATGTGTAAGAGTATTATGCCTGCATGTATGTAAGTGCACCTGTGTCATCTAGTGCCCGTGGATGACAGACAAGGTGTCAGTTCCCCTGGAACTGGAGTTACAGATGGTTATTAGCCACCATGTGGGTAGCTGGGATTCAAACCTGGGTTTTCTGCAAGAGCAGCCAGTGCTCTTAACCACTGAGCCATCTCTCCAGTCCTCATTGCTTCTTTATAATAGGAAAAAATAAAGTAAAAATTACACCCTCGGAAATGCCAATCATGGAAGATTAAATCAATCATGATAAATCAACTGTTTGGACTATGCTACAGAGCAAGGGACAAGTCTGTTCTGCTACTGACAACTCCTCAAGACACATTAATACCTCAAAGTAGTAACACTTACAATATAATCCCAATTATATGAAAGTACAAAAAGTTATGTGTGTGTATACATGTACTCAAATACGCATATATGTAATACGCCTAATTTGTGTCCACACAAATGTGTCTATTCATAAATGTGCAAGTGTGTGCATGCCAAACAGGTTGTGGGTTTTTCCCTCAGAAGAGAGAAGTGGGATGGGGTGGAGCGTGGCAATGTCATGTTTACATTTTTCTTTGAAATCTCACAGCTCATTTCAACCTCTCACAGGGAAAATGCATTCGTGCATGCTCTATGATTAAAAAAAGGAGAGGCAGATAGGTGGGAGGATGCAAGGGCTCGTAGGAGAGAAATTTTGCAATTTAATGAGTCAGTGACTGCAGGCACCTTTCTTAACAATATCAAGAAATCTCCACCTTTCTTTAGCCTTGCCCTGGCGGGGCATAGGTTGTGCTCTGGGGTTCCTCTGGTGAGGATCAAACTGCTGAATCTGATTCCTGACTTTCCTACCCGGCTCTGCTAGGGTTTTGAAGTGCAAGAGGCAGGGATGCTGATATCTACAATATAAGGGATGGGGCTTTGTACAGAGAGGGAAAAGGGAAACAGTGAACTTGGAGCAGGATGCACAGAGGAGACAGCCGTCCCCAACCGTGGGAAGTGTCAGTGGATCTTCATAAAGACCTAGGCAAGAAATGAGCCAGAGCACAAAGGAGAGACTAGAGAGGCTGGCACAGAGAGGAATGAGTTGGTTTGCACCCACCAGGTGTGTCTGCATGGAGCAGGGAAGCGGCTATCTTCCCTGGGGTCCAATCTCCCTGGGATGACTGGACCTGGGGAACTGGGAATGTACCCTGGACTCAAGCCCAGACTGGAGTGGGTAGATCCCTGTGTCTCAAGTAGACCATGCTCCAGGCAAGCCAGGCTGGGCAAGCAAGTGGCTCACCTTGGTCTCTGCAGCCTCTGGCCTTTGTATGCATTGAACCAACTTTCCGTGGAAAAGGGTAAGGATGAATCAGAGGAAACAGAATTTCCTCCCTCCGTCCCTCCCTCCCTCCGTCCCTCCCTCCCTCCGTCCCTCCCTCCCTCCGTCCCTTCTTCTTTCCCTCTCTCCTTCCCTTCTTCTCTTTCTTTCTTCCTGACACCTCCCTCCCTCCCTCCCTCTCTTCCTCACTCCCTTCCTTCTTTCCTTCTTTCAAGTTAGAGTCACACATAGCCTAGATTCTCAAACTCACTATATATCTGACCCCCCTGCCCCGCCTTCTTCTGAGTGCTAGTATTACAGGCATGTACCACCACACCCAGTTTTATGCAGTGTTGAGGATGGAATCCAGGGCTTCCTGGATGCTAAGCAAGCACACTGCCAGCATCCCCTCTCTTAAGCTCTTCAGTAGCTCCTTGGGGTTGTTAGGAGTTCACAGCCAGATATATGGAGACCTTCAGAGCCCCCACCATCTCCATGGAGGTAATTTAAGGGAAAGCAATACTCTTTACCAAAAAGTGGCTTTTTCCCTATGGAAGCATTTCAACAGCATGTTTTGCCCTTTTCTTGGGGCACACTAGCCTATCTGTGACCCACTAAGTTTTGCAAAGTCAGTGGGTGTCTCCCCACTATCCCCCTACCCCCTTGTCTCTTGTTTCCAAGCACCAACCCTACTCACCTTTCTAGTTCCTCCCAAGCCCAGCCTTCCTTCCTTGCTGCCAGGAGGCTCTTGAATCCTGGTTCCCAGATACTGCAGTGTTTTCCCAGGGCCTGACCCACTATAGAATGGTGTTTCCATTTCCTCTCTGCCCCATTCTCTGTGCCGAGATCTGGCAGAGATATGCTATTTTAAAAATAATTATGTATATGTGTGCATGTCTGTGTGTATGTAAATGAGAGTGCAGGTGCCCAAGGAGGTCAGAAGAGGGCATCAGATCCCATGGAGCTGGAGTTAGGGACAGTGTTAGCCACCATATGAGTGCTAGGAGCTGAAGCAGGGTCCTCTGCAGCCAGTGCTCTTAAACCACGGAGCTCTCTCTCCAGTCCCTTGTTTTTACAATCTTAGCTCCAGAACCTGGCACTAGGACTGACACACAACCATGCTCAAACAAAATAGATCAGTGTTTGAAATTTGCTAATTATCCACAATAAAACAGACAACACAGAAGAAAAAGGCAAGGTCCCTGCTGGCCTCTGCAGTGAATTCATTCCTTCACTGGATCAGCCTAGCACCGTTTGAACACTTCTTGTGCTCCCCATAAAGATGCTCAGTCCATGCTACTTCTTCTGTGCTAAAATGAACTTGGCCTTCACCAAATGAACTTGGCCTCCAACTAACTTTTCTGTCCCCCTAAAGGAAACCAATTATTGAACCCTTTCCCTGGGTGTCTGATTAAACTGATGTGCCTGTGATAGCCAACGAAATATCAGCTGTGTCCGATACCAGCAGGATTAGCTCTGCAAAGTGTTTTAAAGTTTAGCTGGAAAGCCTTCTGCAAATGTCAACAGCACCACTCTGTCTCTTGCAAACCGATATTCCAATGAGCAGCACTGCCTTTTCCAGCTCATGGAGCAATGACATTTTAAAAAGTCCCAGCATAATCACTTCTCTGGAAGAAAAATACCAAAAGGCAAAGAAGAGGTAGTAACACTCACAACTTCCAACTGCACACGGTCTGCCACACTTACTGCCTCCAGCCTTCAACCATGGACAGATGGAGAGCCAGAGGCTCCCAGGAGTCACTGGGCTCTTTGGAGGCCTGGCCTTGAGATGCCTCCCACAGTATCTATGTTAGCTACTTTTTTGATGAGGTAACCAAACACCTGACAAAAGCAACAGAAGGAAGGAAGGAAGGGAGGAAGGAAGGAAGGAAGGAAGGGAGGGAGGGAAGGAGGGAGGGAGGAAGAGAGGGAGGAAGGAAGGAAGGAAGGGTGGGTGGGTTTATTTTGTTTCATGGTTTAAGAAAGGCCCATTGATAATGACACACACGTTTATAGCGAATTCCAGGCCAGTCAGGGCTACATAATGAGACCTTGTCTCAAAAAATAAAAACAAAGCAGTAAGAGTAAGGCAGCAGGAGCTTGTGGCAGCTGGTCACACTGCACCCACAGTCAGCAGGTAGAGAAAGAGGAACAACGATGCTCTACAAAATTTCTTTTTATTCAGCCCAGGACTGAATTCCTTCCCAGCTTTGGGAATGGTGCTGCCCACATTTAAAATGGATCTGCCCATCTCAAGTAGCTTAATTTCACAGACACATGCTGAGATTTGTTTCCATGGTGATCCTAAATCCTATCAAGATTGATCATAGTTGAGTTTGTGGTACATTCCTTTAATGCAAGTACTCAGGAGGCAGAGGCAGACAGATCTCTATGAGTTCAAGACCAGCCTGGTCTACATAATAAGTTCCAGGGCAAATTTTTAAAATCCCACAAAAAGATTTTTTTCAAAAAGATTAACCATCATATCACCCTATTTCCTTGGCTGGGGGGACTAGCATTGTACCTAATGGATTAGGGTACAATATTTTAAATCATGAGGGAATTTAGGGGCCAGTCACAGGAAAAGAGAATGACAGTGTTTCTCAAGTGTCTCTACAACTCTGATCTCTCCTCTTCCCCTTCAAACCCTCTCAAATGCCAGGTGTAATGATACTATGCTATGATTTGGGAAATTTCTCAACTGAGGACGAAGATAATGTGTTTTGTTTGCAAAAGGGAGTTTGGGGTGTTTGTCTATTGGGTTCTTGGCATAGCAGCTGCTGGGCCTGATGGGATTTCCAGATTAAGTTACTAATGGAAATGACACACTGGGGACTTTGCAAAGAAACTTCAAAGCTAATGGAAAATGGCTTCTGGTGCCAGAAGTATTGCACCAGGTTGTCACAGCTTTGAGTAGATAGTATTGAGGCCAGATCTGAATGAGATGCTACATTTGGCTCAGCTTTGGTCTGCACAGGAAGCAGATCCCAGGAGGAATCCAGCATAAAACTGCATACAAAGGGCGCAGCCTCTGGGCTAGCCATCAGTTTCCCACAGTATAGATATGAAGAACTGAGGACTTTTTTTTTTTTTTTTCAGTGTGGAGGATCAACCTCAGGGACTTGCACATGATAAGACAGCACTGGGCCACTGAGCTACCATCACATTCCAAAGACATTCACTCTTGGACACAGCCAAGTCATTCCATGTAAGAGCTTAATGCCTGATTCCTGGCAGAAGTGGGTTGCAGTTGTAGATCATGACCTCCAACCATCCCCAAAGTAATACAGCCCTGAGTTCCTAGATTGATGGTCCACAACCGTCATCTGCTGAATTCTATCTATTTATAGTTTTTCACTTTTCTTAAGACGAGTCCTCATGTAGCCTAGTCTAGCCTCAAACTCCCTATATAGCCAAGGATGACTTTGAACTTCTGCTTCTCCTGCCTCCACCTCCTAAGTGCTGTTATTATAGACCTGTTCTACAATGTCCAGTTTTATGCAGTGATGGAGATCCAACCCAGGACCTTGGGCATTCTAGGCAAGCACTCTATCAGCCAAGTTACATCCCTAGCCCTATTTGTTGTTTTATTTGGGGTTATTGTTTTTTTTTTTTAATTTGTTTTGAGACAGTGTGTCATGTAGCCTCAATTGGCCTGGAACAGTCTATGTATCTGAGGATGACACTGAACTTCTGATCCTTCTGCTACCATTTCCCAAGTGCTGGGATTACAGGTGTATACCTCCATGCTTAGCACATTTTGAGTACAAATGCTCAGGTCTCTTCTCAGCTGGATGCAACAGAATCTAGCAGGGTGGAGACCAGGTGTGAGATAATGTCAAAGCTGTCCATGAGATTTCATCATTCACCAAGCTCCAAATCTTCCATCCAGTCCAGGCATCCATCAACCACAAAATTCACCTAGACCACTGTCTCTAATCATTTTACCTACACCTCTCCCCAGAGATTTTGACTCACAGGCCCAAAAATGTTTTGTTTCTTGAGACAGAGTCTAGTTATGTAGTCGGATTGGCCTGGAACTGTCTATGAAGATCAAATTGGTCCTGAACTTATCCTACCCTGGGACAATTATTTTTCTCAAATATTCATCTTCGTTGCAAGACTTGTATAGCTAATTAAGCTTTGGATCTAGGTAGTAAACCGTACAATGTATTTGCACAGAAATTGGTAAAGCTAGATGTCTTTATTTATGCACATTTAGAAAACATCTATGATGTAACTACTATTTTCCAGTGAATGACTAGGGAAATTTAGTGAAAGATAATAAACAGTCCTTCCTAAGAAATAACCCATTATTGAAAGCTGCCACTGGAAGCAGGCAGTTACAAGAGTGATGACAAGGCATTGCCCTAAGATGCCTCTGCTGAAAGATGTACAGTTAACTTATGTTTCACTGAGGAAACCCTGCCAGCTGAATTGTGACAGGCCATGGTTCTCAGACCTATTCTAATTTCAATATTATAAAAATAGAGTGAAGGGGGATATGTGAATGTAGCTCAGTTGGTAGCGTGCTTGCCTTGAATAAATAGGGCATTGTAGTGCTTACCTATGATCCCTGCAGTCCAGAGGTAGAAACAGTATGATTAGGAATTCAAATTTCTCCTCAGCTACATATTAAGTTCCAGGCCTGCCTAAGCTACAAGAGACTCTGTAGTTTTCTTTAAAAAAAAAGCAGAAGGGGTGTGTTATCTGTGATCAGAGTCTGAGCCAGTTGTTTCCAGGTTCTTGGCCTCTTATCCAAAGACTTAAAAATAAGGGCTCATGTAGATTTGCAAAAGAAGCAAGATTATTTTATTTGGGGCTAAGTAATAGAACAGATTAAAGGAGAATACACCGTCAAGATTGACAGTACCACATGAGGAAGATAGTCAAGGGCCCCAATTATTGTTTGGGGCTTCCTTTCATGGGGCTCAAGATAGGGAGGACTTAGTTGGTTACGAAGAAGCATAGTTTGGGTAGTTCTCTATTAAAAAGAGATTTATTTACTGTTGTACAAGTGTTTTGATTGCTGATATGTTTGACTGGTATGTTTATAGTGCCCACAAAGGCTGGAAAAGGACAACAGAGTGACCATTGGTGCTGGGAATAGAACCTGGGTCCTCTGGAAGAACAGCAAGACTTTTAACCCCTGAGCCACTTCAGTGCCCATGGTTCTCTATCTTGATAGATTAGGTTATATAATCATTTCTTCTACTGGACATATTCTTTCCCATAATGCATCTGATTTTAATCATATGCATACCCAATTATTCACAGGCATAAAATGGTAAAAAGGAGATTCTCCCCAAAAGGAAGAGGACACAGTTTTGTTACTTGTTCACACTGGATCAGCTCCTCTGTTCTTCATACCAGGATATGTTGGGTATCGATATGGTTGAATTCAAACTGTCTAAATTTGGTTGTTACCAAGAGCAGGGAAACTTATACTATTGTTCAGAAATGGAAATATGTATAGTTTGATGTAGGTAGAGACTCAGGGGGTTCTGAGGTTGCCAGCTGTATTGTTTGGAGAGGCGTATATGTGCATAGTCTCTGTAAGTGAAGAAGCTAGGCTGCCAAGGACATTATTACAAGTGGGCCATGCATAACTCCAAACCAAATGGGGGTCCCCAGGGTATTAAACTTGCTCCTGTGGTTGCCTGCCTCAGATGTACACATTAGAATTGATGAGACACGTAAAGCAAAGGGAAACTGCAGATGTACTGCAGTAAATGATGGTTAGATTTCATTGTCAACTTGACATAACCTAGAATCACCTGGGAAGAGTCTCAGTGAGGGACTGTCTAGACTAGATTGACTTGAGGGCACATCTGTGGAAGATTATCTTGATTACACTGACTGATATGGGAAGACCCAGTCCACTGTGGGTGACACCATTCCCTAGGTTTGGTCCTAGACTACATGAATGGAGAAAAAGAGCTAAGTCCTGGAAGCATGCATGCATTCACTCCCTCTTTGCATTTGACTGTGGATGTGATATGACCAGCTGTTTCAAGTTCCTGCCACTGTAACCTCCCAGCAATGATGAACTGTGACCTGGAATTGTACACTAAAATAAATCCTTACTTCCCTAATTTGCTTTTGTCCAGGTATTTTATCATAGCAACAGGAAAGGAAACTAGGGCACAGCATGAACCAAAGGGGAGGGGGATGTAGAGGGGGCTCGGAAAGGAAGGGTATCCTCAGGGAGGAGCAGCAGGTGCTAAGATTCTAGATGGAGGCTCCTGCTTAGAACTCAGGGTGGCTAGAGGTGCACTGTGGACTGGAACATAGAGGTGAGGCTGGACTGAGAAAGCAAGCAGACCACAGAGGCCGTCTTAGCAGGGAACCCTGGCTTGTAACCATAGCTCCTCCGTTGAATCTCCAGTGTCCTGTTAGAAAATAAACTTTGTGATCACGTCCTTACAGGTCACTTTGAGATGTGTGCTCCTTGTCTTAAGGAAGCATGCTTAAAAAGAGAATCATATCATTGGATTTGTGACTCTATATATGTTGGAGGGAATGAGGATTGAATTTTTAATAAACTAATATGTTCATAAAATTTATTTTATTTTTGAAATTTTTTTAATTTTTATTTTATGTGTATGAGTGTTTGCCTGCATGGATATATGTGCATCACATGCATGCAGTACTCTTGGAGGTCTGAAGAGAGCATTGGATCTCCTGGAACTGGAGTTATGGGTAGCTGCCAGCCACTGTGTGGGCTCTGGGAACTGAACCCATGTCCTCTGCAAGACCAGCCAGTGCTCTTAACCTCTGAGCCCTCTCTCCAGCTGCTCAAGTTGAAATTAGAAAACTATAATAAAAAACACAGAAGTAAAAATTTTCCCTTCTAGTCCCACCCTCCCCTCCCACTCTAGGAGCAATTTTTGTCCCTAGAAGCAATTAATGTGATCAACTTCTTGGGTTTCCTTTCACAGATATTTAATGCACATAGGAACAAATCTTCTTTTCCTTACACACACACACACACACACACACACACACACACACACATACACACACACACTGTAGTGTACTATGAACTTTTGTGAAATTTTGTCTATTATTAACTTCATAACTTTTACCTTTTTATAATTAGAAGATAATTCATTCTTTATTTTCATTCTTTAATTCATCTACATCCTGAGTGGCTTTGTTTTTCTTTGCTCTTTTTTGTTTGTTTGTTTGTTTGTTGTTTTTGAGACAGGGTCTTCTGTAGCCCAGGGTCATTTCTGGCTTTCTATGTAGCCCAGTCTGGTCTTGAACCCCTGATTATCTTGTCTCCACATCCCAAATAATTTACCAATATTCTTTTGGCTTCTTGTTGCATTTCACTGAATTTTCCACAAGATCTATTCTCCCTTACTTTTTTCTAATTTGGGGCCTCATTTCATTACACTTATTTATTTGTGTGTATGTGAAGGGGTTGGAGGTGCATGTGGCATAGTGAATAGTGAAATGACAAAACTAATTCTATTTTGTTCTAGCTGACTTTTGCTTTACCCTGTGTTTGTGCCCAGCCATTCCCACTGCAGCCAGTCAGGCAGAAGGTCTCATGCAGGTAGTTTCAGGGAGTACAGTCAGTGTTTCTACAATACTGGGAAACTTAAACACAACTAGGTAGCATGTCCAGATAGCATGTCCTCCGATCCCACTTTACCTGAAACTCTATAGAGCCCATTGTTTTCATAATTCTGAGAAACTTGTTTTTTTTCCTTATTGAAACTTTTTGTTAACTGAAAACCTCTTTGTTAACTGACCTGCCCTGGGTCTGGTGTAACTATGGTGAGCCGATGTATGGTTATTGGTTTTGTTCCTGGCATGATGTAATTGTGGTTTTAAGCTTTGTAAACCCTGCCCTTCTTCTCCTCAGGATCTAGAGTTCTTTTGGGCATTATCCCCCTCTCTGACTGCTTACTATTAATAAAGGACTCCTAATTTGACCATCACTATGTGGTATATACAATACCACATGTGTGGAGGTCAGAGGACAACTTTAAGGAGTCAGTTCTCTCCTTCTACAAAGTATGCCTCAGGGATTGAACTCAGGTCATCAGGTTGATGGCAAGCACCTTTACCTGCTAAGCCCTCTCTCAGCCCTTGGCTTTGTTTTAAGAATGCCTGTTGGATGGTTTTCTTCTCTGAGCTCCACTGGCTTCAGCTTCATCTGTGTGTCATCCATCACCTTTCTTCGAATCTCCAGCACGTGGATTTTTTTTTCCATGTTGGAAATTACTGTGAAGTTTCCTAATTTTCTGGTTAGAATTTTCATCTCAAAGGCAGTGTTGTGCTCTGAAATTTCTTCACCTGCTGTCTGCTTTAGCTTGTTTTGTTTCCCCTTCCTTTCAGCTTTCCGGTCTTCATCATATTACTTACTACAGAAGTAAGAACTCTCCTCCTTTCCTATGGACCTCTGGTATGAGAGAGGCCAAAGTTGTCTTCCAGGTTGACTAAACTTCTTCTGTGCCAGGGCTAATGGACTTGAATTGTTTCTGGCCAAGGGAGAGGCTTTACCCAGTGTGAAGTCTACCCCCTCCGTTGTCATGGAAACAGATGTCTTCCTACAAATACAGCTTGTCTGGGTGATGCCTTATTTAGTCCTCGGCAGAACTCATGCCACCAGAACGTGACCCACCGCAAATATTACACATCCAGATGTACCCACCCCTCTGGGTGAATATTTTCCAGGCTACTCCGACACTACCACACTGTATATTTCAGATGATTCTTAGTGTCACTAAAAGTGGAATTTGTGCTTTTATTCTTCAGTTCTTTTTTGCTTTTGGAGTTATTTCCAGAAAAATAAAGGAGGAGAGGGGACTGACAATTTTACACCATTTCCAAAGCAACTGTCAGATTCAAAAGGTGGTTATTGGACTTGGGGAGACAGGCCAGAGGCAGAAAGACAGGAGGCTATAGGGCCTGCTGCACTGGGGAGTTGGTGTTGGGGTGGAAGGGGATAGGGTGGCTCCTGAACAGACACATGTAAGAGTGCTATTGATACTCCTTGGGCATACGTATGGTTTGTTCGATATGTAGTGGGATGGGGTAGGCTGGGAGGACTGGAATATTCCAGGGCTGGTTGCTGATGTGGTTTGTGATTTTAGGCAGCACTGGGCTTCCTGTTCTAGGCTGCAGCTTCCTGTCAACTTCCAAGCCACACTTGTTCGGCTTGGCCTGGCCCTCTAGGAAGGTCAAAGGGGTGTTGAATTTCCCACCCTTCCCTTGAAGGCCCCCTGCAGATATCTGGGTGGAACTCCGGGACCTTTGAGGAGACCCAAGGTGGGCAACGCCAAGCTCCTTACCATTCCAAAATTCCTGGGTTAGCTCAACCTCCCTCCTGGATTCCCAAGGAGACCAAAATGAACAAAGCCAAAGAAAGGTGGCACACTGCCCTACAGAACACTCAGCCCAGTGCTGCCAAGTCCCAGCTAAGGACCGGGTTCCTACCTCTGGGTGGGGCAAGGGAGAGGTTAATAGAAGTCGTGTGGCCCACATCTGCCTCTAGAAGGTTCTAGGATCCCTAAACTACAGCAGTGGGGCAGAGGGCTTTGTCTTTCACTGGAATTGTCCAGAGGAAGAAAGGGGAAAGAATAAAAAAATCAAAATGTAGTCGGGGTGGTGGAGTGTGCCTGTAATCTCAGTACCTGACAGGCAGAAGCAGGAGAAACCCAGAAAGCTCAAAGTCAGCCTGGGCTATATTGTGAGTTCCAAGTCAGCTGGGGCTTCATGCTGAGACTCTGACTCCAAAAACAAAATAAGCAGGCAGATCTCTGTGAAACTGAGGCCGGCCTGGTCTGTGAGCTCCAGTGCACAGTGAATTCACAAAACTAAACTAAAAGTAAAGTCTGTGAAGTAGTTCCAATTAAGTAGGCCTTTTTGTTTTGTTGAGACTGAGTCTCACATAGTCCAGACTCTCTTTGTAGCTGAATATGACTTCTGATCCTCTTGCCTATACCTCCTGACTGCCAGGATTAGAGGCATTTGCTACCATACCCAGTTTATGTGGTGCTAGGGATTGAACCCAGAGCCTTGTGCATGTTAGGAAAGCACCTTACGAGCTGAGCTACATCCCCAGCCCTAAGTATGGGCATTTATGTGGGGGAGGGGGCTTGGGGGGGTGAGTGGATATCCGTAGCCAGGGTAGAGAACACAACATCAGAGATGATTAGAGTTCAAAGTCAGGTTGGTAGAGTGCTTGCCTAGCATGTGTGAAGGCCTCGGTTGAGTCCCTAGCACTGCATAAAGAGATCTTGGTGTTGTACACATGTAATCCTAGTACTTGGGAGGTAGAGGCAGGAGTATCAGGAGTTCACGTTCATCTTCAGCTATGTAGTGAGTGAGACCAGCCAGGGCTACATCAGACCCTGTCTCAATAATAATCGTAGTCATAATAATATTAATACCAGTAAAAACCTCGGGAACCACTTACAATATTGTGGAAAAAAGAGAATGGAAAATTATATAACTTCAAGCATGTTAAAAAACAAAAGTATAGGGCTGGAGCAATGTTTCAATGTAAGAGCACTGGCTGCTCTTCCAAAGGACCCAGATTCAATTCCCAGCACCCACATGGTGACTAATAACTGTTCATAACTCCGATTCCAGAGGATCCAATACCCTCGTCTTGCCTCCATGGGCACTGTATGCATGAGGTACACTTAGATACATACAGGCAAAACATACATGTAAGAAAACAAAAATAGGGGCTGGAGAGATGGCTCAGAGGTTAAGAACACTGGTTGTTCTTACAGAAGACCTGGGTTCGAATCCCAGCACCCACATGGCAGCTAACCACTGTCTACAACTCCAGTTCCAGGGGATCCGACAGCCTCTTTTGTCCTCCGTGGGCCTTGCACGACACGGGTGCACTTACCTACAGGCAGGCAATACACACACATAAAAATAATAAAAATAAATGTTTTTTTTTTTAAAGAAAACAAAAATAAATAAAAAAATTAATTTTTTAAAAAAGCCCCCCAAAACAAAAGTATGATTGGGTAAAAAGTGACTGCCTGCCCTCCAGTCCTCTCATGCCCACTCCTATTTCCTTTCCAAACTACTGAGTGCAGTATATTTTTTTAATCAAGTGAATAAAGGGTACCTATGCTTCTAACACTGGACAGAGAGGAGGCAAGTGTTCTCTTGAGCTACTAAGGGGAGATATGTTTTATTTCAGATACAGAGCTGGGCAAAGCAGCTGTAGTTTAAACCAACACCCCCCCTCTGCACCCCAGCCCCTGCACTCCTTCCTGGAATTCTTCCCATCCTAGTGCAGTGGCTGCTGTCAGGAGAGTTAGGATCATGCAACAGATGCTGGGAAATAGGCAGGTGGCCTTTAACAGTCCCTCACTCATTTTGCAGTCAAATGCTCTACTGCTGAGCTATGCCCCCTATAGTCCCTCACTCATTTTAGAGAGAGATGTGGTTTCTCTCAGTGGGTAAGATAAGTTTCTCTGGAGAAAGAAGTGAAAAGCCAGAGAGGCGCCAAGAAGAGAGATAGAGAAAGTCAAATAGGACATCATAGCTTAGTGTGAAGCAGAATGGGTCTTCAGACCACCTTTGATATAGAGCTGAAACCTCCTAAGATGGTTAGTTTTAACTGTCAACTTGCCACAACCTAGAATCACCTGGGAAGAGAGTCTCAACTGAGGAATTATCTAGATCAGGTTGGTCTATGGGCAAGCCTGCAGGGGTTGTCTTGAGCATTCATTGACTCAGCCCACTATGGACAGCATCATTCCCTAGGCTTGACCTTGTACTGTGTAAGAGTGAGGAGAGCTAGCTGAGAGCAGGCAGGCCACATGAGTGCATTCATTTCTCTCTGCTCTTGACAGTGGATATGATGTGACTAGCTGTTTGAGTTCCTGCCTTGTCTATCCCCAAATGATGGACCATAACCTGGAATTGTAAGGCAAATAAATTCTCTCCTCCTCTAAGCTGCTTTTGGCCAGGGTATTTGTCACAACAACAGCAATGAAACTAGAACATCTCTCTTCAGGTCACAGTCACTGTAGGCTATCCCGCCTTCTTGTGGCCAGAAAGAATACTCCAGTGAAGAGCCACTAGTCCTAAGAGGCCACCACCCCAGTTGACAAATAGCTGGATATAGCAAGGACATCTCCTGATTCATCCTCCGCAGAACACCCCATGAAAAAAACCTGTCCCAGGAAGGACATTCACATATTTAGAAAAAAAGACTGGAAGGAAATAGCTAATGTTAACAGTGGTCCCTATATACATCTGTGTTGTGAGCATCATAATTTTGTGCCAATTTATGCTTTTCTGAATGGTCTAATTTTTAGGATAAGTTATGAGCTATTTTTACATTCAAGAGAGGAAAACATTCATGGCCAACTCCTCTGGGAAGCTTAAGACTGAAGGTTTCAGAGTTAGCCGCTGGAAGCTGATTTATGGGGCTGAGAACACAGTAGTAAAGGAGCACAGGCTGGAAGGGCCTTGAGAAGTCTCTTAGTCTACCCCCTGCCACTCAGGAGGCAGGTCTGAATAAGACATCATGGCACCTGATCCCCTTCTGTGTCAGAGCTGCCCCTCAGAGCAGAATTTCAAAAGAGGCTCAACTTTTCCATTTTCCTGGCTCTAGAAAATAGGATACTCGTGGCTTTATGCAAACTGGGGTAGATGGTCTGTACAGTCTTTGCTGGACCACTTGCCTATGGACAACTTCCTCTTAGATGCCCCCCACCTGGGGAGAGGGATAGCAAGCTGAGCTTACAGAGAGGAGGCCAAGGGGAGAGAGAAGCAGCTCTGTATTAATCTGTTACAACAACAATGAGAATCTGACACATGTCCCTTCCCCCTGCTCGTGACCCTGGTGAGGCTTCCTGCTATGGCTTGGCTCTGGTCTGAGGGTTTCCCTGAAGGTTCATACATGTAAAACTAGCCCTCGGTGTGGTGGTATTGAGATAGTGGCACCTTTAAGAGCTGGGGCCTTGTTGAAAGTTAGGTATGGGAGGTCGCACCTTGGAAAGGATTAAGGTATGAGTTGTTATAAAGCAAGTCCACCCTATATGCCTGACCGCTCTGTATAAGGTCATTTCCTTCCCCCACTTAATCCACCATGTTGTAATGCATCCAGGGGAGGGGATCCCCAGCACCAAAGTAAAATCTAGGTGTGGTAACATGCACTTGTAAACCCAGCCCTAGGCAGAGGGTTGTGTGCAGACAGGTGGATTCTGGGGCTTTGCTGACTAGCCAGTGTAATGTAAATGATGAGCTCCAGGCTCAGCAAAAGACCCTGTCTCAAAAATAGAGGTGGAGAGAGATAAAGGAAGACACGCAACATGGATGACGACCTCTGGTCTACATGTGTGCATACACATGTGGGTGCACCTACATAAACATGCATGTACATGCATATACCACACACAAAACAGAGGGTGGACACACTTTAATACATAGTTGGTCAAGAACAAGCTGGGAATGGTGATGCATGCTTTTAATCCCAGTACTTGGGAGGCACTGTGAGATCAAGGCCAGCCCGGTCTACATAGTGAGTTCCAGGTCAGCTGCGGCCGTAGGCAGATCCTGTCAAAAAAAAAAGAAAGAAAGAAAGAAAGAAAGAAAGAAAGGGAGAGAGAGAGAGAGAGAGAGAGAGAGAAAGAAAGAAAGAAGAAGGGCTGGAGAGATGGCTCAGCAGTTAAGAGCACTTGCTGCTCTTCCAGAGGACCCAGGTTCCGTTCTTAGCACCTACATGGAGGCTAACAGTGGTCTGTAACTCCAGTTCTAGTGAATCTGATCCCTCTTCTGGTCTCTATGGGCATTGCACACACATGGTGCACTTACAAACATGCAGAGAAAACACTCATTCACTTAAAAATAAATAATTCAAAAACCGTTTAAAAAAGGAGAGAATAATTTATAGAGAGTTTGATGAGGAAAAAAGACCACAAACCAGATTTCTAAAAATCTGAACAAAGAAAATGAATACATGGTGTTCAGGAAAAGAAAGGCAGGCTTGCCGTGTGCTAACACAGAATCTCTCCACTACATCCCAAGGGAGAAAAGCAAGCTGGTGGCTCTGTGGCCTCATTTGTATGAAAAACAAAACCAAGTCCTGCATACAGGGTTATACTGGCCCCTTTTTACTGAAAGACATCACACCACACACAAAAAAGTTAGCAAAGACAGCTTTAGGGAGAGAGAATTGAATTTTTTAAAGTATTTATTCATTTTATAAGTGTGCCTGTGCACCACATGAGTACAGGAGCCCAAGGAGGTCAGAAGAGGGCATCAAATCCCCTGGAACTGGAGCTATGGATGCTTGTCAGCCTCCATGTGGGTGCTGGGAACTGAATCTAGGTTCTCTGCAAGAGCAGAAAATGTTCTCACCCACTGAACCATCTCTCTAGCCCCCAGTTTTTAGAGTTTATTTATTTATTTATTTATTTTTTATTTATTCATTTTTGAAACAGGAGCTCATGGGACTCTGGCCAGCTTTAACTCACTATGTTGCCAAGGATGACTTTGAACTCCTGATCCTCCTGCCTCCATCTGAGTACTGGGAAGACAGGCTTGTTTCACACTCAGTTTATATAGAGCTGGAGATGGCACTCCTCGGTCTTGGGCATGCTCAGCAGGCATTCTACAAACTGAATCACATTTAGATTTTTTGGAGCTCATGGGACTCTGGCCAGCTTTAACTCACTATGTTGCCAAGGATGACTTTGAACTCCTGATCCTCCTGCCTCCATCTGAGTACTGGGAAGACAGGCTTGTTTCACACTCAGTTTATATAGAGCTGGAGATGGAACTCCTCGGTCTTGGGCATGCTCAGCAGGCATTCTACAAACTGAATCACATTTAGATTTTTTAAATGTTAACAAGGCTATCTGATGGGGCTATTATTCATTTTGGGTTTTCTTTGCAGCACCTCTCAGTATTAAAGACAAAAATTCTAATGGGTATAATAAGCAGAGATGACTCAGCAGGTGCCATGGTTTGAATAGGAACATCCTCCACCCCACCCCACAACCTCACCCCACCCCACCCCCACCCCGGCAGTAGGCTGTGTTTGAGCATTTGGTTCCCAGCTGGTGGTGGTGTTTGGGAAGACTATGAAACCGTTAGGAAATGAAGCCTTCCTGGAGAAAGTATACCACTGGGAGCATGCTTTGGGGGTTGATAACCTGGCCCCACTTCCTGTTCTTTTTCTCTCTGTTCCTGTGTGTGGATGAAATGTGATTAATCTGTTTCCTGACTGCCAAGCCAGCCTCACACTCCTGAGGCCTTGCCTCTGGACTCTATCCCCTGCTGGAACTGTAAGTCAAATTAAACCCTTTCTTCCCCTACGTAACTGGTAGGTAACTGTAACTAACACAGTTACTAAAGAGACTTGTTGCCAAGCCTGTTGACTCGAGTTGGATTCCTGGGTCCCACATGGTGGAAGGAGAGAACCAACTCCTACAAGTCATCCTCTGACCTCCACTGTGGCAGGTACCCCCCCTCCAATAAATAAATAAATGTGAAAAAAATGAAAGTGGGTCACCCAGAGAGCCAACAGACAAGGTCTGTTCAGGTATATAGAGATTCAAATTCTTGCAAATAGGGAGGGAGATTGGGTTGTTTTATGAAGCTTTACCTTGGTGGGGGGTGCTTAAACCCGAAGAAATCTAATACATCCTGGTGTCCCTGTGTTCCTGTCACCTCTTCCCTAGATCCACCAAGTCCCTGGGGTCTAAGCATGATGTATCATCAGCCTGGTGCCTCTAGGGCCCCAGAGAGAACAGATTTGTACTCAGGTCTCAATTTTGCCAGTTTCCAACCTTCTGACATTGACCAAGTCAGGGAGCTTCTCTGAGCCTCTGTCTCTTCCTCTGTAAATGAGGAGATGATGAGAATGCTTGTTTCCAGAGTTAATGTGAGGCTTAAATAAGATAATGTTGGTGAAGTACTGGGCACTTCAAGTGGCCCAAACAGAGGCACAACAAAGCCGAGCCTTTTTTCCTTTTTTCCATTTATTCCTAAACCTGTGGAAGATGAAGGAAGTGCTTCTTCAACAGGAATGAGGCAAGAGCCAGTTTTTGCCTGTAAGAGTTCAGAAACCTGGGGCTTCAGATAGAACCAGGTTGGTAGAGTGTCTGCCTAGCATGCGTGAAGCCCTGAGTTTGATCCCAAGCACTGCTTAAACCATGTGTGGTAGCTCATGCCTGTAATCCTAGCATTCAGGAGGTAGAGGCAGGAGGATCAGGAATTCAAAGTCATCCTTGACTTTATAATGAGTTCTAGCCCATCCTGGAATAAAAGGAACGCTTTTTTTAAAAAAAAAAAAAAAAAAAAAAGGAAAAAGTTTTGAACCCCATAGAGAAAATCCAAAGCTCATGGCCATGAATCCAGTCCCACAGTTGTGTCTGTTTCCCATACATCAGTTCCACCAAGTCTCAGACATTTGATAAAGTTCCTAAAAGTTCACTTTAGTCAAGCACGTTCTCCTCTCTCCCTGCTACACATTTTAAAGTCACCATGGCAGTCAAGCTCCTAGGTGTCGTTAACCCGTATGCCTATCAGCCGTGATGGGTTGCAGAGAACAGGCACACTTTGTTCTCCGAGCTCCCGTTTGTTGGTGCCAGTTTTCTGAGGAACTGAAACAAGAAAAAGAGCAATTAAAAGTGAAGCTGCTCTTAGGGGTAATGGGGGCCAGATGTGCTGGCTGGGTGGGTGTAATGCGAAAACTGGCAACTGGGTTCCCAGACCCAAAGACAAGAGCATTTAAGAATCCTTTCCTTGGGGTTGGGGCGATGTCAACAAAGTGCTTACCACACAAACATGAGGACCTGAGTTTTGTTATAAAGATGATCAAACACCACAGCAGTCTGTCCACAGAGGAAAACTGACACAAGAATTCCCTTCAGGGGTGAGGTTTATTATACAAAAGGGCCCCAACCCATGGTCCGGACTTGAGGTGAAAGGGAGCACTTTAGAAACAAAACAATATATCTCCATGGAATTTGAGAGAGAGAGAGAGAGAGAGAGAGAGACAGAGACAGAGACAGAGACAGAGACAGAGACAGAGACAGAAACAGAGAGACATGAGCCAGATGGAGGGAGCAGTCAGAAGACCCTCTTCAGAGAGCAGCCTCCATCTCTCGATCAAAACCCACTGAGCAGTCTTGTTGAGGAGTCTTGGACCAATCCTCAGAGCAGAGCAAAGGTCTAACTTTCTATAACTTTTCAGGGGTGGCAGGAAGTTTCAGGTCATATGATTTAATTCTACATATGTGACAAGGAACTTGGAGGAGCCAGGCACCATAGAGAGCTGTCAATCACAGCACAAGCTACTTTTTAACTCTGTCCCAGAGAGAGGGACTCTGTCCTACAGGGAGGTGTGGCCCGATTCAGACTGTGGGATCAGGCCTAAAGGTGTGGACCTGCATTCTAAAAGTTTAGTCCCCAGAACTCATACAAAGGCCTTGTAATCCCAGTGCTGGGGAGGTGAGGACAGGGGAATTCCTGGAAGTCTCTAGTCAGCCAGTCTAGCCTAACCAATAAATGCCAGGCCAATGAGGCTCTGACTCAAAAAAAAAAAAAAAAAAAAAAAAAAAGTAGGTTGGACATGGCATAGGCCTTTAGTCCCAGCACTCAAGAGGCAGAAGGCAGAACTCTGTGCCATTGAGGCCAGCCTGGTCTAAATAGTGATATAGTGAGTTCCAGGCCAATCAGTGCTATACAGTGAGACCCTGTCTCAAAAAACAAAATAAAAACAAAAAATAAAGCAACAACAAACCCCACACACAGAAAAGTGAAACAAAAACCCAAACAAACAAAAACACCACAATGCAGAGGACTGAGGGATTCAGTGCGTAAAAGGCAAGCACGGAGACCTGAGTTTAGACCCCCAGCGCCCGGTCCGCAGCGCTGGGAGTGACTGCACACAACTGTAATCCTGGCTGGGTGTGGTGGCACACGCCTTTGATCCAAGCACTTAGCAGGCAGAAGTAGGTAGATCTCTGAGTTCGAGGCCAGCCTGGTCCACATAGCAAGCTCCAGGCCAGCTGGGGCTACAGGGAGACCCTGTCTCAAAAAGACAAAACAAAACAAAGCAAAACACCTGTAATTCCAGTGCTGGGGAGGAGTGGGGGCAGAAAGATCACTGTGGCTTGGCCAGGCAGCCAAGCCAAACAAAGGTGAACTCTAGGTTCAGTGAGAGACCCTGTCTGAACAGAATAAGGCAGAGAGTGATAGAGCAGGACACCCAAAGTCCTCCTCTGGCCTCCACACATGCATACACATCTGCACATACACGTGTACGTACACTATACACACTGTCACACACACAAAACCATGGTAGATAGCTCCTGAGGACTGACATCTGAGATTGACCTCTGGCCTCCATACATATGGATACACGTGCACACACATATCCTCACACACATACATGTACACGCACAATACATACATACCTAGACTCCTTTCCTCTCATGGCAGCCCTTACCAGTACCATGCTGCAGCCCCGCTGGGGAGTGGGTGGCTCTGCCTTGATGCATTTTAGAGGCGGGAGATCAGATTCCCCGGGGGCAGTGCAGGTCGCCCATGACACGTTAATACTCCTGGGCCTTCAGCAAGGAGAGGAGAGTGAGCTCTTTCCCATTGCTGTGTTTGTCAAAGTCAGCTTACTTCTGTGAAAGCAGCTAAGCACGAGGCTGTGTCCTGGGCTTCGGTCAGGACTGCAGTGACTAGGCTATGGGTCCTGCCCTTGAAGTGAGGCCATGTGGAAGCCAAGGACCATGAGGAGATTCTGCAACCCAAGAAGAGGGCTAGAGAAAATGAAGCTATCATCCATATTTCCAGAATATCCAGTGGGAGTTGGATGACAGGTGGGAGAGAAGCAGGTGGACCCCACAGGGAGCCACAGTGGGCCTGGGCTGAACTTGGGGGCAGTGAGGAGGAGAATGGAGTGGCAGAGAGCCAACCCTCCAGCTCAGGTGATGGTGAGCCTGGGAAGGGAAGTGGTTTTGGTGCTGGGCTGTTGGGGGAGCACCAGAACAAATAGGTTTATATATGTTGGATGTCAGGCCCCAATGGGCTGTTAAGTGGCAGGTCCTACCAGCTACTGGATATATAGCTTTGTGACATAGAAGCACCATCCCAACTGGGGTAGTAGATTCAGAAAATACCAACAGATAGGTGGTCAAGGAAGGTAGAAAGGGATGATGGGAGAGAGAAGAGTGAGGCAGCATAGGAAGACAAGAGCCTGAAAGTGTGAGGGGAATGGGCTGAGGAAGCAAAAGGGCTTTCAGTTACCTGTGTGTGTCCTCGACTTTCTGGGAAACAAGCCTTTGTCTCCACATGGTGTGAGTGAGGGTGGCCAAGTCGTAGCCGACTGTGGGTCCCAGATCCCACTGCCTCAGTCAGTTTAGGGATGGCCATGAGACCCTCAGAGCCAAGGGAGAGCAGGGAGAAATGTGAGTGAGGGGTGACGGAACTGGGGGAAGAAGGGATTGTACTGGGCAAGACTACGTTGACCTGGAAAAAGCAAGGTGAAGGTGTGGAGTCCAGCACCCACACGGTCACTGAAAACTGCAAGGGAACGCAGGGACCGTCTTTAGTGACACTTGAAAATGAAGCCTGGGTTGGAAATGACAGGGCAGAGAGAAAGCAGGTCCCAGTGACACTGTGGAGCCACTGGGTCAAACCCCTGAAACCAACCCTACCTAAGTGTTCTAGTTGTACAGCCTAGTAATTTTAATTTCCTTTTGTTGTTCAAACCAGTTGAAGCTGAGGCCCAATTTGTTTGTTCTTCTCCTTGCAAGGTGAGATGCCCTAGTTAATGCAGAGACTGGTGAAGAGCTCTCCTGGGCCAGGACATGAAGTGGGAGAGGAGGTACCAAGATCTCAGATGCATCTGTGTCCCCAAATACCTCTCACCATCGTAGAGCCACCTATTCGGTCACTTGCTATTTTCTATTTTGAAATCTCTTTAAGTTTTTTTTTTTTTTTTCCTTTCCAACAGTATAATTAACATGCTACTAAAGTTGTTTATTCACTAAGAAAAATAGTTGGAAAATAGGTTAGACTTCCATTCTCCTTATATGGCCTGCTCAGATGCTGGAGCATGGTCTTCCTATTCCAGGGACAGTGGCACATGAGGATGTGTCTTGACACCCCCCACTCTGACCATCTTCCACACTGTGGTCATGTGTACTGTCTGAAAAGCACAGTCCTTCCTGCTTAGAAACAGTGAGCCTTTCCGTAAAAGCAGGAAGACATCACTTGTGGACCCCTAAGTGCATTGTGTAATTGTGTTGCATGTTCTAGATCCTGGTTCACCTCCCTGCTTTGTTAGAGCAGCAAAAGGTCCTATAAGATTAACTGGTCAAGACTATAAAATCTCTAGTCTTCTGTCAGAAGACTCTTCTTTCCAGTTTCACTGGTCAATCACCTGGACATTCATTGGACCACCCCAGGAAGGCAGGCTCACCTGAAGTCATGCTGAATAGATGGATGGACTACCTAGTGAGTTAATGAATAGTAAACTTTTCCTGCCTGGAATCCTCCCTCCTCGTGCACTGTTTCTGGACCCAGCCACAGACACGTAGCTCTCTGTAAATCTGCCCACTTTTCTGAATTATTCGGAGAAGTGTGATCTCTCCTTTTCTTCTTTATATCCCTTTTCTAGGCATGGTGGTTTTTCTGACTCTTTGGGCTACCCTGGCATCTGTATTTCTTTCTCTCTGAAGCTTCCTTCTCCCCACCATGTGGCTGCCAGTCGGCCACATGTCCAACTTCCATGTGGCCTCTAAACCTGCATCGCTTCATGACTTCCTTCCTTCTCTCTCCGTTCCCCTTCTCAAGGCAGCTGCTGAGATTCACGGCTTGTCTTCTCTGAGGATTTTTCTCTAAACTCTAATAAAATTGTCCTAAAGCTTTAATTTGCATTTATTCTTAAATTCTTTTATGAATGAGACTAAGAACCCTCCAAGGGATGCTCCCCTGACCCCATCTACTTCAGGTCCCTTCCCATAAGCCTGCTGCTGTTCCCCTGGAGTGTGACAAACTATTGGAACATGCTGCACCTGTCTGCCTTCAGCTTGGAAAAGTGATCTTAATAAGTTAATGTGTTTGGGCCTTTTCCTATGTTCCAGCCACTACAATAAGCAGTGAGTGTGGCTTTTCTCTCACAACTTCCAGGTTGTGAAATTGTACTATTTTTTACCCCACACACCCTTTCCAGTCTAAGCCACTTAGATTTAAGGGAACATCCCAGAAACTGAGATATGGATCCTGATTTGAGGTTTGTCACTGGGGTTGGGGAGTAGAGGATCAAATAGCAAAAGTCAGAAAAGATATGACTGTTCAGAGGCCGAAAGTGTGGACATGGAGTTAGGTAGATCGGTCAAGAAGGGGCATATAGCACCACCTCGGCTAAGCCTAGGGCTCTGCCCCACCTCAGCCAAGGCTTACAGAGCCGCTTCTCATTCAGATGAGGTCCCCGCTGCAGGCCACGGGTCACTGTTGTCAGGACTTCCTGGTCCCTGGAGATTGGAGGCTCTACAATGTGCCCACCAACTTTATCTCTCTCTCCTGCCACTCTTCTCTCTGTCTTTGTCTCTGTGTCTCTGTCTGTCTCTGTTTCTCTCTCTCTCTCTCTCTCTCTCTCTCTCTCTCTGTGTGTGTGTGTGTGTGTGTGTGTGTGTGTGTGTGTGTGTGTGTGTATAGGAGTATTTGCAATTTACAAAGGTCCAGAGCCTTGTCACACAAGGCCTGCTGGCTATTCCTCTGAGGTCTCCTGAGGGCACTGTCCCTACCTCTTGTGGGCTCCTCTCTGACAGAGAGAAGCTTCCAACCTCATCTTTCTGGATGCCTCCCGCCCCCACCCCCCATAATCCAGCATAATGAGTTTCCACAAAACAAAAGCCAGGATGGGAGGAGACCCTTCTCGTGTGCTTGGCAACAGGCTACAGGCTGAAGTCTCTCCCTGAGAACAGAGCACAGGAGTTGCCTTCCCAGGCTGGAGAGGAAGAGTCTAATGTGGGAAAGGTGTATGGGCTAATGCCTCACCTTTCCCCAGCCTCACCCTACTTTGCATGCTCCATGGAGTTCAAACTTCAGGGAGGCTGAGTTTCATATCTATCCAGTTCACTCAGGTCTCAGATTGGGGACTGACATACAGTGGGTGCTCAGTAAGTATTTAAAGAGGAAGGAAGAGGGGCTGGCAAGATGGCTCATTAGGTAAAGGTGCTTGCTTGTCACTAAGCTTGATGACCTGAGTTTGATCATTAGGGACCCACGTGGTAGAAGGAACTGACTCCCACAAGTTGTCCTCTGGCCTCCACAGTGTGCTGTGGCATACATGTACACACACACACACACACACACACACACACACACAAATAAATAAATAAATAAATAGTAAATAACTATTGTTAAAATTGTTTTCAAACAGAGGGTAAGGCCGGGCGTGATGGCGCACACCCTTAATCCCAGCACTTGGGAGGCAGAGGCAGGCATATCTCTGTGAATTCAATGTCAGCCTGGTCTACATAGTGAGTTCCAGGACAGCTGGGGCTACAGGGAGACCCTGTTTCAAAAAGACCGGAAAAAAAAAAAAAAAGAGGGTGAAAAGAAGGAAAGGGAGACTTTTTCCGGTATCTCTTCTTTTCATATTTTAGCTTCTCCCCGCTGCAGTACAGACTCATTAAGGAGGCCGAGGAGAGGATTAAAGGAAGTGGTTCCACTCAGCATGGTTGATGATATGCCTCACGCTTCCCTAGGGGGATATTTGAATTTCAAACAAGGAGCTGTGTCAAAATACCTGAGATAAAAGTACTTAAAGAAGGAGGATTTATTTGGCTCCCACTGTCAAGATTTCTGTCTTTGGTCAGTGACCCCGTAGTTTCTGAGCTGTGATTTAGCAGAACACTATGACCAAAGGTCATGGCAAAGTAAAGCTGCTTACCCATGGACAGCAGGAAGCTGGGCACCAATTTACAATAATATCAACAATATACATCTCTATCAATGGACTGATCCATTGATTAGGTCATAGCCATGACAACCTAATGACTTCCTCCAAAGCCCTGTCTTTGAACATTACACTGGGTACCAAACTTTCAACACATGAATTTTTGAGAGACATTTCATATGCAAATTATAAAAGGAACTAATAAAGGGGACACACACATACATATATAACTCCTACAAATCAACAAGGCAAACTCCCCATAAATACATATGTAGAACACTCAGAACAGCCACTCCACCAAAGAGGATAATCAGATTGGCACCCCAAGAATGACTAAAATTACAAAGACTGAGAGCACCAAGGGCTGGTGAGGATGTAGAGCAACTTAAACTCTCCAAAACTGCTCATGAAAGGGTAAATTAGTACAGTCCTTTTGTGAAAACAGTTTGGAAGTGTTTTGAATGCTGAATATATTCATATTCATAAATTCTGACTCTGGATATTTATCTAGCAGAAGTTTGTTTATGCATCTGCCAAAAGTTATGTGCAGAAATGTTCATTGCTGGGCTCTTTATAGAAGTCATAAACCTGAAGCTACCCAAATGCTCATCATGAATGGGCAAATGTGTAATTTAGACAATGGATATACGTTCAGCAATAAACAGGGACACAACATGAACGAATCTCACAAATACAATGTTGAGTGTAAGATGAGTTTTCACTCTTTCTGTTACGTGTTTTATTTAAACAAAACAGTTAGTATTAAAAGATGGGGTGAGGGAAGTAAAAGTCAATGATTATCCTAAAGGGCTCAATGGATAAATACACTATCTTTAAGCGTTACCTCCTCCAGGAAGTTCTCCCTGATCCTTTCCCCTTCCTAGGAAAACTGGGCCCTCACTTTCCTGAGTCCCTTCTAAGCACCACAGCCCCATGCCTTTTATAAGACTCTTACTTCCTGCTGATGGAAGCAAGCTGAGATTGGGAGATATGAATGATCACTGTACAGTGAAGACAAGTTGATGATGCTATAGCTTTTAAAAATCTTTATTTTATATATATGTATGTGTGTGTATGTGTCTTTGTGCTTGTCCATGTGTGTGTGTGTGTGTGTATGTGTGTGTGTGTGTGTGTGTGTGTGTGTAGGTGTGTGTGCAGGTGTGCGTCCTGTGCATGCAACCAGAAGCTAGAAGAGGGAGTTGAGGGTCCTCTTCCAATGATTCCTTTGAGGCAGTGTCTCTCTCCCTGAATCTGGAGCTTGTCTTTTCTCATGTAGGATAGAAGCTAGCAAGCCCCAGAGGTTCTCCTATCTTGCTTATCTCAGAGCTGAGGTGTGTGCAGAATGCCTAGCTTGCTACACAGGTGCTGGACTCTGAAATCCAGTCCTGATGATTGCATATCAAGTGCTCTTTACTGCTGAGCCATCTCTCTAGCTGCAGTGCTATATAGTTTCAATCTGGAATGTCCTCCTGAGGCCATGTATTGAGAGCTTGGTTTCCAGTCTGTGGCACTATTGAGAGGCAGGGGTAGAAGCTTTAAAAGGTGGAGGGAAGTAAGGTCACTGGGGATGTGCCTTTGAAGGGGATATTGGGACCAGCCCCTTCCTGCTTCCCTCTTTGCTTCTTGGCTTCCTTGAGATGGACTGGCTATCTCTACCACATACACCATGACTTGTGCTATGTATTATGGTGCAACAGACCCAAAGCAACAGGGCCAACTGACTATAGTCTGAAACCTCCAAAACCAAGAGCCAAAATAAACCTGAGGTGGACAATTTCAGTTGTCAACTTAACACACCTGGAAAGAGGGAACCTTAACTAGGGAATTTTCTCTATCAGATTGGCCTGTGAGTATGTTTCTGAGGAATTTCTTGATTGTTGAGTGATGTGGGAGGGCCCAGCCCACTGTGGGTGGTGCTATGCCTGGGCAGGTGGTCCTGGGCTATTTAAGAAAACAAATTGAGTACCAGAGAGGGGAGCAAGCTGGCAAGCAGCATTCCTCCATGGTCTGTACTTCAGTTCCTGCCTCCAGGCTCCTGCCCTGGCTTCCCTCAAGGATCAACAGTGTTCAGGAGGTATAAGTCAAATAAATTCTTCCTCCCCACATTAGTTTTGGTCACAGGAATAGAAGGTAACTAGGACAAAACCTTTCCTCTTTGTAAATTGATTATCTTGGGTTATTTTGCCACAGTGAGGGAAGGCGGAGTAGACAAGATGGCTATGATTTATTCGGCTCCACTGCTGAGTCTGATGTGGTGTTGTACACTTGCATGTCTAGATTTTTATTTTTCTTTGAGGCATAGTCTGTGTATCTGAGGATGATCTTGAACTTCTGATCCTCCTGCTCCAATTTCCCAGTGCTAGAATCACAGGTGTGTGAAACCAGATCTGGTTTATGTGATGCTGAGAATCAAACCCAGGGTTTCATGCATGCTAGGCAAGTGCTCTATCTCCTAAGTGAGCCATATCCTCAGCCCTGGACTTTCTTAATACTGACAAACAACCATACGAGGAGAGAATAATTGCCCTTTAATACAAACCCACTTGCCCATGCTTGCACAGAACCATACTGCCTGTGAGCGTTGTTGCCAAAGAGAGTCAAGGTGAAGTCCCAGTACCCCTTTGAAATGGTGGTTGAGGAACACAGAAGGGAAGAAAGAGAAGTGGGAGGGGAGAGAAAGGGAGAGAAAGTAGGATGACGGAAGGAAGGGAAGAGAGAGGAAAAGAGAGGGCTCCTTTCTCCATGTGCTGAGGACAAGCCCACTGGCAGCCTGCTCTACAGTGGAGAGAGGATTCACCAGGCCTTGGGAAGCACTGGAGGGGAGATGGGATGAGGAACAGGTAGAGCTCTCTCCCCTCCCCAACTGGGGTCCTGGCTAGGGGGAATCACAGTTGTCAATTCAAAGTCTGCTGGTGGGAGCTCCACACTAGGTCTGCAGCAGAGGCAGGGTTAGCTTTCAGTTTAATCCCCAAGTTTCCTTTCTCCCTTCCACCTCCAGTTGCTGCCTTTGAAAAACTGCCTTGGGGTTCATGTTACAGCATCAAATAGGGATGGAGGAGGCATCTCACTTTAGCAGCAGGAGTCTCTAAAGCAGCTTAAGCCCCTGGGGCTGCCTGGCACACAGACTCCCACAGAGCACAACAGGGTGGGGCTGTGTTCGCAGCTCCAGCGGGAGCCACAGACTGTCATCCAGGCTGTGGGCAGATACACAGCTGCAGACCTGCAGGGGTGCAAGACTTTACTTGCACAGACATATGCATGCCTACCAATGTGAACCCAGGTGTGTGCATGCTGTCATGTGACATGTATGTATACAGACAACAGTCCTGTGCTCACATACTGTAAAAATGGTAGTTTTTAGAATGAGTAGTTTTGTCCTTAGCTTCCTGCCCACGAGAGTCTCCTGATACCATCTCTGTAATGTCTTTCCTAATTGTCTCTCTTCCTTGCTGTGGTCAGGATGAGGATGTCCACACGAAGTCTGATGCTTCTGCTTCTGCTGGACTCATGTTGTAAAGCCCCTCTGTCACTTCTGCCTTTCCTTTGACTTAACACTGCTCTTCTATCCTCTAAGGTTCTCTGGAGCCAGTATCTCCCCACTTCACCCTGACATTCAAGGCCTTGCCAATGATTGCCCCATTGTTTCACAGTCCTTCTTAGGCCCTTGCAGAGCCCATTGACCCCTGTGTGCTCTTGAGCCTCTTGGCTCAGCTCTAAGCATCGTGGGTGGTCATCACTTTCTGGGTGTGACTGCAGAAATGAATCAACTGGCTAGGGAACACTTAGGCACCTGCTCTAACTTCTCTAAGCCCACCACCCACACTGATAAAAAGCCTCCACTAACAACTCTGGGTAGTTTATAGGTGGGGATGTTGTATGGCTATTTTCTCCAAGTTGAAACATTCTTCCAGAATGGAGGAGGGGGGCTCCTCATAAGAGGAGCAAACAAAACACAAGGCTCAGGAGGCTCCTGAAACTCACAAGATCCACAAGTTGGCTTCCCAAGGTTATCAAAGCAGTAAACAACTGGTGGGAAAAGGAGACTCAGCCAAACTCCACACAAGTTGTGAGGGGACTTGTAGTTTTCGTGAGCTGTCTCTCATGCTGAGCAGGCTAGTCAATGATGCAGCTGTCTCTGAGTCCCCCATGCTCTGTAAACCCTTATCCACACTCCGGAAGTAACCCCACTGAACTCACCAGCTCGCTAAACTGGCCTTGAGTGGCATCATTTCTTTGATCTGTTGTCAGTGCCATATCTGGGGTGAAGAGATGTTTCTTCACATCCCCCCAGGAAAAGTCACACAGTAGACGTGTGCTGAGAACGTAGCAGAGCTGCTAACACATGGTGGGTGCTGCACAAATTATAACAGTGGTTGCTTGTTTTAATATCCATTTTCATTTTCACCAAAGACTTTCCACTGTTTCTTGACTCTCCATCTCTTTTCCTGCCTCTCGCAGTTCAGTGCCTGGTTCCCAGAGATGGCTCATTGAAGGCTAGTTGGATTGATCGTCTAAATGGCTTCTTATGGCTTGTTTCTAGTCTGGGGATTCTGAGCTGAATAATGCTCTTCCTCCCCACCAGTCTCTCGGGAGGAGCTCCTCCTCAGTGTCTGCAGCTGAACAGCTGCTCTGTCTGAAGTTCTTGGAGCTGAGGGAGTGGAGACCTGGGGAACTGGCACAGCTGAGGCTCACTGCTCCAAAAGGCAGAGTCATTGCAGCCAGGCCCCCAGCAACTGCCTAGCCCCTCAGCACCCCAGGGTTGCTGCACATGTGGCTGAGGTTCCCATAGCAACCTCTGTGTACCTGCCTGTGTCTGTATCGCCACATGGCCTCCTGAACTCATGTGAGAGGTTGGGGAGGGGCCAGGAGGGGGTGCTCCCATGCACTTGCTCCAAGTTTTCTCATCCTCACAGTAATTGGGAAAATGCCAGTGTTGTCTTCATATCACTGACAGGGAAATAGGCTCCAAACCATCTCAGGTTCACCCAGGGAGCACACAAGAGAACAGACACTCTGGACCACCTTGTATTGATGGTCAGGGCAGTCAGAACCTGCCAGAGATCTCTGGTTGTAAGTGAGAAAAACTAGCTCCCACTATCAGAAGTCATAAAGGTTTTATGGAAAAGTGTAGCGCATACCTGAAAGAAAGGAAAAAAACGAAGTCACATGATGGGAAAGGACAGGACACAGGGCAGCTTTGAGGGCCTAGGGACACCAGTAGACAGTCCTTTCATCAGAATGACTAAGCCCCCACCTTGAAATCGTTTTGCTTCTTTGCTCAGGGTTTAGGCTTCGGGAGCTGGGACCCAGTGCCACCTAAAGTTGGGATGCAAAAGAAGGGAGAATGAATGCTAGATAGGGCAAACCCCAAGGGCATCATGTTGTAACAGGATGCAAGGGGAAGTTCTACGGGCAATGAGAAAGGAGATGAGAGTGGATGCCACACAGATGAGCTGGACCTACACAGGAGGTAGCAGTGATTGAAAGATAGATCCTGGGACAAGGACGCTGGATGCTGGAGGTTGCCATCTTCCACTGAGACATCCATGTATAGTATTAATCAACTGGTTAGCTGGTCATCCACACCCCTGAGTTCTCTCTGTCTCTGTCTGTCTCTGTCTCTGTCTCTCTCCTAGAATCAGAGAGCCAGCCTTGGGTGGTGGAAAGAGCCTGTGGTGTTAGCCAACTTATTGTTGTTACAACAAAACAAGCTAAATGGAGGAATTCAGAGATTTCAGTCCATGTATCTTGGCGCCATTGCTGTGGGGCTATAGGTAAAGCAGTGCACATCATGGCAGGGAGGACCTGCAGGGTCAGAGGAGGATGACCAGGAGGAGGATGAAGGTCAGTTCTTCCAAATGAAGAAAAAAGTGAGCACAAAGTCCCTGAGAATGGAAAGAGTTGGGTATGTTTGAGGAACTGGAGTGAGATCAGTATGTCTGGAGCATCATAAGCAAGTGATGGGAGGTTGAAGATGGAGAAGTACCAGGTGACAGTCAGGTCACCAACTTCCTACAGATGGCATGGATCTTGGATTGCATTCTGGTAAACGGGGATGTGCCTGAGGATGTTTTAGCATCTGTGCTTCTGTGTGGCTGGCTCCTTTGAGGAAGGATGTGATCATTGAATCACAGCAGCTGTGTTCACCCACAGAGGCCCCCACAAGATCAGGCCCATTAACGTTTCCTGGTGGAGGAGGGGGAAGGCTCACAGGACACAGTAGCCTTCCTGAGATCCTCAACAAGCCCCACTCCTCCCCTCCACTAGGTTACATAAGAGGTAAATAATTGACCCCAGTGGTGTAGCTGCTGGCAAATTCCCCGGGGGTTTCCAGTGCTCCAGCTGCCTTTGAGTCACCCATGGTCCCCCAGTAAACTCATTGGTTCTCCAAACTGGCTTGTGTGCAATCTTTTCTCTGATCAGTTGATGTCCTCTCTAGCTGAAGTGAGTAGCTGTTTATGTCTCCTCCAGAAAAGTCACGCTCACAGTACTGGACACTGTTTGCATTTTGACCTGATCTCCCTGGCTGCTGGGTAGAGAGCACACTGAATCAGAGAGTGGGAGTCCAGTCTGGAGACCATCGTAGCGGGCAGAGTGATGCAGAACATATGAGGACAGTGGGCCACCTTCAGGCCACCTCAGCTAAGTCAGGTGCCACAGTCAGGGGGTGAGATCACCCCCAGGGATCCAGGAGAGCACTTCTTCTCCCCAACGCCTGCTCCCAGCCTCTGGCTGATGGATGGCACGCCTGATGTTCTGACTGGGCCCCGTGCCTAAGTGACAGGTGACGGATGGAGTTGAAACTGAATGCTCTGAGCCGTGTAGCCAGTGCATTGCTCCAAGGAGGACTTTGGAGCCAGGAGTTAATTTTTAAAAAAGAAGGAGTGAGGGAGCTTAATATCACTTCCTCTCCTGGTCAATTAGCCCAGTGGACTGCAGGGAGCTGGAATTTTAAAGATCCCCTTCATCATCTTTGTCTGGCTGGCCATGTGTAGGAGTGTGGTGGCAATAATTGCACTAACCCATTAACAAATGCAATTAAAGTACAGGGACTCTGGCACCCCTGACTCTAATTAAACAGCAGATGAGGGGTTCATGGGAGTGGTCTTGGAGATGAATCACTTGAAACTGAAAACTTTGGAGGCTGGAAGTCTGGACAGACAATACAGACACCATTGGAAGAAAAATCTCTTTAATCTATCCTAGCCTGTTCCAACTTGAGGACCAATCTGCAGGTGGATGGATCTTTATACAACACAGAGATAATATTCGGAACACACAAAACATGACTTCGAGCCAAGCACTTCCTCTCTGCTAAGGATACACGCACAGAATGTTTAGATATAGGTAACTATCTGGATCAATTATGATGAGAAAGTAAGAAGTTTATTACCAAGCAGTGTCCGGCAGGGCATGTCCCCGTCCTGTGAAGGGAGACAAAGGAAGAACTGTCTATTCTGGGCCATCTCTACTGAGTCAGGCCTGCTTCTGTTCCTTTTCTATCCATTACCTTTAATTCAACACAAATCCCACCAGCCTTATGCAAGAGCTCAGTCAGATGTCTATTACAGAGAGATGATGACATCATGGGGAGTTCAAGTTCCTTGACTAAGATCATAGAATTTGCAGGTGATGGAGCTGGGATTTACATCCTGGTCTAAGAGGTTGCCAGCAGCCCAGCCCATCATGAAGAGGCCTCTTTGAAATCACTGCTGCCAAGATCTTCCTTTGTGGCCCTTGAAGTGGATGGAGGGGCATTACAGTGTTAGTACAAACTGCCCCTCCCTCTTCTCAGCTGAATCTTCAATTTAAAAGAAAATTACTTATTATTCTTATTTTACGTGTATGAGTGTATTGCCTGCATGTGTGTAAGTGCACGCATGTCATGCAATGCCCAAGGAGGTCAGAAGAGGGCATTGGATCCCCTGGAACTAGAGTTATAGGCAGTTGTTAGCTGTTTTGTGGGTACTGAGAATTGAACCCAGGTCCTCTGCAAGAGTAGTCAGTTTTCTTAACCACTGAACCATCTCTCCAGCCCATGAATCTTCAGTTTCTGAAAGGAGATCTTTCTGTGATATCTGGCCTGGTCTGAGCCCCCATGTACTGGCTAACTTGCTCATCTCAAACAAAGAAACCACACCCTAGCTTGCCTCTTCCTGTTCTCTCTGTACCCTCATTTCAGCCTCTTTGTTCACTGTGCAGACGCCAGTCCTCACTCTGGTTAGCATCGGCACTGGAGCTGGGTGCTGAAGTGTATAATGGAAAAGCTCTTGCGCTGGTGAGATAGCTCTGTCAATAAAGTGCTTGAAGTGTAAGGATAAGAACCTGAGTTTCATCCTTAGCATTCACACAAGAAGCCTGTTGTGGTGGCACTGGAAAGGTGGGAACAGGCAGATCCCTGGGATTTGCTGGCTGGCAGCCAGCCTAGCCAAATCTGTGAACCCCAGGTCCCCAGGGCTAGAAAGAGCTCCATTTGAGGAGCTGGAATGAGAAGGTCAGTATGATTGGAGCTTCCTAAGCAAGGGACAGAAGGAGGCAGGTTGAGGATGGAGATATACCAGATGAGACAACCTCATCTCCCAAAACAAGGTGGCTCTGCTTCCTCACTTCATACGCAGTGTGATAGCCAGCCTCCCTCTCTTGCCGCCATGTTTTCCCTGCTTTGTATCTCCTTGAACTGACCAGAAGAAACCACAGTGGAGTATACGGATCAAAGGGGCAGGAAAGGACTTTCATCCTCCCCTCTTCCACATGCCAGAACCCCAAGAAGATTGAGGCTGCAGAGACCAACAGCTTCAACTCATCCCCTACCCCGACCCCTAGCATCATGTGGAACCTGCTATAGCCAGAGGAATCTGAGAACGTCACTGTTCAACTCAGGGCAGTTGTGCCAGCAATTCACTCCATAAATTAGTGCTGCCCTTAACCTTAGCCAGAGAAGCTTCATCTGCAGTGGGTACAGTCAATGTAGAGACTCAACTTGTCAAAGAGCTGAGAATAAGTAACTACTGAATGCTCGGCCTTCAATGGCACATCTATATCAATGCCTCCATCTCTACCAAGACTCAGGGAACATTTCGGAAGAGAGGGCAGAAAGAATGTAAGAGGGGGGATGGGGAAATGCTGTCTTCTGGACATGACATGGCCATGGCACTCATGCACTCACTACAGCTATGTTTACCTGCACAAGACCAGTCAACATTCTAGCAAGCAGCACTAATTAGACTCAGTGGGTTCCAAAGAATGGGGGAGGGGACATGGAGGTGGGAAGGTGACATACTGGGGGGTGGTTCAAGGGGAGTGGGAGGAAGACATGGGGGCACGTATGAACAATGTATACATGTATGACATTGCCAAAAAATAAATAAAAGACCTCAAAACAAAAACAAACAAGGTGTATGGCTCCTGAGAAACAACACACAAGGTTGACCTCCAGCCTTCAAAAAGCCCTGTGACTTGAGTTTGCAGAAGAAACTCAGCTGCTCTTGACTATCACAGCTTACAGATTTCCCCTACAGGTGCACAGACAATGGCAAGAGATGACAGACCACCTGTGCCTACTGGGGACCCAGTCACCCTGCAAGAATACTGAAGTCCCTCTGCTTTTGCCAGAGGGTGCCATATGTTTCCTGATTCCCAGTTCCCCCATCCTATTTTCCTGGGAACTTAGTTTTTCTCTATGTCCTCAGTGAAGAGCTAGTTTCAGAGGGCAATAGAAATTACCACTGGGTCAAGATTGTGTTTGGAGAGGAGCTACCTGCCAGTCTGCCCAGGATACCTGCTGCTTCCTGAGTTTAGGACTCTCCCAGGCCTGCTTCATTCACTGCTAGCTGCATACAGCCTCCTGTAAGATGGGAAGAGAAAAGGCAGGGCTCACCACCTGTCGCTGAGTCCAAATGTGAACCAGTGACCCATTTTGCAAAGCAGCCAAAGGAAGGACCCATCTTCTCTTGCAACTCCAGAACCCTAGAGCAGTGCTGGGCATTTAGACATGACCTTGAACTCACCCCCCACCTCCACTTCCTTCTCTTACTTGGGAAAACATCTTCTCTGAGTCTGGCAAAGTTCTAGGGGTAGTGAATCAAGCAATAAATAAGACAGGAACACATAACAGTAAACCACTCAGTGTGAGGAGCCTTCCCTTGGGGCAGGAGAAAAGGCACCTTCTGGGAGCTTGATGGAGCCATGGCTGATTAAGCCAGGGATGGCAGCCTTTTATTCCCCATCTTCAAGGCTGAACAGGAAAGAGTAGGCACGGGTCCTCAAGAGAGTCTAAACCAAGTCTACAAAGGTACAAAAGACATGGCCTGTTGTGAGGGGCCTGCAAAATGGCTGAGTGGGTTAAAGGACTTGCTGCAAGCCTGATGACTTGAGTTCGATCCCCAGAACCTACATAAAGGTGGAAAGAGAGAACTGACTCCACAAAGTTGTCCTCTGACCTCCACACTCATATCACTCTCTACACATAATAAAGAGAAAAAAGACATGACATGTTGGTGCCATCTGGACTCTGCCATCTTCAAGGTCCTCAAATCTTCAGGGTTTCAAAGTGAAGGAATAGCACAGGCCCCCCAGACGTCAGTCTCTCAGGCCAGGTGGGAGTAGAGGAGGGCCGGGGTACATGCTCTTTCTCCTCAGGATAAGCTGGAATGAAGATGAGGAGGCTGCAGGATACCTATACCAAGAAGGGGACATCAGTATGCCCAGGACAGGTACACTGTGGATGGGACTCCAGACTCAGAGCCTGCACAGGCTCACAGTGGGTGACAACCCACCTTAGACTAGTCTGCCCAAGAATTAAGTTTCATGTGCATGTGGAGACACTTGTACACAAACCACACACACACACACACACACATGCACACACACACACACACTACAGACCCTGGAACCTGGCTCTGCTTGCTGCCTGCCTCCCTGAGACCACAAGCAGGTTCCCCTTTACACCAAGCTGAGCACCGCTGATCACCAGATGCCAAACAGATGGCGGGGAAAAGTTCTTGCTCCAAGGGTGGGCAGCAGCAAGGTCACTGTTGACAGCGAAAAATGGATGAATGACCCCTCAGCTCTTTCCCGCCCTACATCCCAGATTCAGCTGAAGGACTATTCCATTTGGAACTGGGAAGCAGAGTCCACTCCTCCTTCTCATTCTGGATTTTAAGCCTTGTGCTCTCCCTGCCTCCTCTGTGGCCTTCTCTCCTTTGAGATGGTTGTGACAAGGGCAGTATGATGATGCATGGTAAAAAAGACAGACTGGTCGGTGACCTTCAGAAGCCATGGGACCTTCCCACCAAGCCAGGCTAGTCTCTGCTTGGACAAGAACAATTTCACAGGATGCCTTCGCTCAGACTCAAGCACTCAGAGACTGAGATAAAGTGGGACATGGCAAGGACGCTTCATGGTTTGATTACAGATCACTCTGCCACTCACGAAATACCAAGTCCCCCCTCTTTCACTTCACCAATTTCTGTCTTCATTCCAGTCTCTCTTTCTTACATATGAGGTTTACTGAGATAATCTTGGAACTGTTCCTGCTTGCTTGGTGTGTGTTTGGTGAGTGCTTGATGGTGTGTGTGTGTGTGTGTGTGTGTGTGTGTGTGTGTGTGTGTGCAGGTCAGAAGTCAACATCAGGTGTCTTCCTCTATGCTCTCCACTTTATTCATTTATTTTTAAATTTATTTTGATTTGTATGAGTGTTTTTGCCTGCATGTATATAAGTGCATCCATGCATGCAATGCCTGCCGAGGTCAGAGGAGGGTGTCGAATCCCCTGGAACTGAAATTAAGGATGGTTGTTAGCTACCATGTGAGTGTTGGTAACCAAACCTAGGTCCTCTGCAAGAGCAGCCAGTGTTCTTAGCCAACCACGGAGCCATCTCTCCAGCTCTCCATTCATTTATTTTGGCAGGGTCGCACTATGTAGCCCTTGCTGACCTGGTACTCACTACGTAGACCCGGCTGACCTTGAACTAATAGAGATCCGCCTGCCTCTGCCTCCCGAGTGCTAGGATTAAGAGCTCACAAAAATCATACCTCTTGGCAACACAATGGAGGTGGATTATTTTTAATTTTTTAGTTTAAATATTTTATTTTTATTGTGTGTTTGAGAGAGAGTATGTGCCATGTCCTTGGGGTGCCCAGAAGAGGGCATCAGGTCCCTTGAAGCTGGAGTTACAGGTGGCTATGAGCAGCCCCAAATGGGTACTAGGAACTGAACCGCAGTTCTCTGCAGGAGCAACAAAAGCTCTTAGCCAGAAAGCCGTCTCTCCAGTCCCTCCATTTTATATTTTGAGACAGGGTCTCTCACTGAACTTGAAGCTCACCAATTGGCTAGACTGGCTGGCCAGCGAGATCCTGGGATCCTATCTCTATCTCTCAGGCCTGAGATTACAAGTACGCCTGCCACCATACCCGGCTTTTTAACTGGGTCCTAGGGGTATGAACTCAGTCTTCATGCTTGTTTAATAAGCACTTTATTCACTGAGCCATCTCCCCAGTCCCTACCGCTGCTTTCTGACATCCTACCTGGAGCATACCCAACTACCTGAGACCCTCCTCCAAGCTTTCCCACCATTATATAATCACGTCTTTCTTATACTCCCAGATGGAGAGAATACCCCTACAGCTCCCTGTGTGTACTCCCCAACTGTGTGTATGTTCCTCTACTGCCATGAGTAATAGCTTCAACTGGTTTAACTATTGATCCATTCCTGGTGTTCTCTGATGGAACTGGAGGGTCAGCTGAGTCCCTTGTAGCTTTGAATGTGGACCTTCACCCAACTCAGTGCACACATCTTTTAGAAGGGTTGGCCCTAGGCTCTGGTACTCTTAAAGCTTGGAGTAGGAATCCTTGGATGATAAGTCACTTTAGAAGACATAAGAGTCAGAAGGCAATTCCTGTAAGTCCTGAGATCAGGGTCTGCACAAAGCACCCAATCAAGATTAGCTGTCATTTAAAACTATTTATTTTTATTTTTATGTGTATGAGTATTTTACCTGCATGCATGTAAGTGCACTCAGAGATGCTAGCAGAGGGTGTCAGATCCCCTGGAGCTAGAGTTATAGATGGTTGTTATCTGCCATTTAGGTGCTGGGAACCAAACCTTGTCCTATACAAAACAGCTGGTGCTTTTAACCACTGAGCAATCTCTCCAGTCCCATAATTAGCTGTCACTGTTTCTGTTTTATGTGCTTTTTCCTTTACCTGGCTCCCTCCATAAACAGTTGCTGAGTGAACCCTGATCCTGATGGAGACCAGGAGTCATAGCCATTGTTAATGCATCTCAAAGCACACCTCTGTCTCTCCCCAGATTGGCTCTCTTGCTTTCCCTTTTATCAAGGCTGTAGCTGAAACCTCAGATTCACCATCTCTCTGACTCATGCCAATCACTGGTCCCTTCCCTTCTTCACACAGGATCTTATGACTACTTCCTTTCTGGTCCAAGGGTTCCCATGATGGCTTGGGGCTCTCAGGTCTTCTCTGGTCTTCTCCATACAGCTTATCAAAGCCAGGGAAGATCTTTCTAGAGCTTGTCCCGACCGTGCTATGCCTTCAGTTCAGATACCCTCTGGGGATCCTCATCAACTCCTGATGAAGTTCAGACTCTTATCTTGACATTTAAGGATGTCCCAAATCCAGCCCTACCTGATCCATGGACACACATATATCATGTATGTTTTCATTAGGCTGAAGAACTCTGTTAGGACTTCAAGTCATTATGCTCTGTTGATCCTGCCATCCTCAGTGTCCTATACCTATTAAGACTTCAAAAATCCTTCTAATCAAACTTGAGAGATGGCTCAGTGGTTATTAGGACCAGAATTCTGATTCCAGTGCCCATATAACAAACTGGTTATGGAACAAATGCCCATAACCCCAGTTCTGAGTAGGGGAGATAGAGATGGGGGCTTTCTGTCTTCCAGTCTATCTGAGAAAATGCAAGTCTTGAGTTCAAGGAGAGACTCTGCCTCAAAGGAGTAGGTGGAGAGTGATGGAGGAGGACACCCGATGCCCTCTTCTAACACCAGGGCACACCAGTGCACAATATACTCAGATACAGACACACAATCACTCTTTTTTTTTTTTTTTTTTGGCCTTTTTGATAGGGTCTCCCTGTAGCCCCAGCTGTCCTGGAACTCACTATATAGACCAGGCTGGCCTTGAACTCACAGAGATCCACCTGCCTATACCTCCTGAGTGCTGGGATTAAAGGCGTGTGCCACCACGCCCGGCTCAATTACTCTTTTTAAAAAATCCTACTGATCATGCCAACACTAGCTCAATGCTACTTTTTCCTTCCCTGATCACCCCCACAAAGGTGAACACTGGCATGTTACAATCTCCTGAGACTATCCATTTTGTTTTTGAGACAGGGTTTCATCTACCTCAAGCTGGATATGTAGCTGAGGATAACCTTGAATTCCTGATCCTTCCACCTCTACCTCTCAAGTATTGTGATTGCAGGTATTTGCCATCATACCTGGCTCTATTATGCACTTAAAAAAACCTATTTGTGACCCTTTATTATATACAGATCTGGCCTCTCTTTTTTCACCCTCAATCTGTATGACAGGAGCCAGCAATCAGGAAAACCTGGCATTAGAGTGCTACCTTCTCCTGTTACTGGCTTGGTGACCTGAATGTTTCTCAGCATCTCTAATATCACTGTTTTTCGGTCCACAGTAGGGAAAAACTCCTCTTGCTGGGTTTAACCTTATGTGTTCCTCACCCAAATGTCTCTACAGGGAGCTGGCTTGTTTACTGTTTGGTTATGGTAAGGATAAAGTAAGATAATGACAATGCGTTGAATGCTTCACTCAGAACTAGACATAAATCATAATTACAATAAACACAGACATTATGAGTAGGTTTCTATCTGGCAGAACAAGTCATCTCAAGTTCAATGTATACAAATAATACATGATGATTTGATTAAAATCTAGGGTAATTCAAGAAGTCTGAGATCTTACATTTCTTTTTTCTTTCTTTCTTTTTACTTTTTCTTTTTATTTTTGAGACAGGGTCTCCCTGTAGCCCCAGCTGGCCTGGAACTTGCTATGTAGACCAGGCTAGCCTCAAACTCATAAAGCTCTGCCTGCCTCTGACTCCTGAGTGCTGGGATTAAAGGCATGCACCACCACACCTGTTTGTACATTTCTTTTTTAAAAGAGTTTTTAAAATTGTGTGTGTGTGTGTGTGTGTGTGTGTGTGTGTATCTTGTAGGTATATGCACATGGGTGCATGTGCCTGAGGAGGCCAGAAGAGGGCACCAGATCCACTAGAGATGGAGTTAGAGGTGGTTGTGAGCTGCCCAATGTGGGTTCTGGGAACTGAACTACAGTCCTCTGCAAGAGCAGTACACTCTGTAGTTAACCACAAAGCCATCTCTCCAGCCCTGAGATTCTGCATTTCTAACAAGTTTCCAGGCAATCCTTCTAGCCAGGGACCAGACTTGGAATACTGGTTGTAGAGGGGGCGGGGTTTGCATCCTATATAGCAGCCTCTTCTCTTGCAGCATTTGCTATGGATTCCAGCTCAAGGTAGGGGAATCATCATTTGTTTTAAATGGATGCAAAGTCATGGTGGTAGTAGAAATGAATTGCACACAGCCTTCCTGGCTCAGGAGAAACACACACACACACACACACACACACACACACACACACACACACATCCCATATATACACACCAGCTAATCTAACCTTGCACAGGCCTGAGATTTCCCAGGGGCCCAACTGCCATGTTTCAGAAATCAGTGCTCTGAGATGGAACCGGCTGTGCACTAACCTTATAGCCCTGATTAATTCCCTCCCTTTGTTTGCCTCATTATCGTGATTAGGTTCTGCCCGTAGCATAGCAACAGCTAATTGTAGGCTGGTTGCCGAGTGCATAATTCCTGCTATTAAATTTTTATCGAGGCTTAATTGTGTGCCTTTCTGCAGCAGAGAAGCTTCAAAGTTTCAGAAAAGAGGGGATGTGGTTAGTGGGAGCTGATTTTTTAATCGTTGCAAACCCTGTGAAGACCCATTCTGTAATACCACTGACCTTCAGAAGGTTTCCAGTGGCCAGAAAGCAGCCCATCATTTATGTATTAGCCCTCCTGAAGGTCTACAAACAATCCCCTGTGGCTAGGCAGAAAGCAGATTCTAGGTCAAGTGCCTTTACAGAAAGCCCCAAAGGGCAGGCAGAGCACAAAGCTGGCCATGCAGCATCTGGATTAGGAAGCTGGGGGAAGGGTGTGTTGTTGCACTTTGAGTGTGGAAGGGAGGCTATGTCCAGGCTGGTATGTCATGCTGCTCCGTCGAAGCCCCCTTGCCTCTTGGTGGCCTTCCAATCTTACTGGCAGAATCAGAAAGATTTCAAGGTGGTTTTCTAGGCACCTGTATTCAGAATTGCCCAGTCTGTGCCCAGCAGGAGCTGGGAAGAAGCAGGCCCATTAGCAGCTACTTTCTACAAATGGTTCCAGACCTGTTTGATCATTGGCATCACCTGCAGAGCTTATTAGAGCTGCACCTTCCCAAGCCCCATTCAGACCTATGACTGGGAGGGAGGAGGAAGGCTAGGTGCTGCTCTTCAGGTGGGGTTGATGCTAAACGTTTTGGGACTCACTAACCTGCCAAAGGAAGGCATTCTGGAAAACATGAAAAAGGAGAACCAGTGCCCCTTGGGAAGGCCTCTATTTAGCTCTGCATAGATGGTGATGGAAGTACAGGTCCCTTGGTGTGGCCAGGCTCTACCCAGATTCTCACATAGAACAAGCACCAGAATACTTAGGACTGCCAGGCAAAGCCCAGGCAGCTGAGTCCTCACCCCAGACTTTCTGACCCTCAGGTCCATGATGGCCTTTCAAAGTAACCTGCAGGAGCTGCTTCTCAAAGACCACACTTTGAGATCTACTGTAATGGAGATAGTCTAAAACGAAACTTATCTCTCCCTTTGGTTAACAGAGTATTGCAATAATGGTCCCCAAGAAATTGGAATTCCCCCAGGAATCTCATGTTGGGAAAAGTAAAAGGCTGAAGTCTGGTGCCAGTTGGATGAGGAACTTGTCTCTAAGAAAGAGGTTTCACACAGTTCTGACAACTTGTCAGACCACCTTGCAGGAGAGCCTGGAGCTGAGACAATGGTGGTGCCTGGGACCACACCATAACCAGGGCTGCTTAGCTGTGCATACCTCCTGCCTTCTATTTTTAAAAAATTTTTAACACTGGGGCTGGGGAGATGCCTCAGAGGTTAAGAGTGTGTACTGCTTTTGCAGAGGACCTAAGTTCAGTTCCCAGCCATGTTGTATGGCTCACAACTCCAACTCCAGGAGATATAATGGCCTCTGGCGTCTGGCCTCTGTGGACACCTGCACATATCCATATCCCCCCACACACATAATTTAAAATGAAATTAAAAATTTTTAGAATATTTATTTAGCACAGTTGATGGAGGTTGACTTGCAATGGTAGAATGTGGAAGTCAGGGGACGACTTGTGGAATTGGTCTCTCCTTCTATCGTGGATTCTGGGGATCAAACTCAGGTCAGAAGAGCCCTTACTTACTGAGCCATCTCACTAGCCACTTGGCCTTTATTTAAATCTAACCCTCATGTCAGGACCCCAAAGATGGCTTTGGAGTATGACAGGGTGGGGAAGGGTCACTGGACCTCCTTTTTGTTCCTCTTCCCAGTATGGCTGCGTGCAATAAATCTTGTTTCTCTGTCTCTCACTACTGCTTGTCTTTTTTATTGACCTACTGAGATGGGAGGAACCTAGCTTATTAGGGTTGCCAGGATCTGACCTTAATAACGTCTGTAAACACCACTGTCCTAGATTCTTCTCCAAATTTGGACCAGATGTGTCCCTTTGAAAAGGAGTCTGTTGTGTGTCATCCTCACATGGTAGAATATTGCTTTTCCTGAAGACTCTTTGTGTCTTGAGTGCTTTCTTGTAATTCCCCAACAGTGGTACTTGTAATGGAGCTTTAGCCTGAGACATTGTGATAAAGTCAAGAGTCTAGATCCATGCAGTAAAATGCAGACATATTCACCCCCACATTACCATTATCAGGTTAAGCAGGGATTTTTAAAGGAAGTAGGATTTTAGGCACTGCTTAAACAAGGGACAAGACATTGTCAGATGAGTTGGCTTTAAGCCAAGGAAGATAAAACACAGTGACTGAATTGTGGAGAGTGGATAGAAAATAACAAGAAGCATAATTTATGGAGTAGAGAAAAATGGTAAGGGGTAGTGGGGAAAGGAAGAACTTCAAGGGAAGTTTAATGCTTGAGTTGCCCCTGAAAGCTTCTGAAGGGGTTAGGGAGGTAGCTCATTTGGCAGAAAAGGAAAGCTAGGGATGTGGGGATGTGGCTCAGTCGGTAGAGTGCTTGCCTAGCATGCATGTTACCCTGGTTCCATCCCCAGCACCTTATAAGCACCGCAGAAGCCAGGCATGGGGCCACACACCTGTCATCCCAGATCTTGGGAGGTGCTGGCAAGAGGAGCAGAAGTTCAAGGTCATCTTGGCCAGCCTGGGATTTGTGAGGCCCTGTCTTAAACGAACAGTTTGGGAGGCTAGGCAGATAACAGAAAGCAGTAAGTGAAAGAAGTCTGACGCACATTAGAGATTATGGTTCCTATCAGAAGACAGCCTGGAACTGAATGGTAGGGACTGCGGTAAACCTGACTGGAAAAATGTGGGACCAGGATTACCTGCCCTTTAAAATTTCAAAAGAAGCGTGGAATGTGGATTCTAAGTTGAAATTTCTGTATTTGGGAAAAAAAAAAACCCTTATTTGTTCTTTGTTTTTTAGGGCAGGTCAGTAGATATATAGAGACGAAAAATAAGACACAGGAAGATAAAATTGTGGAAAAATGTGAGGAAGAATCCACTATTTAGACGGACTTGTGGACAAACACAGTCCCCTTCTGCTACATAAATGATGTCACTCTACAGCATGCAGCATTGTACAGCACTCTACAGTAGTGGTCTTGTAGCATCTCCACCCACAGTGATAGGTTGGGCCGGGGGTCAAGGTCATTAGCAAATATGGTGCAAGTGAAAGATGGTGAAGTGGTTGCCCACTAAAATGTGCCCTGGCAGAAATCTTGCTGTTGGGAGCCAGTCACCAGGTAGCAAGCCCAGCCATGAAAGAAGGAAGATGGCTGGGGACATGGCTCAGTTGGTAGAGAGCTTGCCTAGCAGGCCTGAAGACCTGGGTTCCATCCCTAGCACCTCATAGAATTGGGCATGGTGGTATACACCTATAATCCCATCCCTGGAGAAGTAGAGGCAGAAGGATTAGAAGTTCAAGGTCATCCTTAGTGACCAGCCTGGGGAAGAAGAAGGGAGAAGAGACCCTGTCAAAGTACCAGGCATAGGAGTGGCAAAATCATTTTAGACTTTTGGCTACAACCACAAGAGACCATAAGAATGGTCTAGATTAGCCCCTGTCAATCTAAAGACTCATGAGAAGTTATTTTTTAAAGTTGGTTTAGGAGGCTGGAGAGATGGCTCAGTGGTTAAGAGCACTGGCTGCTCTTCCAGAGGACCATGATTTGGCTCCCAGCACCCACATGGCAACTAACAACTATCTATAACTCCAGTTCCAGGGCATCTGAAACCTTCTTCTGGCCTCCACGGGCATTGCATGACATGGGTGTACTTACATACATGCAGGCAAGACACTCATACACATAAAATAAAAATAAATAAATCAAAAAAATCAAAATTTGTTTTAAGACACTGTGTTTTGGAGCAATTTATTAGCAGTGACAATTAATGGAAACATTTAGTGAGTAGCTGGACCATGAATCAGACTGGATGCTGCTTGGCTGGAAGTGGCAGGATGTTTGACAATAAGTGACATGCTTATCACCCTCCTGTAACAAGAAGTTGGCTTTTGTTTCATTGGACAGAAGCAGCTGCACTGTGGGGACATGACACTTGAAGAAGTAGGATTAACTAGGTATGCTGATAGGCCAGAAAAATGGAAGGCTTTTTAAAAATATATATTTTATTTATTATTTTTATTTTTAATTAAAAAAATTTTTTACAAAAACTTTATTGAGAATTTCATACATGCATA
>NW_008341028.1:9485883-9486266 GCF_000622305.1 Nannospalax galili
GCATTACAAGTTCGAGCCAGAAAGCTAAAAAAAAGTTAGACCAGGGCAATTTTCAAATGTTCATATGAGAGTCCATTGGAATTTCTTGACAAGGTCTTCCAAAAACATCCCTCTATTGGGTTCTTCCTCATTTTTCTTTTGTCGTTCAAGACTGGACTAGTTGGCTGGGAAGAGTGGCTAGATACTCAGGTGAGGGTCCAGTGACACTGCTTGGCACTCCTTTAATGAATGAGCACAACCATCAGAAGCCCAATTGTGACTATGTTTAGTGATCAGGCTCAGCCGAAGTTGTGATGATGGTAGTTATTTCATGCAGAAGGGACTGCTGTGTGGCATCATGTTATTAAAAGGACCTGGAATTTAAAAGGATTTGGTGCTAGGAG
>NW_008341028.1:9486322-9559006 GCF_000622305.1 Nannospalax galili
GTGTTACTTCACTTAGTATAACAGTTTCTAGATCCATCCATTTACCTGCAAATTTCATTATTTCATCTCTCTTTACTGCTGAATAGAACTCCATTGTGTAAATGTACCACATTTTTGTTAACCACTCCTCAGAAACGGAAGGCTTTTTAAAAAGATTTTTATTTTTAATTATGTGTATGCATGTGTGTCTGTGTGTTGGTATGTGCATATGAATGCAATTACCCACAGAGGCCAGAGGAGGGTGTCAGGTCTCCTGGAACTAGAGGTACAGATGGTTGTGAGCTGCCCAGTGTGGGTGCTGGGAACCAAACTCAGGTCCTCTGCAAGAGCAGTACACACTCTTAACTACTGAGCCCTCTCTCCAACCCCCAGAGGTTTTGACTAATAAAGAAGAATATCCCTACATATTTTGCAATGCCTGCCAAAACCAGTTTGTGCTAGGAAAAGGACAAATTTATTGTCTTCTCTTGAATTTTCCTTTCTGCATCAAATTTAGCCATAAAACCACAAGCCCAGCAACCCATACAGACAGGACCCATTCATCCTGTGTTTGAAGGAAGAGGTCTCCATTTCAGTTTAATGGCTCAGCATTTTATATTTTTCTCTCTGCTTCCTCCAGGTTCATTTCATAAGAAGCTGATTGATCTTGAACTTTATTCAGCCCATTGATGTGATTACTACTGATAAACGTTTTCTGGGCAGTCAGCTTTGAGTCTGAAGCAATGGGGATTAGCAGGTATTTCTAAGGGAGCATACCTTCTGCAAGCCTTAGCTGACTTCTAGGATGTTTGATACAAGAGGCCATAGAGGTAGCTGAAAATAAAGTCTGTTGTTCACACAGTTAGCTAGGGGCTATTCAAGAGTTAGAAAGCCTTGGGGGGAATGGGAGAGAAGCAATAAAAGAAAATGAGATTGAAATGTACTCATTTTCTCTCTTTTCAGTAACTTCTTAGAAGGAGGAAATGGAGATGAATGAGACATAAAAATCACAGAACACAGGCTTGGCAGAGCTTTGAGAGATAAATTATCCAACCTTTCACCCACTGGCAAGTAAGAGTGGCTAACATTTGTTGAGTATTTACCACATGCCAAACATTATGCAAAATAATTTGCTTGAATTCATTCTTTAATTTATCCTCACCACATTCCTTCCAGGTCTCATGATTTTAATATCCTCTTTAAGTGCGGGGACTTGCACAAGACCACACTGAATACACAGAGGCGAAACCATCCTAGCAGGAATGAAAATGTTGTAAAGAGACACTGGTGCCCTTCCTTTTGGCTATCAGACTATTCAGACAATGAACCCCAAGAAACTGGAATTTCCTCAGGAGTCTCAAACTTGGAGAAAGGCAAAGCATGTACCAACCAGAGGAGGAGCTTGTCTTCTAGAAAGAGATTCTGTGCAATTCTGACTTGTCAGACCACCTCACTGGAGAGACTGGAGGGAACATTGATGATGAGGTAGACCACACCTGTCCAGGAGTGCTTAGCTATGCATACCCCTTGCCTTCTATTTAAACCTCATGTCAGGGCCCTGAAGGTGAACTTAGGGCTGGGGGGTCACTAGACCTTTTTGTTCCTTTTCCTAAAGTGGTCATATTGAATAAATTTCCTTTCTCTGCTTTTCACTATTACCTGTTTAATTGGCTTATTGAGGATGAGTAGAGCACTGTTAACAGGGGCATTAGAATTCCTGGCAAAATGTCCCCCTCTTTGTTGGTTCTTTTCACACCTTTCCTTAGGGAAACTGCCTCACTGCCTTGGTTAACATGTTTTCATTTGGAAACAGATTATTCAACAGTTCATCCATATCTTATGCTGAAGTCTGACCCTTGACACCTAGTATGCCCATTGAAGTAGTACACAGACCACTTCTGCTCTGGGGTGGTCCTCCCACTTAGCATTCTCTGAGACTTTACATCTCCAAACTGAACATCTACAGCAGCTCTAACCCTCCCCATCAGACAGTTGTTATTGTTGTTGTATGTCAATCTATTCTTACGTACATGTGGTGGGGCGGGGAGAGGGGGCGTTCTATGTACACATTTGTGAGTATGGAAGCCCTAGGTCAATGTTGAGTGTCTTCCGCTATTACTGTTCACTTTATTTTTTGAGATAAGTTCTCTCATTTAGCCTGGAATTCACTGATTCAACTAGACAGGCTAGCCAGAAAGCCCTAGGGATCCTCCTGTCTCTGCTTCCCCAGTGCTGAGGTTACAGGCAGTCATCATCATCATATGGGTGCTAGGGATCCAACTTAGGTCCACATGCTTGTGTGGCAAGCACTTCACCCAGTGAACCATCCCCCTAGTCCCCATATCATATATTTGTGTGGACTTTGTTTTTTCCTCTGTGTGAACCCCCAAATTCAAACTTCTTCCCTGTGTGAACCTCCAAATTCAAACTTCTGCAGACCCCACGCTAGTCATGCACATTAAGAGCCAGGTACACTGAGGTCAAGAGGCCTCTCACTCTTCCTTTTTCCCAGTTTTCACAGCGACACAGTCATGGAGGTTTTTCTACTGCAAATTCAATGATAAAAGACAACTCAGCCTCGCTGTGGGGACACCAGGGAGTGGTGGGCACTGAGGCAAATTGGCAAGCAGATTTTTCATCTATGGGAAGCAGACACTGCTCAGATCCCTCCAGGTGCTGCTACAAAGGACTGCTGGATCTTCTGAACTCTCTAAAAGCTGCTGGAAATTTGGGGTTTTATTTGAAAACTTGATTTTTATCAGCTCTCTCTCTCTCTCTCTCTCTCTCGCTCTCTCTCTCCTTCAAGATTTGACAGAAGTTAAAATGAATTACACGTGAACCAAACAAAGCAATTCTTCAGGCACCTGTGCTCACCAGCTGGAACCGACACCCTGAGGAAGTCTGAGGATGTGGAACCTCACCTCACTTGACCTGTGCATCTTGCTTCTAGGAATCTTGCTGATTCATCTGCAGTTGCTCCTCCAGCAACCGTGTCATATTACACTTGAAGTTGACACAGATCTCATGGCCAAGTGAGAAACTGCAAGTCTTCAAGCGACTTGTGGCCCAGCCTGACCTCTCAAGTCATCTTGTGCAATGATAATTTGGGCCCTAACAGCATTGCTGCATTCATCCCTGTTGGTCCACATTCTGTCTTGGAGAGTTTTTAACTACTTTCCTCCAATTTGCTTTTGTGCTTAGGTTGGAGCATTATCCATGAAATCAACAACTGGATTCAAAACCCCAATGAAGTCTGACAGTCCTAAGGGCATTCATAGAAATATGGGCTCGTGGGCTGGGTATGTAACTCAGTAATTTCCTAGCATTCATGAGGCCCTGGGTTGGATCCTTAGCACTGCACAAACTGGCTGTGGTAGCATATGCCTACAATCCTAGCACTTGGGAGGTGGAGGCAAGAGGTAAGCCAGTCCCAGTTGCCAAGTTAGTTCAAAGCCATCCTGAGATACACGAGACCTTGTTTCAAAAAAAATGTGTGTATGTGATGGGAGGGAGTCAGGGAGATTGGCTCAGTGGATAAATGTACTTGCCATGCAAGTCTAATGACCTGAATTCAATCCTGAAATCATAAAAAAAAAAAAAAAGCCAGATGTAGTAGCACATGTTATCCTAGCACTCCTGCAATGAGGTAGGAGGCCAAGACAGAAGAACCACCCAGAAACTCTCAAGCCAGGTAGTCTGGAGAACACAGCATGACAGAAATAGCAAGAAAGACCCTGCCTCAACAAGGTGGAAGGCAAGAACTGACTCCCAAAAGTTGTCCTTTGACCTCTGCATTCACACCATGGTAAGCCACGTGCACACACACTTATGCACATACACACACACACACACACACACACACACACACATACACACCTGCTCAGCTCCCTCATTCTCTCTCTCTCTTTCTCTCCTGTAGAAACCCCTTTTTCAGCTCTGCCCCAGTGGCCAATGATAAACACTCAGGTTCCACCTAGTGACATCTGAACCCTCAGTTCTGGTCTGTAATTCCAACCTCAGTGCCCCATGGAACAATTTGCTCCAGATCTTGGTTTCCCTTTGGTTGTAGCCATACTCATGACATTGCAAGGATCCACATGGCCCTGGCCAATGTGCACTGAAGACGCACAGTGCCCGACACTGCCTCTGGTATTGCAGCCTCTGTGATCTTATTTCTACTGCCGCCTGACCCCCACTTTCAACCTGAGTCCTCTGGATGATCAAAGTATTCATATTTATTTGTGCTGTTCCTGCCTCCCTACTATTACATGACCCAGAGCAAGGCACCTAGCTGTTGGGCAACTTGCATGATACCAGCAGTGGGTGCTCCCTTCAGTTCTCTCCCTGTGTGTGAGCTGTTTGGGCCTCAGTAGTGTCACCTGTAAATGGGGCTGTTGTGAGGAGTCTCTGAGTAGATATCAAGTGTTCATAATAGAGCCAGATTTATAGTGACTGTTGGCTTGATGCCACATCAGCTGGAGAACATATCATGATTATCTTCTGATGTAACACCCCCCAGTCAAGAAAGGATATCCCTTCTGTAAGAGAGTCTCTAATCAGACCATCACCTACCCACCCGACGTATGTGCTGGGAACCAAACTCTGGTCCTCTGCAAGAGCAGCAAGCACCCTTAACTGCTGAGCCAGCTATCCAGCCCCTAAGCTGGCTTTGTGGCAAAGAGGAAGGTTTCTAGGTTAAGCTATTCATTTGGCCATATACATATACAGCTTACAGAATTATGGTGGGAGTCACTTGAGGTTGATAGTAAAACTCCTGGCACATAGTAGGCATGGGATAGGGTAACATCGAGTTTCTGGGAGCACAGCTGTCTCCATTTTTCTCCACTAGGAGACAGAGTCTCCCTGTAGCCCCAGCTGGCCTGTAACTCACTATGTAGACCAGATCTGCCTGCCTCTGCTTCCCGAGTACTGGGACTAAAGGCGTTTTCATGCAAACAAACATTAACACTTGTTAAATAAAAAGTGGTAGGCCTTCATACTTCTGATCTGTTCTCCACTGGCAACTGGTAATACCCTTGCTAACGTTCTTACACATACGCACCATAAGCTCACACATGCACACGCACAATTTTTAAAGTAACAGGATCATAATCTACATATTTTCTGCAATTTCTCATGTTTAATAAAAAATTTATTACATTTTTATTATTTATTTGTGTGTGTACATTTGTGGGCACACTGGTGACACAGCACTTATGTGGAGGTGGAGGTCAGTTTTTGGAGCCCAATTCTCTCCTTCTACCACATGAGTCCTAGGGCTCAAGCTCAGATCCTCAGGTTTGGTGGCAAATGCCTTTACCCACTGAACCATCTTGCCAGCCCATCTTCTTTCTCTAAACAATATATTATGGCCATTTTCCCAAGTGAGAGTGTAAGGATCTGATCCAACATGATAGGTTGAATTATGTCCTTCCAAAATTCATATGTTGAGGGGCTGGAGAGATAGCTCAGCAGTTAAGAGCGCTGTCTGTTCTTACAGAAGACCCAGGTTCAAATCCCAGCATCCACATGGTGGCTAACAACCATCCATAACTCCAGTTCCAGGGGATCCGACGCCCTGTTCTGACCTCTTTGGGCAATGAACAATATGGGTGCACTTACATACATGAAAGCATAACACTCATACACATAAAATAAAATAAAAAAACACTGTAGGAAATACTTCCCTAATGCTCAAACCCCTCAGTTCACAGTGTTTATTATAACAGCCCCAATACAGACATACATTCAGTCTTTCATAAAACACATGATACTCCATCTATAGATGTTGGTATAGATGTTACAAAGAATATGTACATTGGTAGACTTTTAGATTGGTCCAAGTCTTATGCTGCCTCTAAGAGAGCTGCAGGTAAGATCTTTTCAATATACTTTGTCCACATATGTGAGGATATTTGTAAGTTCGATTCCCATGTGAGTATTGATCAGGTTGGAGGGCAAGAGTATTTTATATGTTGCGTGAATTAGTTATACCAATTTAGACTTCGGTATTATAGGTATATCCTTACCTTCCTCTGCCCCACAAAGTTTACTTTCAAGGATTTATAGTCTGTGGCCATTTAATGATCGGTTTTAGTTGTCAACTTGACACAATCCAGAATCACCCACAAGAGAGTATTAATGAGGTATTGTCTGGATCATGTTGGCCTGTGGGCCTGTCTGTGGGGGTTTGTCTTGATTACATATTAATTAATGTGCAAAGACCCAGCCCACTGTGGGCAGCATCGTTCCCTAGGCAAGGGGACTGAACTGTGTAAGAGTGAGTGGAGAAATGGAGCTGAGCACATGCCAGTGAGTGAGTGTGCATGAGTTTCTCTGCTCTCGACTATGGATGTGCTTGACCAACTGTCTCAAGCTCCCACTGTTGTGACTTCCCCAAAGTGCCAGGCTGTGACCAGAATTTCAAGCTAGAATAAACACATCTCCTCCAAGTTACTTGTTGTCAGAGTGTTTTATCACAGCAACAGAAATGAAACTATGATACTGCCTAACTAGCAAGCTATGCAAAGAGATTCATTGATCCCAAGCCCCAGATAGCAAAGGGAGAGTAGAGCTGTGTTTCTGTTTCCTTTGTGCTTAAAAAAACATGGAAATTGAGCCGGATGTGGTGGCACACGCCTTTAATCCCAGCACTCGGGAGGGGAGGCAGAGGCAGGCAGATCTCTGTGAGTTCAAGGCCAGCCTGGTCTACATAGTGAGTTCCAGGACAGCTGGGGCTACAGGGAGACCCTGTCTCAAAAAGAAAAAAAAAAAAAAAAAGGAAATTTACGTCATGCTAATTAGTAGAGGTGATAAACATTACCATTGAAATCTACCTGATGACTTTATAGATATACGCAGGCACAAAGGATCCAAGTGCAACCAATTATGACTAGTAATAATCATACATACAGATTAGAGATGCATGCGCCAACATCTCAGTGTTAGTAGCAAAAACAATGAGTCTTTCTGCAAGGAACAATATATTCTAAAATGAAATGGAGATCTTTTTTAAAGGTTAAAAAATCATTCAATTTTATGTCTTACAGGGCTTATACTGAGTTCAATATTGTATAACTGTATTAATTCAACTGTGAACCTAGAAACTTACAGCCACCTTGTGAAAGAGATGTACTCTTGTTCTGGAGTATGTTACTGAATATATTAAAGCTGTAATGAAATGCTTCTTTTAATCATGTAATTATTAAAAATTAAAAAAAAAACAAACACATAGTGACAGATGACCCACAGATGATATGCACATGTGACCTGGTGTCTTAAAGGTACAAGGACACATCTAGCCCCCTGTGGTGAAGGACCCCAATGCCATGGGTCCCCACTGTCAGCCTAGTCATTCTGTATCTTGAGGCTGGCTTTATTGATCCCACACCTCCTACCAAGTGTGTAGGCGGTGAAACCAAAAGTAAATGGCATCCATTAACGTTATGACCAAGTTATTTTCTATCACTAAATGATACTGGTACACAGATATCATTCACTTAAATAACCAATTACTGTCAATGAATTACAGGATGCTGAGACTAAAATTAGCGAAATAAACATGGCTATAAAATTCATTTGAAGTTCAATTTAGTGATAGCATGTGCTTTCAATTAGTTTACCCAACGGTTTAAACACCTTCCCTTCTGTACTGGTCTTTTAACATCATCATCATCATCATCAAAGTGTGATTAACCTTTTAACTGTTCAATCATTGGGTGCAGTCATATCATTATGGCTAAGCTGCTCATTTGGGAGTGAGATCATTAAATGATGAGTCAACTGAGGGCAGTGGGGTGGTTGTGAGGCTGTCTGCCCCGACCCCTGTGACTGAGGGTGGGAAACAACAGGGGTCCATGTGGTTGGGGTATCTGAGCTGAGGCTCTTGTCTGCATTCTCAGTGAAGCCTTATGGTGCCTACAGTTCAGACTCCATGCTTCCTATTTTACACACCAGAACAATTTACATTCTACTGCTCCACCTCCTGCCCCTAGACTCAGTCCCTTTCCCTTATGAGCTTATGCACTATACTGGTTCTCTAACACTTTTTATTCAGTGTCTCTAACTGGAGGGCTCAAGTTCTGTCAGATTGCACCCTCTCCCTATGCTCCATGGGCTATGTCACCTCTCAAGTCTTCTGGATGAAACTTGTCACTCTCTCATGACTGTTCCAGTGGTTGCACAGGAGGTTTGGGTCCTCATTCCACTCACTTTAGCAATTATTACAGAATTGCCTCCTCCTATAATCTACCCTGGACACTTCTGCCAACCTTTAACAAGACACTCCATACTCTGTCATGGCTCCTTGTTGCCTGGAGAATCCAAGCCAAAGTTTCTCATCAAGGGTGCCCATCACCACAAGCCACCACCTACTAGGTGCAGCCTCTCCCAACTCCTCTACTCTGCTTACTGCCTACCTCAAATAGCCAGCCTTCTCCCTGCCTCCCAACATGCCAGGCACTTTCCTGCCCTCAAAGCTTTGGTCACAGCAGCCTCTTGCTTGGAAAGAAATCCCTTTTCATTTCTTTTTCCCTCTAAGGAAAATCCTTGCCCAAGTCTGCTCAATTCTCACATCTGCCACAAAGCTTCCCCGCTTCACCTCAGGCTCCAGCAATCTGTCAACTTCAAAGGGCTCAAGAGCATATTGTCTGGGACATTCTTTTTGATCCTTAACAACAAGCTTTCTCATTTTCCTCCAAAAGCTCTCCTAACTAGCACCTTCTTTGAAAGTAGGGGCCTACCTTGTGGTTTCCGATGATGGTCTTGCTTAATGGGTGAAGCCATTTCTAAGCCTTCTCTGAGAAAGGGTGATACACATTTCTCTCATCTCCCACTTTCAGGGAGGTCTTGAGCTATATGGCTCAAATGTGCTAACTGGGAGGCCTGTGCCTCTGGAGTGGCTATCGTGGATATCTCTCATGAGGCCATAGCCTGGAAGAGCCTCCACTTCTTGTGGGCACAGTGCTTGCCGCGTAGTGGTCCCTGTTGGCTGTGGTCATGAACCACATCCCCCACTAGCTCACATCACCTAGTTGCCTCCCCAGAGTCACAGGGAATGGGCACAACTCCAGAGGTTTTTCCTCTTTCCTCCATGAAGAGCTACAGAGAAGTCAGTCATGTGGAGACATTAGGAAACTTCCTGCCTCAGCGTGGCAGCCACATTCTCCATGCATGGAGGAGAGTCTCCACGAATTCTCAGGGTTCTCTGCTAAAAGTCCCAAGGTGAAGCCCAATGGTGAGGCATCTCCTTTCTCAAGGCCAAGGATGGAAAGAAATAGTCTCCACTATCTCCCAGGCAGGGCTCCTCTCTCTATCTCACCAAAGCTAACCCATGTCTTCTCTGCACTAGAAAGCTAGCATTTATTTAATTATTTTTATATATTAAAATTGTGTGTGTGTGTGTGTGTGTGTGTGTGTGTGTGTGTATTGCCTGCAATATGTAAGTGCACCATATGCATGCAATGCCTCTAGAGGCCAGAAGAGGGCCTGAACTGGAACTGGAGTTACAGATAGTTGTTAGTTACCATGTGGGTGTGAAACTGAACTCAGGTCCTCTGCAAGAGCAGTCAGTGCTTTTAGTTGTTAAGTCAACTCTCCAGCCCCCCCTATTTATTCATATTTTTGTGTGTGGTATATGTATAAGTATGTGTGGAGGTATGCATATTTGTGCATGTGCATGTGTGTGTATGTGGAGGCCAGAGGTTGATGTTAGATATTACCTCAGCTGCTCTCCACCTTATTTTTTTAAATCATCTTTGTGTGTTTGTGGGTATGCTGTGCATGCGTGTGTGTGTGTGTGTGTGTGTGTGTGTGTGAATGCAGAGATCAGGAGATCAGAGGGCAACCTGAGGTGTTGGTCCTCACATTCCACCTTGTTTGAGACAAGGTCCCTGTTTGCTACTGTGCATGCCAGGCTAGCTGGCCTATGAAATTGCAAAATTTTCTTGTCTCTGCCTCTCATCTTGCTATGGAAGTGTTGGGATTGTAGACATGTGCCACCACACCTAGGTTTTTACATGGCACTGTGGACCTGAATTCAAGTCTTCATCATGTTTACATGGAAGACACTTTACAGACTGAGCCATTTCCCCAGGCCATTGTTTCTATTCCTCCTCTTCCTCCTCCTCCGCCTCCTCCTCCTCCTCCTCCTCTTCCTTCCTCGTCTTCTTCCTTCTATTTTTATTATTGCATTTTTGAGGCACTCTGCCACCCAAGCTGGCCTAAAAATCCTCCTGCTTCAGCCTCCTGAGTGCTGGCTCACATGTCTGTACAGACATACCAATCACATGCTCACATGTAGGAAGAGCCACCTTAGATGTGCCAGGAGCAGTGCTGAGAGCTTCACACTTTTTATCTTACCCCACTTTCACAGAAACCTGCTAGGAAAGGTTAGAGCTGAGGGTGGAAGAAGTCAGTGGGGCCAGCTGGGAGACAGCACTAGGTTAGAAACCCTGACTCTAGAGACCCTCTTTCTACAGCTACGCTAGCTCAACAGAAAACCTAGCAGTTCTAAAGTTCCATCTTTGCCCCCAGCTGCCTGAATCATGGTTTACCTGTCCAGCTGTCCTTCCCTCCTTCCTCTCCATCGTATTATGAAATGATGGCCCAGGGTGGCTCTTCCTGACATGATGTGTGGCTGAAGTGTGAGGATTTGGAGATCACTGTCTCATAGTCCCCACCAGCTGATCCAGTACTTGGGCCGCAGCCCAGCTGTGCACCTCTAAGGCTGGCTGACCAAATTGTCTTTAGGACATCAAGGCACAAAATGTGGTGCTAAGTGGGTTTCCGTCTCTGTGATCCCTGCACTGCCCTGCGCTCCTATTCTTTCCACTACTCTGAGATAAGCAAGCAGATCAAGTTCCCCTGCACCAGCATCTTTCACGGATTTAAGTTCTGTGTTAACATGGGCTGGGTTGCTGAAAGACTTTACCCCTCTGCCTCAGTTTTCTCCTATGTAAAGAAATCATTCCTTCTTGTGTTACTTAAAGAATAATTGAGATATTGTGAGACCTAGCACCATGTCAGCTGATTGTGGGTTTCCCACAAATGTCAGTATTTTCCATATCCCTAAGAAATGGGCCAGAGCATAACTCTGCTGGAGAGAAAGGAGGCAACACAATGCATACCAGACAGTGCTGCCTGACCCCAGTGAGCAAGACCAGACCCCTGCCTCAGTTCTTAGGCTTCATTCCCTAGCACCCCACTCTTGCCTGACAGTCCTCAGGCCCTGCTCTCCTCAGCACACACAGATCCCTTCTGAGGAAGGCTGAGAGAGAACAAGAATCCCCTAAAGCCCTTATAGATAGAATCCTAACCTAGAAACTACCCTACCTCTCTGTCCCCTACGTAAGATGTGAGTTCACCTTGTACATGTCTTACTGTGCTAACATAGGTGACCTTGGAGCTTTGCAGAGTAATAAAGCAGTAATGGAAGTGGTGATGGTGGAATCAGAGGAAGCCTCTCTGAAGATGGAAAGGGATGTTTTACGTGTTTACTGATAGAAATGATCAAGTAGAAAAATTGATGGAAGAGGAAAGAGACTTCCACTGAGAGTGATTTGACCATTTTATCTGGTCTCCTTTCATCCCCTTTGAGTATTAGCGAAAGTCCCACTTCAGATGCCTTCAGATTCATGGAGGTTGCATGGTCTGGACTAGAATCTGGGTTCTTATTCTGGTTCTGCTCATCATTGGCCAGGTAGCCCCTCCAGTCCTGCTCTTGAAAAGTATAATCTAATAATATCACTTGAATTTGTGTGAGGATTAAAGGAATGTAGTTTAGCTCAGCAAAGCATTTAGTAAAAGCTCAAAATTACCATCATTACCAGAAAGGCTCTTTGAGTCTGAGCTGAATCCTTGCTTAGGAGCCAATCATAGGCCACAGCCCAGAACACCAGAGCGTGTGAGCTCTTAGTAATGTGGGAAGGCTAGTGCCTTCATGGCCATTCAGCTGGGCTTTTGTTGCCCCACTCCTCTCCCACCTGTCCCAGGCCTGGGTTTCTCACCATCTCCAGGAGTTTGTTGCTGGGTCACCTGGGTGTGCTCCCAGCACCCTGGTGCTCTGAGGTGAGCAGTTGTTCTGCCTTTTACTCCCTGACTGGTTTGTGTTGATTAATGGGCTGGTGGCAGCAGCTGCCATGACTGGGCCACACCTGCTATGGCCTGTCAGCCCTATGTCTGATGTGACGCCCCCACCCCCCTGGCAAGTTCAGCTAATGAAATCTGTCTTGGCTCAGAGATGCCACAGATGCTGTCTCAGTATTTCTCTCCCTTTTTGCCTACTGATTCGACTCTCAGCACCCAGAACCAGGGCCAGAGCCGTGGGACTGCGGTTCCCTTCTCCAGAGATCTGGTTACACAACACATTCTCCGGCTCACCTTGAAGAACATTGGAGACCTGAGCCAAAGCAGCTGCCTGCTTGGCATAACTTCAGGAACTCTGAGAAGAAAAATCCCCTGAGCCTCAACTATTTTCCTGCTATAAACCTGAAATTCCACCATGAGAGCCAACGATTCAGAGCAATGGCTCTCAGAGTTCAGGCATAGTGCCTCTGCAGTACAACCTGGCTTGCTAGAAATACAGATTCTTGGAGGCTGGGGATGTAGTTCAGTTGGTAGAGTGCTTGCCTAACATGCATGAAGCCCTGGGTTCCATCCCCAGTACCACATAAACCAGCTGTGATGGTGCACATCTGCAAACTCAGCACTGAGAAGGTGGAGGCAGGAGAATCAGAAGTTCAAGCTCCTCCTCACTAGTGAGTGTATTTCTTTTTTCTTCTTTCATCCCTCCCGCTCTGTGTGTTCTAGGTATGGAATGTAGGTTAAAGGTCATCTTCCACCTTGTCTGAGACAAGGTCTCTTGTTTGCTGCTGCGTGCTTCAGGATAGCTGCACTTTGAAATTGCTGAGATTTTCCTGTCTCTGCCTTCCATTTCACCACAGTAGTGCTGGGATTCCAGGCATGAGTGCTACCACATGTAGCTTTACATGGATTCTGGGGATCCAAACTCAGGTCCTCATGCTTGTGTGGCAAGTACTTTACCCACTGAGTTATCTCCCCAGTCCTACATAGTAAATTTGAAGCCAGCCTAGGCAAAGAGAGAGCGAGGGGGAGGGAGAGAGACAGAGACAGAGACAGAGAGAGACAGAGAGAGACCAAGAAACAGAGAGAAAGAGGAAGAGGAGGAAGAAGATGGAGAGGAGGAAGAAGAAAAGGAGGAGGAGAAGGAGGAAGAGGAGGAGAAATATACTTGGGCCCCATCTTGGACCTCCTAGATCAGAATCTAGGCAGAAAAAAAATCTGCTCATCAAGCTCCTCTGTGTTATAGCTCTCGCTTACCCCTTAACCTAATGGGTTGTGACGAGGGTACACACAGGACAGGGACAGAGGAGAGAAGGGCTTGTCACGTGTACAGCTGTCACACAGACCTAGAGGAGACTCTTAGCTCTTCCTGGTTGGGGTACAGTACTAGGCAAATAAGAAATTATCTCTTTAACTTTCCTTTGCTCTACTGTAAAAATCAGACTATATAACCAACTCACAGGGCTGAAGATAAAATAAGGTATGTACAGTACTTAGCACATAATTGGTACTTAATGTATGGACACTCGCTCTCCCCATCTCATTTCTCTGGTTAATCTTCATTGTCAACCTGGTTGGATTTGGAATCACCATGGAAATACATCTCTAGGTATATCTATAAGGGACTTTCTAGATTGGGTTCATTGAGGTGAGAAGACCTAGCCAGAATGTGGGCAGCACCATCCCATGAGCTGGGGTTCCAGACTGAACAAGAACATGAGCTGAGCACCAGCCTTCATCGCCCTCGGCTTCCTGACTGCAGATGCAATGTGATCAGCTGCCTCACACTCCTGTCACCGTGTCTTCCCTGCCATGATGGACTATACCCTCAAATTGTGAGCCAAAATAAATCCTCCCTCCCATAAGTTGTTTTTGTCAGGCATTTTGTAACAGCGATGAGAAATAAAATGAATACAAAAAGAGGTCTGGGTTGATTGCAACATAGGAGGGAAGGGAGAAGTGATAGGGATTTGAGGATTCTACAGGTGTAGACCAAAAGAGAAAGAGGTAGAAACAGACAGAGCTGAGAAGAGACTGGAGAAGCAAGAATAAGGCGTTCCCCTCATCTCTCTTATGCTCATCTCTCTTATGCCTTGCTGTTTGCAGGGACTGGTCCTCAGCACGGGGTGTTACCACCATCCTTCCCACACAGAGAGTAAGGATTTTTTTTCACCTTTCCCACTTTCTAATCTCTTGTTGGTGCATGTCTCACAGGTCTAAAATCTTGCTTAGATGGAAGACTGGTGGAAACATGGGAGCTTTCCTGAAACTCTGGATCCTTAGGGTTGAGAAAAGAGCCTCAGCCATGCTGAGGTCACCATGGAGGCTGACCTCTGCTCAGGTACCAGAAGGACCTCCCAGCCAGTCAATAATCAGGACGCAGAGAGCAACCTCAGAGAGGAAGACAAGCCTCTGAAGAAACGGGGCAATCATAACAGCACACCCCCCTTGCTTTGCAAACCTCCACGTAGATCCTTGAGCCTTTGATGGAGAATGAGTGAAGATCTCAGTTACTAGGTAGACTCATACACAGTGGTTCTGGGGTGTGCTACTGCAATTTTTCCAGCTTCCTACTGCCAGCAATCTCAGAGTCAATGTCTCATCATTAATTCAAGTGTTTAATCCCCACTAGAATTCACATCTGCATATTGCCTGTATTCACCTCTCAGCTCTACCATTCCTTAGTCATCATGTTCTGGATTAGATAATTAAGTTTTTAAAAATGTTATTTTTATTTTATGTATAATAGTGTATTGGCTGCATATATGTAAGTGCACCCATGTTCTGCAATGCCCATGGAGGGCAGAAGAGAGCGTCAGATCCTCTGGAACTGGAGTTATGGATGGTTGTTAGTCGCCATATAGGTGCTGAGAATTGAATCTGGGTTGTCTGAAAGAGCAGTCAGTGCTCTTAACTGCTGAGCCATCGCTCCAGCCCCTGGGTTAAATATTTAAACTCTTCAAGCTTCACTTTTTGCCTTTGTATAACACAGGCAATGTTTTATTTTCACTTTTTATTTGCTATTTTTATTTTATGTGTATGAGTGTAATGCTGCATGTAGGTAGGTGCACCCATGTTGTGCAATGCCTGCACAGGTCAGAAGAGGGTGTCAGAGCCCCTGGAACTGGAGTTACAGATGATTGTTGGCTGCCATGTGGGTGCTAGGAACTGAACCCAGGTCCACTGCAAGAGCAGTTAGTGCTCTTAACCACTGAGCCATCTCTCCAGCACCCACAGACAATGTTTTATGCACATAAGCACATGCTTAGATATATTCATTATTATTTCAAGGGTTGGATCTCTTATGAGCATATTTTGTTAAAGTTACACAGAAAGATGGATGGACTGGAAAGATGGCTCAGCAGTTAAGAGCACTTGCTACTCTTGCAGAGGAACTGGGTTTGGTTCCCAACACCCACATGGTAACTCATAACTGTCTATAACTCCAATTCCAGGGGATCGGACACCCTCTTCTCACCTCCATGGGCAGTGCATGCACTTGATGCACTTATACACATGCAGGCAAATAAAGATAAATTATAACAGTTTTTTTAAATTTTAAGTTATATGAAAGGGGTTGAGTAAAGACTGAAGCAAGTGGTTAAGTTCAGGAAGGCCAGTGGTTCTCCACTACTACTGAGAGACTCATAGGTGCTCCTGGGAGCAGCACTGTTGGGGTGGCAAAGGATTCTGAAGTCAACTTAGATTGTTGTTGTTTCTATGAATGCAATAATAAAATATAATGAATGCAATATAGGCTGGATGTAGTGGTACACACCTTTAATCTTAGCACGTGGGAGGCAGAGGCAGATTTCTGTGAGTTCAACATCAGTGGGTTACATAGTGAGATCCTGCCTCTGTCTCTTCATATATATACATATATATGTATATATATACACATATATATGTTTAAATATATAAACATTTTTAATATCATGTTATACCAAAAAGGACCCACCAGGGCAAAGGATTCCTGGGCAGACAGAGTACATGACATCATGGAACTGTCTGCTCGTGTGTGTGTGTGTGGGGGGGTGTATGTGTGTGCAAGGTGTGTGGGGGGGGTACAGTACTGGGGGTTGGTGGCATTTACAACCCACATTTGCCATCTCCACTCTAGTTATTCCTCCCTCCCTGAAGGCAAAAAGACAGCCTGCGACTTGCAATTACTCGCGGTAGAGCTGCAGAAGCCATTACCTGGCTCTTCAAAGGCATACACACACAGAGAGAGCTACTTAGCCTCTTAATTGAATGCAGCCTCCCAGTATCATTTTAGATTGTGGAAGCTGTCCCCAGTCACAACGCGCATCCTCTTGATCTTCAGGAGGAAAGTCTTTTATGTCTTCTCATGAGGAAAGAGAAGAGCGCCTCTGTAACAGCATCGGACACATGTTTGTGAGTCAGAAAGAGCCTGAAGCTGGTTTCATCAGAGTTGAATAAGAGCCCGGGGACAGAGGAGGAGGGAGGGCTTCAGAGTGAGACTCAAAGGAATATTCGGCTCTCATGGGAACCTGAATTCTAACTTCCTGGCTGCTTGGCGATCAATGGTAGTCTTTGTGTGCTCCCAGCTGGAGGGCCCTGGGGCTGGCAGGTGTTTTACATTATTAATCAGCTAAATCTTGCTCCTTCCTAATAATCTAGTCTCCCTGCACACTTATGGAACCACTTTGGAAACCAGCAGTGTATGTGAGTATTAATGTGGGCAGCAGGTCAGGGGCCCCTTGTCTATCAAGCATGGTAGGCTTTGTGCCAAGGACCCACGGGACATTGAAGAGCCAGGAAGATGTTTTAATTTTTGTTTCTTTTATCTTTTTCATCATGTTCTTTTGTAATATTTCATTTATTATTTTTATTTTATGTGTATGAGTGTTTTGCCTGCACATAAGTGCAACATGTGCATGCAATGTCCAAGAAGGCTAGAAGAAGGCATCAGATCCCCTGGAACTGGAGTTATGGATGGTTGTTAGCCACCATGTGGATGCTGGGAACCGAATCCTGATCCTCTGTAAGAGCAGCCAGTGCTCTTAACCACTGAACAAACTCTCTAGCCCCATGTTTGGTTTCTCTCTAAATCAGGAGGAAAGGAAAGAATAATAATGAAAGAAACAATAATTAATGTAGACTAATGAATCTGGCCTAGGTCATCTGTCTATACTGATGCAATTATAAACTATAACATCTAACATTTTGTTAAGATGTAACAACCTACCAAGACAAAAGTGCATAGGGTCAAGGGAATCTACAATGTAGTCCTGGGCATGAGCTTGGAAGGTGTTTGAATGGAATCTGAAGACAAAGGTGTGGTCCTACCTCAGGACCTGGTAACCTCATGACCGCAAGTAAATCATTCATCTGGATTTCAGTTTTCCATGGGGTCCAGGATCCTGCAAGTCAGCAGGGGATAGAGTGTGCCCTGGCTCTTAAGGACATGATCATAAACTGATTGGAAATGCATAAGCCTTGCAGTAGATATGTACCTACAGGGACAATAGAGCACCATGCTCCAGGAATGGAGGGCTCCATTGGAGCAGTGAAATATTTCCATGATACTTTACCATCCACCAGGCAGTCACTACCTGTCCAGTTCCTAGGAAAAAAATAAGTTAGGGAGGAAGAGGCTGGTGAGCAAATTAGACTGCTGAAACTTTGTGGAGCTCCAGGGAAATGGCTTGAGAGAACTGCACATCCTTGCCAGAAGCCATCAAGATGCTTCAGTTCTGACTGGAGAACAGCAGCTGGTGGGGAGAGGAGGCTCCAGATAGAAGGGAAAGGTGTGACTCACCTCCAGACCAGGTGGTGTCCTGCTCACTGAGTCCCTCAGCTGGGATGAAGAACTGAAGAGATCTGGAAGTGGGCCAGGGGTGGGAATGGGGAGCGGCAAGATGGCTCAGCTGGTAAATGTACTGACAACCTGAGCTCAATCTCCAAAACCCATGTAGAGGTAGGAAAGAAATGATTCCACAAAGTTGTCCTTTGACCTCCACACATGTGCCATGGTACACGTGTCCCCACTCCCCCGCCCTTCCCACACACAATTCTTTTTAAAAATTTAAAAATAGGAGCTGGATGGATGACTCAGCAGATAAGTACACTGGCTGCTCTTACAGAGGGTCTGGGTTCAGTTCCCAACAACCACATGGTGGCTAAAAACCATGATCAAGTTCCAGGGGATCCAACACCTTCTTCTGACCTTCGAGGACATTGCACAACAAGGGTACACTTACATGCATGTAGGCAATACATTCATACACATAAAACAAAAATTAAAAAAAATTTTTAAAAAAACTTTAAAAATAAGTGAAAGAAAGAGTGGGCCAATGGGTTTGGTTTGGTGGCACACATCTATTAGTCCCAGCACTCAGGATCAGAAGTTCAAAGTCATCTTCAGCTACATAGTGCATTCAACCTGGAATACATGATACTCTGTCAAAAGCAGAGGAAAGGAAGTGGGTTGAATGTTCAGAGCTGTCACTCACTGAGAACCATGTCCAGTGTGTGCTCCCACCTGCCTTGTTCTCTTCCTCCCCTCCTTTTCCTTCCAACCTCCCCAATTTCATTCCATCCCAATTTATTTCTATTGCTGTAATTCAACACTCTGACCAAAAACAACTTGAAGAGGAAAGGGTTTATTTCATCTTACACTACCAAGGCACAGTTCATCTTTGAGAGAAGTCAGGCAGGAACTCAAGCAAGAACCTGGAGGCAGGACCTGAAGCACAGACCATAGAAGAATGCTGCTTACTGGCTTGCTCCCCTGGCCTGTGCTCAATTTACTTTCTTATACAACCTGGGACTACCTGCCCGGGGAGGGTGGGGGTCACAAAGTATCAAGAAAATGCCTCACAGACATAATGCCCCTCAGGCCAATCTGATAGAGGAAATTCCCCAGTTGAGGTTCCCTCTTCCCAGATGTGTCAAATTGACAGCTGAAGGTATCTAGTACACATCTCTTCTTCCTTCTCCTCTTTCCTTCCTCTCTCTTCCCTCTTTCTCTCCCTTCTAGATTTTTCCTCTTCCCCAAAGTGCAGGAAGCATGCCTATCAGAGAGGCCTGCCAACTGAGGGGACCCTGTGTTGGCATACTGAAGCCTTACTACATCTGGTCAAATGATCAAGGCTTGATGACTAGCACTAGAAAGCCTTGGTCCGACTATGAAGTTCATCCTAGTGTCTTCTGTGTCATTAATATGTCTTTTCATTTCTTTTCCTCTGTGCCTTGGTAAAATGGAGCACAGCCAGGAAATGGAGGTGATGCTTTTTCATCAGTCTGTGGGTTCAGGCAGACATGCCTAGCCAGCTTTGGGGAGAACAGACAGCTGGACCTTACTTTGCCAACCTGCGGGGGTAAACCAAAGACATTCTGGACTCAAGGAGGACTCCTTGGCTTCTATATCACCTGTCCTGATGAGGAGAGGAAATGTAAAGTCCATGACTGAGATGGGGTTGCTGGGCTGACTAAAAGAATGGCTTTGGGAGCCCTCTTTACTTGAGTGGGGACCTGCCCTCTAGGGCCCTAGCTGCTGTAATTAACAATCAAAGAAATGTGCATTCAAGTAATCAAAGACCTTCTAAAAACTTATCAGATGGGAAAATAATAAACGTTTTTGAAGTTTGCCTTCTAAGCAGGTGCTCTCAAAGCCTGTGGGGAAGAGTCCAAAAAGCTTTCTGGAGACCTGGGTTGGAAAAAATGTAACCCCAAACATATTCTTTGACTCAGTCATTCATTTCTAAAAATTCATCCTAAGAAAATCATGCATCTCTTGGGTTGGGGAGATGTCAGTGGGTAAAGCATTTGTCATGCAGGTGTGAGGGGGATCTGAATTTAGATCCCAGAAGACTGGCCTGGCAGTGCGTGCCTGTACCCAGTACTCTTACCATGAGATGGGAAGTGAAGATGAGATGCTCTGGAAGCTTGTGGTCCAGAGATGGATTGTCTCCCAGTTCTAGGAGCCACAAGTCTGAATAACAGAGTTGTCAGGGTAGCATGCTCTTTGCCGGCTCTAGGGAAGGATCCTTCCTGGCAGCTGCTGGCATTCTCTAGGGATGCCTCGGTCTAGTCTCTGCCTCTGTTATCATATAGCCTCTTTTCTGTGTATCTCTCCTCTACATGTCTCTTTTTAAAATGATTTTATTTTTATTATGTGCATATATGTGTGTCTGTATATGGGTTTGTGGATGTGAGTGCAGTACCCATGGAGGCCAGAAGAGGGTGTCAGACTCCCAGGCGCTAGAATTACAAGCAGTTGTGAGCTACCAGACATGGGTGCTAGGAACTGAACTCAGGTCTTCTGCAAGATCAGTATATGCTCTTAACCACTTAGCCCCATCTCTCCAGCACCCCTTTGTGTATCTAAGACTAGCAGGTCTTGGTTTTAGGGTCCATCTGAATAATTTAGGATGACCTTGCCTTGAGATCCTAAACTTAATACCACCACAAAGACCCTTCTATTTCTCAGTATCCTGTTGCTATGACCAAATATGTCATATAAACAACTTAAAGGAAGAAGGATCCGTTCTGGCTCGAGGCTTCAGAGGTTGAGTCCATGGTTGCTTGACGAGAACATCATGGTGGTGGATGCGTGTGATGGAAGAGAATCTTTACCTCACTGCAGACAGGAAAAATAATCTAGTGGCAGTGTCTTAGAGGATGACATGGGCAATACTGGTAGACAGAGATTCTGTGCGTGCGTGCGTGTGTGTGTGTGTGTGTGTGTGTGTGTGTTAATTTTCTTTTCTTCTCATATCCCTCAGACTAACAGAATGCTGGGTGCATGGGCAGACGGTGAGGAGATGGGAGGCCAGACATGTTGGATTGCTGTCGAGGCCACACCCATTGTGTGACATCTACTCACTACCATTCTATGCCTCAGTTTCTTCTACAAAATATAGGGAGTGAATCGTCAGTAGTTTGTCGATTTTTCTTCTGCCAGTAGAACCATGTTTCTTTTTCAACTACAGTAATACAATAGGGGCTGGGAAGATGGCTCAGTGGGTAAAGTGCTTGCTAGGCAAGTGTGAAAACTGAGTTCAACCCCTAGAACCCACAAAAATAAAACCTCAGGCATGAAGGCTGTGCCTATAATCTGAGTGCAGTTACTTGTTGGCCAGCTAGTCTAGCCTAATCAGCAAGCTCCAGGTTCAGTGAGAGACCCTGTCTCAAATAATACTGTGGAGAGTACCTGAAGAAGATGCTTGTTGTTGACCTCTGGCCTCTACATATATGTATGTGCACATTCATGCACGAAAACATGCATACATACACACACAAAAAAATAAAATTAAGTATCCACCATGCTAATGAAAACAGTAATAGTACAGGAACCAGAGCAGATGAGAGTGCCATGTGTGGAGCAGGCTAGACTGTAGGCCTCCCCACCCAACCTCAGCTGACCCTCACACTAACTAATGTGCCACATGCCAAATGTTCCATAAATACTTGTCAGTTGCCACCTGGTCTGATTCCTGCCAGGCCTTTCCTGATGCCACGTTGAAATGTCCTGTCCTGTGTCCCTCCACCTGGCAATATCTCAACATTCCATCCTCTTCTCTATGGGCAGGGCTGCCCTGGAAATGCTGCCCTGTCCATGCTGGGGAGGGAGAACTTGGTCTGGGCACTGCTGATGAAATTGCACTGCTGTTTACCATTAGACTCTGGGCTCCCCGGGGAGGAAGAGCTGCTCTGAGATTTCCCTGGTAAGCCATCCAATGAGTGGCTGCTTTTATCTAAGCTCCTGGGATAAAAACTGTCAGGGAGGTTTCGTGGCTGAAATCACTTACTCCCTCCACATCTGTGGCCTTGACATTCTTTTCTTAATAAAGGACCGCACTTCTTGGCCATAGACTTGGGGGTGCTCTCTTTAGCCCTCTGAGCCTTTGCACCTCATTTTTAAGATAAGGCTACCAGTGTCTACTATTCAGCCCATGCATCCCAGAGAAGACAGCATAGCTGTGAGAACATCCAAATATATCTATAATAGTTGTAAAGCCAATGACCTGGAGCCCCCTCATGCCCCAACCCTCTGGAAACCCAGAGTCAACAGCCTCAGTCACATGTACAGAAGGACCTGGAGACCTGGCACCAGCACTGTGGCCAGGGTCAGAGATGACAGCTGTGTCCAGGTCTTACTGGTTGTTAATATTATAGCATCAGCATTGGCTACTGGGCTGCAAGGTCATGTACATGAGGAACTCGACACACTAGTTCCTGGGAGCCAGAGAAATGACACTGTTTAAAACGTTCAGGCTTCACAGAGCCGTGTTTGTTTGGTTCCCTTTGTCAAAGTCCAGCTAACACCCCTCCTCCTCCGTTCTTTCACCACATCCCTGTTTCATCTCCTCAGAGCTAAGTCCAAAGGTTGCTGCTTGGCTTCAAGTGTCACTTTTTAAATGTTCTTGGGTCTCCCTGTGGTTTTCTGCCTTTTCCTTTGTGGGTTGGTTCCAGATAGAATATGAAAAGCTAAAGCCATTTGGCAGAGAGGCAAGTGGTACAGAGAGGCTGGTCTCAGCTTATGGCTACTCTGGTGCACGTGGAGCCTGGAGCTCTATATTCAGCTGTCAGTGCCGCCGGCCATACCTAGCCTTGCCCAGGCTAAGTCACATGGTATGGAACTTATCCCCCACCAACCTTTGAAAACCTATAAGACAGAGAAACTTCCTTTGTTCTGGAGGTCTGAAGGGAACTGAGGGATCTAGAGGTTCCCATATCTCCTTTCAGAGCCCATGTGGCTATGACCATGTTGTTGTATCTCCTCTAACATTCTGGGAATCTCTCCCTTCAAGAGCCCATAATGGCTGTCTTTGACCATGATGCTGTATCTCCTGATTTCTCTCCCACTTGAGAGCCTCATCATGGCTGGCTATAACTCTCATCATGAGCCTATGACTCTCCTGATGAAGTTCTTATGGATGGTAATTTTGTGTCAGCTCTTATCTATGAATCTGCTTTCTTTTAAAATTTCTAACACTCTCCAGTGGACTTGCTGTGCACAATGACCAAGCATATACTTTGAAGTAATATATTGCAGGTTTCCTGGTGCCTATAACTGGGCCTCCCATTCCTCCCAAAGGATATGCCCATGTCCTGACCCTCAAAGCTTATGAATACCACCTGATTTGGAATAAATGTTGCTATGGTTTATGGTTTGAATATGAAATTCCCCACACAAGCTTGTGTTCTAAAAGAGAAAAAAAAAATTGTCTCAAAAGAGGGAGAAGTCTCCACTCTCTTATTCTAGAGACATAAGAAAACTAGAGTTAGATGTTAGAACAGGAAAGTGGCTTAAGTTAGGGGGCTCCTTAGAGATTTGGACTATTTGGATGGTCTGTGCCCCACTGCTCCTGGCCAAAGACAGCGCTCAGTGATCTCTAGACCCAAATAACCTTGTCCTGGACCCAGTAAAACTTGTGTCCTTTGTGCCTCTCACCCTTACTCTCACACTAACCTATCCTGTCACCTTGGGTCAGTTAATCAATCCCACTGATCCTCAGTTCCCATGTTTTAAAGGAGGTATGCGAACAGAGTAAGAGAACTGAGTCTGAGTGTCAACTGTGTAAACCACAGATATTTGGATAACAGGCCACAGAGGGACACCCTGATCTGCTAGCCTGAGAATGACATAGCTAAATTACAGACACATTCAACAGGTGAGATGCAGTGGCCTGACATGCTCAATCCATGAAGAGAGAAACCCAGAATTTTTTTAAATGTCATTGTTAGAAGGCTTGACAGGTGTTTCATTTGCTTTTGTTTTAATGACTTTAGGAAACCAGACAAAAAAGAGTTCCTTACAAGAATGGGCATTAAAAACTCAAGTGCCATGTGCTTAGTTTTTGCCATCTATCCACTTTTCCACCCATCTACCCATCCATCCATCCACCCATCCACCTCTCCTTCCATCTACTCAACCTCCCACCCACCCACCCATCCAATCATCCATCCATCTATCACTATTGCTTTTAGCAGAAATAAATAAATAAATAAATAAATAAATAGTATCTTTTAATATGTTGAGAAAGAGAAGGAAGAGGTGGAGGAAAGGGAGGAGGAGGAGAAAAAGAAGAGGAAAGAGTAGATAGAACAACTGACAAATAAGAAAGAAAAAAGAAAGAAGGTAAAGAGAAAGAAGGAAAGCAGGAAGGAAGGAAGGAAGGAAGGAAGAAGGAGGAGGAGAAGGACATGGGAATGAGAGGGAGAGAGAAAAGAAAGAAGAGAAAGACTGTCCCTACGCAGCAGAAGTCCATTTATTAAGCAGACAACCTTTGTCTTTCCTCTGGCTCTGCTCTCTAAAGGCCTCTGCTGAGCAATATTGATTGGAGAGCTGGCCACAATCCCTGCCTGGCAGAATCCATCAAGGCAGTACCCACTTTGACAAAGATGGTTTTTTTGGCACTGGTAGAGCATGATCCAGCAGGTTCTGTGTAGGAGACAGTTTGGACTCAAGCATGCCCCAAGGGAAAGGGCAACTCAGATAAGCTCAAAGAAAAGGGGCGCATTCAGGAGGCTTAGTCAAAAGGATTGTGAGTTCAAGGCCACCAGAACTACATAGTAAATTTTAAGCCAACCCAGGCTACAGATTGAGAACCTGTCTCTAAAAAAAATTAAAAGATTAAAAAATAAAAAGAGTCATGGGAAAATGTTTTAGTGCATAAAACACCTGCTGTTCAAGCATAAGGACCTGAGTTTGAATCTCCAGAAACCACATAAAATCGAGCATGCTAGCCTGCATCTGTAATCCTGTGCTCTGACATGAGAAGGGAAGCCAAGCAGGAACAGCCAACTAGCTTGGTATGCTCATCGGCAAACCAGAGACCCTGACTCAGAAAAGGTGGACACCAAGGGCCAATACCTGAGGTTGTCCCCTGATCTCCACATGCATGCTGTGGCACACAAACACCCACACTTACACATACAAATGTGCAAACACACACACATACAGCACACACACACACATTCACATACACAGGAAATTTTTGAAAACTAGGACAAGGGCTTTGGGATTTGGGAATTTGCTTCCCCTGGATGTTGCAACCCTGGGACCAGGCCCACTGCCCTGGGGCTGGCCCTGGAGTTGGCCCTGGAGTCCTACATCCATCTCACAGCTCACAGGAAGGGCTGTTGATCAGCCAGTCAATCAACTGACTAAAGGGTATGTATTGAGCACTTAAGGTGTTCTGAGGAAGTGCTTGAACACTGCCCTCGAGGCCTTTGCAAGGGAGAAAATGTCATTGTGCAATTTAAAAAGAGCCTCTTACATGACAGCCAATCATTGACTTTTAACAGTAAAGGAAAGAGGAACAGAATGCTGGTGTCTGCAGTGCCTGACCTTATTAGGAAGAGCTGGCCAAGTGCTATGAAGCTCAACTCAATTCAACTGTCCCAAACTCACCTAACAGGAAAGTGATGGAACAGGAATGTGAACCTAGCGGCCTGGCTGGAGGGCCCTGAGTCCTGAGCAGTGCTCTCACCCACCATCAGGACAGGCAGCCAGAGCGCAAAGAAGGGGACATTTCAGCTGGGACTTGTTGCTTTGAGCTAGAAGCATCCACCATGAATCGATCATGCTCCTGGCACTTGGGAGAGCAAGGGCTACTACAGAGGGAGGAGTAAGTCACCAAGGCCTTCCAGGCTGCCTGCCTGCTCTGTCCCTATTGGGATGACAGGGCGTTGGAAATGGGCTGTTTTGTTTCCAAACTGGTCTCCAGGATGAGCTTTTATACAGACACAGTAAGCTGTAGACCATCTGTTCTCTCTTGGCTAATACAAAGGCAGAAGTCTTTATAGTGTGCCGATCAATGACCAGTCCGAGCACTTTTTTCATCTACACAAAAAAATCAATTAGTCTGCACCAACAAAGAGGAGCAGCAGAAGGGTCTGAGTGATGAATCCCACTTCTGGGAAAGCCTTGGCTGTGTAGTTATTCATTTAACCTTCAAAACAACCCTAATGTGGTAGGTCCTGTTATTACAGCCATTTTATACATTGGATACTTTCTATGTTTTTTAGGTAAGAGTATGTATTTTCTGCAACTGGGGAAATGGCTTAGTTGGTAAAGTGTTTGTCATGCAAACATAAGGACCTGAGTTTGATCTCTAGAATCCAAGTGAAAAAGCCAGGCATGGTAGTGTGCACCTACAATCCCAGCACTAGGGAGGCAGGTACAGAAGGATCCCTAGGTGTGGGTGGCCAGCTAAATAAGTTCCAGGTTCAGTGAGAAACTTCATCTCAAAAATAGGGTGGAAAGTGATTGAAGAAGACGCCCAGTCTCAACCTCTCGCCTCCACATGTGTGGGTACCCACACATGTGAACATACACATGTATACACACACACACACACACACACACACACACACACACACACACACACACACACACACACACACACACACACACACACACACACACACACACACACACACACACACACACACACACACACACACACACAAAGATATGCATTTGATGGAGGAAAGGGGCTTGGGCTGAGAAACAAGACATACACAGGCTCCCATTTACTGTGTGGGACATTGATTGAGGCCCAGTCTTGTCTGTAAAATGGGAACTGGGATTGAGGGATGGATAAGACTCTTTTCTGCTCAGCTTCTGAGATTTGGTCACTGCCCCCAGGGTCTTGTCCTTTCATTGGCTTTCTCTGGGCCCAGGCTGGCTGCTCACTTCCTGCTCTCCCAGCTGCCTCTGTCCTAGCTTGCAGTCTACCCAAAGCTGTGCCCTCCTACCCTGCCCCAAGGCCTTCTTGAGCATCTGCCATTGCTTCCTGCTTCTTGGCATGAACTGGGGGTAGGGGGGGCACCCTGTGGTGCCTGGCCAAAAGGCCGGAGCATGGCAGATGGCAAACGGGGCTGACCCTGCCCTGGGGCCCCAGGTGGCTGTCACCTGCCACCCTTGAATTGGCTGCAGTCTTGCTTGACTGGCAGTTACCCCTGCAGCTCAGCCAGTTCTGCCAAATAGCCTTTACAGAGCACAGAGAAGAGAGCTCACTTTCTATTTATCAATCCCTTTTGATCTCTGAGCCGGAGTTTTCACTGTGCTGGATGAGGAAACTCAGCTCCTCTTTTGCTTCCAATGTTCCTGGCATTACATCAAGCACACAAGAGGCTTGCTGGCCCTCCGCCCTGCTCCCACTGGTCAGAAGGGCTGGACAGCAGGTCCAAGTCCAGAGCTTGGAGAGACTTAGTATGTGGCAGGTATTGAGGGAGTTGCAGGCTGGCCACTGGGCCTCTACCTTTTCCTGGTTCTCTCAGAGGCTGTTGTGAAGTAGAGGAGGACAGAATAAGTGACCTCTAGGGGAGAGCCCACTAGCTGCCTGATTTTACAAATAAAACTCTGTGCTTGTGTGTGTTCATGTGGTGTGTGTGTATGTGCTTATGTAGGGGTATGAATGCATATATATATACACACACACACACACATATATGTGTGGAGGTCAGAGGTCACCCTTGGATGCTGATCCTTATATCCACCTTGCTTTTTGAGATAGGCTCTCTCATTTGCTCAGAGCTTGCTGATTAAGCAAGGTCCACTATTTTACTCCCCTAGCTCTAGGATTACAACCATACAACCATACGCCACCATGCCTGACTGTTTTTTCTTTAATGTGGATTCTGGGGATTGAACTCAGGTCCTCAGGTTTGTATGGCAAGCAGCTTACCGACTGAGTTATCTCCCCTGCTCTAAATAAAGATTTACCCGTGCATGGCCATGCTTGCTGGTTGTGTAACAGAGCTGAATAGTTTCAACAGAGGCCACATGTGGCCTACAAAGCCTAAAATCTTTGGCATCTAGCCTTTTGGAGAAAGAAAACAACAACAACAGCCAAGGTCTGCTCGACATAGCTCTTCTCCCAGTCACAGGGGCTACAGAAATGCCTGCTGCTCTCCTGTTAGCTGTGTAATAATACAGGCCGGGTGGGGTCAGGAGTGTTTGAGACTTCAGAAGTGTTTGGATTTCAGTTTCTCTGTACTGAGCATGTTATGCATCATCCCTGGTGGGGTCTGCGGGGGCATACCATGATTAAACACATTGGGGTTTTGTTTGTTCTAAAGATTTATTATTTATTATTTTTAATTATGTGTACTTTTGTGTCTAGGTGGGTGTATATGCATGTGCATGCAGGTACCACAGAGGTCGGAGGAGGGTGTTGGGTTCCTTGGAGCTAGAGTTACAGGTTGTTGTGAGTCACCCAACAAGGATGCTGGAAACTGAACTCAGGCCCTCTGCAAGGGTAATATGTGCTCTTAACTGCTGAGCCATCTCTCCAGCCCCACATTAGTTTTTCTAGGACGAAATGTACAACTATTACTATTTTATGGAATAAATAAAATCATAAAGAGGTTACCATCAATTCAGGCCAGTTTCTACCCCAAAACATATTCATGTCAAGACAGAGGTGGCTACCAAATGAGTTGCATAGGCCACTTTTGAGAACATAAAGGACCACAGCCCTGGGAGGCCACAGGATGGTCCTGTGTGATAGACTAGGAAGCAAAGACTGAGAAGGTTCAGGCTGAGAGTCTAAGTCTAGAAAAGAGCATGTCCAGACCCTGACAGAAAGCTGATTTGGTACCAAATGCCTCTCCCAGGCTTCTGGAAGTCTCACATTTCATCCCACTGCCTCCATCACCTTGCATGAGGCCTCCCTAAAAAGGAAATTCTCAGACTGGAGAGATGGTTCAATGGTTAAGATGACTGGCTACTCAGCAGAGGACCTGGGTTTGGTTCCCAACACCCACATGGTGGCTAACAACCCTGTGTCACTCTAGTTCCAGAGATTCTGACACTATTTCCTGACCTCTGCTGGCATTGCATGCATAGAAGTACTTACATACGCCCAGGCAAAACACTCATACACATAAAATAAAAATAAATAAAATTTTTTTTAAAGAAGGAAACCCTACTTTCACCTCTAACAATTTCCATTTTTGCTGTTGTTGTTGTTGCCTTTTTGAGACAGGGTCTTCCTGCAACCCCAGCTGGCCTGGAACTCACTGTATAGAACAGGTTGGCCTGGATCTCACAGATTCGCCTTTCTCTGCCTCTGGGATTAAAGGGCTGCACCGCCACACCTGGAAACAGCTCCAATTTTTTAAAATCCTTTTTTGCCTGGAAATCCAGTACTTAATTATCTGCTACCTGGTGTTGTGATGGCTAAGTGGTCTCACCTGTTGAGGAAGTGGTCCGTGCAGTCATCTTTCCTCCTTTCCCCCACAGGGATGAGTGCTCTGTAGTGATGATCCATTACCGATTAAAAACAGTACACAGCTGAGCACTGGGGCGATGGCTCAGTCTGTAAGCACAAGCACGGGGTCCTGAGTTCTATCCCCAGCACCCAAGTAAAAGAGCAAGGTACAGCAGCATATACCCAAAATTCCAGCGTTGGGGAGACAGAGACAGGAGGATCTCTGTTGCTTGCTGGCCAACCTGTGTAGTTGAATTGGTGAGTCTCGGGTTCAGTGACTCTATCTCAAAAAAATAACCTCTGGCCCATGTATACATGCACACATGCACGCGCACACACACACACTCACACAAAAGTATACAGTTAATCCAGGCTATATATCCACATTTTCTCCCAGTAAGGTGTGGAATAAAGGAGATGCCAGGTGTGTGTGCCCATGGAATAGGGAGGATGTAGAACACACAGTTTGCCTCCAATGTAAACACAACCCTCCCTAACCTGAGGGGCTGTATTTGGAGATATGCATGATATGGAACTGAACTAGTATTTGCTATACTTTGTTGAGCTAGAAAATACCCCCAGGGTGGTAAGTCTACAAATAGGTATCTCAGTGGTCAAGGGCAATGGGCAGTTGGCCACCTCTCTGTGGTTGGTGTCAGTAAAGAGGGCAAAGACAGAGCCTGCATTTAGGAAAAGCATTTAGGCAAATCTCATGGCCTGCATTTGGGAAAAGCATTTAGGCGAATCTCGTGGCTGAGGGCTCTCATGGGGTTTGGGTAATGCTGATGAATATGTGCGTTTTGAAACGGCCAGGAGTTGTCTGATAATCAATCACACATAAAAATGCCTTGGGGAGCCACTAACCCTTTCTCTGCTGCTGTGAAGTCCAACCCCTTACAATGATGGGCGCCTGGGCAACATCACCGCAGGATTTATCATCATTACCAGCTCTCATCATTATCAGCCAAGAGGAAGAAATGAAAAGGCTGCTTGCATGTGGTGCTTGGGTAAAGCACTGCATAGGGTGAGTCTCATCTCTACCCTCAATGATCTTCTGGCCCAACCTTTTCTAGAAAACACACTAAGGGACTATGTGGGATAGTGGAAGAAGGGTGGCCAGGCTGGTAATCTAGGTGGGGATTTATTCTAACTCTGCCATAAGTCTGGCCTTAAGCAAATTATTTGCCTTTTCTGAGTCTCACATTTTCATCTGTAAAAGAGATTGTCAAAAATATCTTTCTCAGCTTGTAAGCTGTCATGGTCTAGTCATTATTAAGCATTTGTAGATCTTTTTTCTTTTATGTATGTGTATATATGTATATACACACGTGTGTGTATAAGGTCACTCACCTGTGTGGGTAGGTAAAGAAGTTGAGGTTCAGATGTTTTCCTTAATCACTTCTCCATCTTATTTTTTTGAGACAGGTCTCCCACTGAACTTGGAACTTACTAAGTTCCAAGTTTTTGGCTAGACTAACTAGGATCCACCTGTCTCCACCTCCCAGTTCTGGGATTACAGGTGAGTGCTACCTCATCCGGCATGTTACATGGGTGCTGGGAATCCAAACTCAGGTCCTCTTGCTTATGCAGCAATCACTTTGCCCTCTGTGCCACCTCCCCAGTCCCAGCAGTAAATCTTAAATCCTTTTCTTTCCTGCCCACTTACTAGTCTCCAAAGGCAAATGGTAACATAGACAGTTTAGTGATTGATTATTGATGCCTGCTACATGCAGAAGAGAGAAGGGTGATGTGTGCCATATTTAGTGCACACAGCAGGCATCAGTAATCAATCACTGTACTGCACTCTGTCCTGCTAGGCATAACTAAAGCTTCAGGACCTTCAACACAGTATCTAGCCCTCCAGGAAGAGAATTTATCCTAAGAGAGGAGAAAGGGTACCATATACAATAAACCCAGGTTAAAGCTAAGGGTATGAGGAGCATGATGACCTCTGCCTGGCCCAATGCCTGGGCCCATTTTTTTAGGAAAGGCTACCAAAAGGACAATAAAAGATCAGTTTCTCAATGATGGTCAGAGATTATGGGATGTAAGAGCTGCTGCTTTAGAGATAGGAACTGTTGACAGGGAGGGGCTTGGGCAGGAAAAGACAGGCAGGGAGAGACTTGGGCAGGGAGGGGCATTGGTAGGGAGAAACATAGAAAAGGAGGGACATGGGCAAGGAGGGGAATGGACAGGGAGGGCCATGGGCAGAGAGGGGCATGGGCAGGGAGGGGCACGGGCAGGGGGGGCATAGGCAGTTTCTGTACAAGCCCTAGGGAGCAGCAGCTGCTGCTGCAGGACCTTTGATAGCATTCCAATGGGCTGGCCTTGGCCAGTCTCTGTGGTGGCTATTGCACCACTTGCAGTGATTGAAGACCAGCACAATAAGGCAGAGGGGTGAGGAAGCTAGGGTCCATTGCTCTCAGACCTTCACGGACAGTGACCATCCCCACTCCCCCAGATAGAAGAATGTATCTAAAACAAACTCTTCTTGGAGATCTCCCAACAATCCAGATCTAGTGGCCTCAGAAAATACAGTTTGTGTGAACTTCAGTCGTCAGGCAGACACGATGGCTCAGCAGGTTAAGGCATTTGCCTCCAAGCCTGATGACCCAAATTTAATCCCCAAGACCCACATGGTGGAAGGAGAGAACTGACTCCCACAAGTTGTCCTCTGACCTCATTATGTGTGCCTTGGCATGCCTATACCCAACCACATACACACATAAAATAATAAATGTAATTATTTAAAAATTCTGCAGCCATACTACCCTGAATGTGCTTGATTTCCTCTGATTTCTGATCATGCATCTTGTACTAGTTTGTTGTTTGCTTCTTTTTTTTGGATAAGTATTCTTTTGGGCAGCCATTTCTAGTATCACACTATTACAAAATATATATTTAGTCTCTCTCCCCTTTTCCTGACACATAACTTCTAAAGCCCTTGGAATCTGCTGAATAGTTTTGCTTATGAGCTGGTGGGATGAGGGAGGGGGACTGACAGTCCCTCGTAGCTTTCAGTTAAAGATAAGGGTCAGAGGAAAGACCAAGGTGTGATCAGAGGGTTGAAGCTTTCAGCCCCAGCCCCTAACTTCCAGTGGGGGAGAGCAAAGCTGAAGGTTGAATTGATTACGAATGACTAGTGGTTTAATATATCACACCTACATAATGAAACTTCCATATCTTTTCTGTCTTCTTCACCCTTCCCCATATACAAAATTTTCCCAGGTTCTCTGTAGCTGAACAGGCAGAGGATCCTGGAGGGTATCATGCCAGAGAGGGCCTGAACCGCTTCCCACATGCCGTTCTCTATACATCTCTTCTATCTGGTGTTCACCTGTAACCTTTATAATATCATTTATAATAAATGACTAGATATAAGTAGTGTTTTCCTGACTTCCATGAGCCACTCTAGAAAATTAACCCAACCCAAGAGAAAGAGAGTGAAGCCTGCTGTGTAGTAGTTGATGAGAAGCACGGGCCTGTGCTTGCTATTGACACTGAGATATGAAGTGCTTCACAGGACTGATCTCTAAACAGTGGGACCTGATGCTACCTCCAGGTAGGGTCAGAACTAAACTGAATTAGAAGATACCCACCTGGTATATGCAGAATTGATTGCTTGGCATGAAGGAAACAATTTCTATACATCTGGTGTCACAGAAGTATTTTGGTGTGGTTTGGCTTTTTCCTTTTTAATTAAAAAATATAAATCCCAGAAGCAATAGCTGGGATTCATGCACCATTGTGCCTTCACAGTCTCCAGTACAACTGATATAATGGCATCAAAAAAAATGGTAATGGAATGAACTAAGGGAAGGTTGGTTGGATAGGTGGGTAGATGAATGGGTTGATGGATGGATGGATGGATGGATGGATGGATGGATGGTTGGATGGATGAGTAAATGGATGGTTGGTTGGCTGGCTGGCTGGCTGGATCCTTGGATGGTTAGGTTGATGGTTGGATGAATGGATGGATGGTTGGATGGATGGATGGATGGATGGATGAGTGGGTAGGTGGGTGTATGGGTGGGTGGGTGGATGGAATATTTGTGAAAGGCAATATTGATGATCTGTCTTACTGCTCAGTATTTGCATTTTGTTTTTCTCCCTAACCCTCCCACTCTTTCTCCTTCAATAACTTTGTTCACAGCACCCCCATCTTTTCTCCCCTTTGAGCTTCTTTTCTCATAGTTTCTTCAACTTTGTGACATCAGAATGAAAGTCTGGATCAATTTTCCATTAATTAATTCATTAATTAATTGAGCCAGTAACTGTTTATTGAGCTCCAGCTGTTTCTTTGCCCATTCACATTGTCACTTGACAGGATGTTTATTGAGCACCAGTGTTATGTCTGATTCGGTGCCAAAAACTAACTGATAAGGAAGCAGAAAAATCTCAGCAAGATCTTTGTCCTCTGGAGCCCAATAATCTAGTGCTCAGAGTGGACAGAAGGTGGCAATCAGTGGGTTCTGCTGAACATGGCTCCCACCATGGTCAGCTGCCCCATGCTTGGAATCTCAAGACCAACCCACCCCCAGTCTCTGTGTTGTTTTATCTTTCGCCCTTTGTTAATTGGTCAAGCATACTGCTACAGTGGCTACATAATTAATGGGACATTGTCATTCACAGTCAGCTGCCCTATCTTTGCTGTCTCCCTTCAGCCAGCTCCTCTCAGTTGCTTAGTAGCCTTCCCAGCTGCAGCTCTCTGAATTGGAAGACATATTAGTGTGCTCTGGACCCCCAACACCCCACAAGAAGCCCCCATCCATAGCTTCCTCATGGCTGCCCTCAGCTGTGCTCATTGCCTCCAGGTTCAGTCTGCTCTGTCTGTTTCAGTGCCCCCCCACCCCCACTCTGACTCCACTGACGCAGATCCACATGCTGGGCTCACACTGACCCAGTTTCTCCAGATGCCAAAGTCAGAGCTCAGGATCATCCCGACTCATCTTTCAAGCTGCTATTTTTTTGGATATTAAATTACAGCTCTTAGTTTCCTTTCCAGGATTTTCTTCTGCATGATAAATATTTCCAAGTGTGGGTTGGGGTGATAGCCCAGTCAGTAAAGAGCTTGCTTTGCAAGCAAGATGATCGGAGTTCAGTGCCCCAGAACCCATGTTAAAAAAAAAAATAGCCAGACATAGTGATGTGTGCTTATAATCTGAACACTGGGGAGATAGAGACAGGTGAATCCCTGGGGCTTGTTGGCTAGCCAGCCTAGTCTACTTGGCAAGCTCCAGACTAATGAGAGACCCTGTCTCCAAAAACAAGGTGGATGATGGGACCCATGGAATGATGGTCAAGGTTGTCCTCTAGCCTCTGTACACATGTGCATGCATATCAGCACACACATGTTCACATGCACACACACATAAACACATGCATGTGTGGGTACACACACATTTCTCCAAATTCACATAAGACCTCTCACAGTTCTGAAGAACTCTCTCTGGGCATACTGTACTTTTCCTACAGGCCCTTCACAATGTTCCCTGTCCCCATAATGAACTACTACAAAGAAGCCAAGCTGTTGTCTGGTTTCAAATGATCCTCATGTTCCTACTTGTGCACACTCGGTTCACATTAACCACTTTTCACATGTTCTTGGATATTATTGAACTGATCATTGACTAAAATTACCAAGTCCAGAGTAGAGTTCAGCTTAGTGGTAGAGTGCTTGCCTAGTATATGTAGGCTCTAGGTTCAATTCTCAGTACAAAAAGTCAAGTCTTCCTGACATAGATAAAATATGAGAGTGTACATTAAGGTTTAAATAAACCATGAGATTATCTAGTAGTCCAGTCCACTAATTTCATAGCAGAGGAATTCCAGAGAGGGCAAATGACTGTGCAGAGGCTCCCAGCTGTGTGGAATGGGGATGGACTTGGACTCCTAATTCTCAGCTATGGCTCTTTCTGCTGTATCAGGCAGCCTCCCGATTGGTGGCTACTTCAGAGAAAGTGGAATGGGTCTTTTCCTTTCAAGTCTGTTTCTCTCTAGTTCAGTATTCTTTAAAAAAACATATTAGTTACTTAGAACATATTAGTTACTTTTCTCCTTGCTGGGAAATATTTGACAAAAGCAACCTAAGGAAGGGTTTATTTTGGCTCACAGTTCAAGGGTACAGTGCATTATGGCAAGGGAGGCAGGAACTTGAGGCAGCTGGTCACATGGCACCCAGAGTCAGGAAGCAAAGAGAGATGAGTGCTGGTGCCCAGGTTAGTATCATCTTTATTCAGTCCAGGACCCCAACCCACAGGATGGTGCGCAATCCACAGTTAGGATGGGTCTTCCCAGTTTACTTAATCCAATCTAGAAGCTCCCTCACAGACATGCCTAGAGGTTTGTCTCCTGGGTGATTCTAGATCCTGTAAAGTTGACTGACAGCATTAACCATCATAATACACAGCTCTGAGTTTAGCTCCTTGGGATTTCATCCTCCTCACTCTGTTAGTCGGTGGAGACCATGTCCAGACTTGAACATGCTAGGCATTGCTGTGGTAGATCCACCCCGCCTGTGTCAGACCCACACTTGAAACTTCCTCTCACTTAGGAGTCCCTTTGTTCTGTGATCTTAGTGGAAAATAGCATGAACAGAATTTGAGTTTATTCTTTAAAATAGCTTTTCCTAAGAATAGTCGTGCTTTAGTGAGAAAAATCCCTGAGCCAGATGTGTCCAGGTACTGGGTCCTGTCACTCTCTGGACTCACAGTATTCCTCTGTCCTCAGTTTTCTCATCTATGTAATAGGAGGAAATGGAAACCCACAGTGAGTGAATACGTGTCCTGTGGTAGCAGCCATCCTCTGAGCTTCATTTCCACTGTCTTTCCTTTAATTACCCACACAAGCCTGCAGAGCAGACTGTACCCGTTTGCAAGAAGAGACAAGTGATGTCAATGAGGTTAATTTGCCGAGGATTACCCAGCTGGCAAGTGACAGAGTTTCTTTACCCCTCTGCCCTTCTTTGTTGGGTTATTGTAAAAATCAAATAATTTAGTAATGAATGTGAGGCTGCTTTGAATGGTGTAACGCACTCTGTAAATATAAGGGAATGTTATTAAAAGACGGAGGCTCCTCACTCGCTTCTTTCCCTTCTCTTTTTCTGTCACCTCCCCAACATAGAAGCAGCTGCCTCTGGTCCAGACCTATCAAAGAAATGTCATAAAGCCATTTTTCAAAATGTCAAATGCCCATGTACTTTCACTCAAAGTAATTAAGCCTTTTTATTTTCTCCAAGTCACAACACAGAACTCTGGGAGCTTCCGGAGTGTGCCCTTTCTCCTTCATCCTGAACTAATGGAAATCAAGGCTGAAGAGTGAGCTTGCTTGGGAGTCCTCAAGAGCCCTTCAGTGCCTCAGAGGCCTGGCCTGACTTTGGCAAGCCTCCAGCAGAGACCACAGAGAACTAATAATAACAAGGGTGAATTATTTATCTAGGGGCCAATGATACACCACGACGTGGTGAGCTTCTGGCAGAATGCCAGTGTCCCAGGATCTAAAGTGAGTAGGTCCCTGTGGGAGGGCTGCAGTCCTGACCTCTAGAATGCCAGTCTTGCCATTTTCCCCACAGCCCCAGGATATTATCCCCTCCTTTGTACACAGCACCTGAGCAAGACCGCTGTGCCCAGAGGGCACTGACATTTCAGTGACATTATTGGGTGTTGACATTGAGCTAAATATTTCTGCATAAATTTTCCTATTTCATCTCCACAGCGACCTTTACTTTCCCCATCATTTCTGATAAAAGAACCAAGGCACAAGCTCTGAGTGACACAGTTGGTAAAGGGCAAAATTGGAATGAGAGTCCAAGTTTTACATTTATTTATTTATAGGTAGGTGTGTGTGTGTGTGTGTGTGTGTGTGTGTATGTGCACACACACACTTGAATATGACACTAAGCCAGTATGTGGAGTTCAGAGGACAGCATTTGGGAGTCAGTTCTCTCCTTTCACCATGTAAAATCTAGAAATCAAACTTGAGTCGCCAAGAACTTTTAACCCACCAAGTTGTCTCACTGACCTAAGCCCAGCTATTTCTAGGATACTGAAAAGTAGCCAGTTGAGGAATAGGGTTGATCAGAAGAAAGCAGAGTTTATTAGCAAAGGAACACATGGGGCAGATTCCCTTCTGGGCAGGGAAAATGTCTGCCCTGGTCATGAGCTGGGGTCTTTTAAAAAGGGAGGCTTCTGCTTCCTCCAGAAGGCCAGAAGATGTATTTTTTTTTTTTTAAGTTGGGTGAGGGGAAGTGGGAGAGCAGGACTGTTAAAACCTGTTCTCTTTAGGGCTCAAAGGGGAAGCCTGCTGTGTTGGCCAAACAGTGGAGAAAAGCCTGCTTCTCTTGACTTCAGAGACCAAGGTGCTTATCAGCTCGGTTTCCTTTTCTCAGGAGCATGAGAAGTCCTTGAGATCCTGTTGGTGAGGGGGCAGGGCTATCTGAACCTTAACAGATACCATGTAAGCTTTCCCTCAGATCTCTTCTTCATGGGTGATTTTTTTTAAATGATTTATTTAATAACAATATACTTAGAAGAAGCATATAATTACAACATAATTGACATATTCAATAACGTTTTCCTGAAGGGTGATTATTTTTTAAAAGCACAATCCAGAAAGCTTAGATGATGCCAAGCTCAGTCTTGGGAAGCAATGGATTCTATTTTTTAACATTTTATTTAGTATTTGTATTTTATGTGTATGAGTGTATTGCCTGCCTGTATATAAGTACACCCATGTCATGCAATGCCTACGGAGGTTAGTAAACGGCACTGAATCCCCTGAAACTGGAATTATGAACAGTTGATAGCCAATGTGTGGATACTCGGAACCAAACCTGGGTCCTCTGCAAGAGCATCCAATGCTCTTAACTACTGAGACATTGCTTTAGTCCCAACAATAGATTCTTTATTTGTGGTCTTCCTGGTTTCATTCCTAGCCTCTTATCCCAGCTACAATGCATTCCAACATCAGAATCATCTAGAAGATTTAAAATACAGATTCTTGAACTTTATTCTTGAAGGTTTACTGTAATCCTGACATTGGTGCTGGGACATGGTAATCAGTATTTTTAAGCTTCCCAGTGATTGTGATAATCAGTCAGGGCAAAACCCATCATCTTAGGCAAGCTTTTCCTTACCTCTTTCTAAATTACCATCTATATTCATATATCTGTGACTTTGCTCAATTCTATGAACTCCAGTTAGATTAGCTTTTCTTCTATTCATTCTTTTAAAATATTTTATTTATTATTTTTATTTTATGTGTATGCATGTATTGCCTGCATGTATGGAAGTGCACCACCCATGTGGTGCAATGCCTGCAGAGGTCAGAAGAGGGCATCAGATCCCCTAGAACTGGAATTATGGACAGTTGTTAGCTGCCAGGTGGGTGCTGGGATCTGAACCTGGGTTCAATGTTCTTAACCGCTCAGCCATCTCTCTAGCCCCTCATCACACTTTTCTAAAAGATGTTCTTGTTATGAAGTCCAGGCTGGCCTCAAACTCAAGATCCTCCTATCTCAGTCTCCCAGCACTAGGACTACAGGGAGTCCTATCTTACTCAAGCCCAGTTTACTCATTAGTCTCTTAACCCACTTTATACTTTATCACCTTAGGAGGGATGCTGACCACTACAGCTTGCAGGAATACCCTGTCATCTGTATTCCATCAGCACTGTTGGTTTTCAACTGGCCCAACTAAGAATATGAACTTAGAAGGTACTAAAAAGGCCCACAGAACAGTGATACCTCATTTGACACCTAGAAATATATTTCTGTATCCTCTGGCAGTGTGGGCAGAATGGGTCTAGTGGTGTCTCCAGGTAACAGAGACCCAAACTTCAATTGTCTTGTTGCTCATCCATAGCTCAGTGCTTTTGTTCATGTGATTCAAGTTAACTCACTCCCCCCCCATATTCTGGTCAATAAGAAGGGGAAAAACAGGGTAAGAGAAAGCCAGGAATTACACTGAAGTATTCTGATCGTACTCTGTCATCCCAAACTTGATTGCACAGCCACACTTAGCTGCAATCAAGCTTGAAAGCTTTACTTTTATTTTTCCCAGACTAAATCAACTAATTGTGCTAGAAGAAGAGGAAATGGACTTGGGGGAATAAGCTCACAGATTCAACTTCTACTGGGTTTATAATTTCCCATTTGTGTCTGTGTTCTAAGCTAGACACTGTAGACACTGTGAGAACTGGGCCACTGGTCACCTTTGTAATCTAGGTGTTTAACAAGAGGGCACTAGATGAGAACCAATGATTGGTAAGAGGGATCAGGGTGAATGGCAAAGGTCTGGGATATAAGCAGGTTTTTATTTGAGTTCCTGTTATCCACAATTTAGGGGATGTTTCTTAACCTCTCTGAGTTTCCATTTCACTGAACCATAAAATTTAGTTGAAAAGCACTTTAAGTAGTTTCTAGTTCAACCCTCTCATTTTGTAGAGAAGGAATCTGAAAACCAGAAAGGGTAGTAACTTGTCTAGGATAAAAAGCTTAGTAAATATGGATCAAAGAGATGGCTCAGTGAGTAAAGGTGCTTGCTGTAAAGCCTGGCAACCTGAGTTTGATCCCTGGCACCCACAAGGTAGGCAGAACTGACTCCTGAAAGTTGTCTTCTGATTTCTCTGTCTCTCTGTTCTCTCTCTCTCTCTCTCCTGCTCTAAATTATTAATTAATATAGTTACTTAAAAATTTAAGTTTCATAAATAGGAGAGCCAGAGCCCTCTCAGCAACCAACCCAGACACAGCGTGAAGGCATCTTGCCACCTCTGCAAAATGGGGCTCCAGTATGGTCTTCAAACATGTGTGACATTCCTACAACTTAATCACCCCACCGGATCTCCCTTTGTACTTCAGCAATGTTGACTGTCAAAGGTGAGAGCTTTGGGTTCTAGAGTCAACTATGAAGCAAAACCAGGTGAAGAAGCAGAGGAGAGAGACACAGATGATCCTGCAACATGATAATAAGCAGCCATGTTCCTTGGGAGCTTCTAGAATGCTAGTCTAGGTGCCAGCAAGCATCCTCCCTCCAGGACTTGGAATCCAGGTCACATACAGCTAAAAAGAAGCAGAGGAGGGCATCTGTAACATTAAGTAGAGGAAATGTCACAAGGCAACCTGGCCATCTTAATAATAACAGCTTCCATTTATTGCTCAACTGCGATGTGTGGCCTGCAATGCGATAGGTATTTATTTTATAGGCTTGATCTCATTAAATTCTCATGACAAGCTTCTGGGATTACTGAAGGTCATATAGTTGGTAAGTGGTGATTAATTGTGGGAGGAGTGATGTGAAGAACATAAATTATGGAGCAGTTCACCAGGAGAGGAGCTTGTGGATGGAATGGTCTGGGAAGGCTCTGTCAGGGGAGGAGAGAGTTCAACTGGATCCTGAGGGTGGGTGGCATCTGTGGGAATGGGGGAGAGAGTTCAGAAAGCAAAGTTAGTACAGGTTTAGGGGTGTTGAGCCACTGATGAGGAGCAGGTAAAACCAAGTACAACTGTACCAATTTAGGAATGGTGGGGCCAGGGAGTGGTGAAGGAACACCACATACCCAGTAATCATTCTCAGGGAAAAGATAAAAAATCAGTGGATGGTTTCACTCATGGCCTATTGCTAAAGAAAGGCAAAAAGAAAAGACTAGAAAACTTGAGAAGCAATTTGTGTCAAGTGCTTTCCAAAGAAGTATGAAGTATGTTCTCGTTCACCCAAGAAGCTTACTTCAAAGATTCAACCCAAAGAAAACTTCAGAGATGGGTGAAAAGTAAAACAACAAGATGTCTAATAATAGGAAACTGGAGACTGTGCTGTGGTGCACAGGCACACCTACATGTTCCATAGCTCTTCCAGAACAGACTTTTGAGGATTGTGTTGAGAGAGTACATGATGGCCAAGAAGCATCATGCAAAACCCAAACTTTTCACCTCAAGTTCTATAGATTACATGAAATCATGTGCATAGGAAAGACTTTATATATATATACATATATATATATATATATATAAGAGAGAGAGAGATTATCACCCCAAGGTAAAACTATGAGCCATTTGACTTCTCCCCCTGACTCCTTGGCAGTCTCTTAGTGGGTGATCTCTGTTGCCCTCCCTTCCCTTCCTCCATTTCCACCAACCTCTTTAAGGACCAAATATGTGTGAGTGCATCTCCATCCACATTGGCCAGGCTGGTGTTCAGATTGACAACGCCTGCTGGGAGCTCTACTGCCTGGAACATGGCATCCAGTGTGATGCCAAGTGACAAGACCATTGGGGGAGGAGATGACTCCTTTAACTGTCTTCTTCAGTGAGACAGGGCAGTGTTTGTAGATCTGGAACCCACGGTCATTGATGAAGTTCACACTGGTACCTACTTCCAGCTCTTCCAACCTGAGCAGCTCATCACAGGCAAGGAAGATGCTGCCAAGAACTATACCTGTGGGCACTACACCATTGGCAAGGAGATCACTGACCTTGTCTTGGACCGAATTTGTAAGCTGGCTGACCAATGCACAAGTCTTCAGGACTTCTTGGTTTTCCACAGCTTTGGTGGGGGAACTGGCTCTGGGTTCACCTCCCTGCTGATGGAACAGCTCTCTGTCAATTATGGAAAGAAGTCCAAGCTGGAGTTCTCCATCTACCCAGCCCCCCAGGTTTCCACCGCTGTCGTTGAGACCTACAATTCCATCCTCACCACTCACACCACGCTGGAGCACTCTGTGCCTTCATGGTAGACAACGAGGCCATCTATGACATCTGTCGTAGAAACCTCAATATCGAGCACCCAACATACACTAACCTTAACCGTTTTATTAGCCAGATTGTGTCTTTCATCACTGCTTCCTTGAGATTTGATGGAGCCCTGAATGTAGAGCTCACTAAATTCCAGACCAACCTGGTGCCCTACCCCCAAATCCACTTCCCTCTGGCCACATATGCCCCTGTCTTCTCTATCGAGAAAGCCTGCCATAAGCAGCTTATAGTAGCAGAGATCACCAATGTCTGCTTCGAGCCAGCCAACCAGATGGTGAAATGTGACCCTTGCTATGGCAAATACATGGCTTGCTGCCTGTTGTACCTTGGTGATGTGGTTCCCAAAGACGTCAATGCTGCCATTGCCACCAGCAAGACCAAGTGTAGCATTCAGTTTGTGGATTGATGTCCCACTGACTTCAAGGTTGGCATCAATTACCAGCCTCCCACTGTGGTACCTGGTGGAGACCTGGCCAAGGTACAGTGAGCTGTGGGCATGCTGAGCAACACCGCAGCCTTTGCTGAGGCCTGGGCCCATCTCAACCACAAGTTTGATCTGATGTATGCCAAACGTGCCTTTGTGCACTAGTATGTGGGTGAGGGCATGGAGGAAGGGGAGTTCTCTGAGGTCCGAGAGGACATGGCTGCCCTGGAGAAGGATTATGAGGAGGTTGGTGTGGATTCTGTTGAAGGAGAGGGTGAGGAAGAAGGAGAAGAATACTCATCTGTTCCTTTCATCCCCATAGCATGTCAAACTCCCAGAACTTCAGCTTCAACATTAGCTGACAGGCAGGCATCAATATTTGCTGATTAGGTTAGCTTCCCTGTGATCATGTCTATTTTTTCCATGTGAACCTGTAAGGTTTTTCCCTGATGTATCAAAGTAAAGCTTTAAGGAGAACAAAAAATGGGCCATTTAATTTAAAATAATTTTTCAATATTCACCAAATTTTGTTCAATGATCACATACATTTACAGTAATCGCTTCTCAGCCTTTTGGCTAAGATCAAGTGTAGCACATACTTTCATAGCAACAAAAGTACTTATCTTTAATCTTTTCAAAACTTAAAATGTCAGTACTCTATCATGAAACACTATTATAAATATTTTGCTTTGTTTTTGTTTTACGACAGGGTCTTATGTATACTAGGCTGACCTTGAACTCACTATGTGACCAAGAATGACTGTGAACTTCTATTCCTCCTGCTCTACCTCCTGAATGCTTAGATTACAGGTATGCACCACCAGGCTCAGCATATGTGGTGCTGAGGATCAAGTCCAGGGTTTCTTGAATGCCAGGCAAGTACTCTACCAACCTCCATATCCCAGGGCTCCTTGCTTTGTTTTTAAAGACAATTCATTATCTCTTCCTTTAGTGTGATGACCCAAATAATCCTATCAAATGATGGCTCAGTGGTTGCTGCCTCCATGGACTTTTTGGGAAGTTCATTTAAACCTGATTTTTCTGGGCTCCTACATAAAGCTCCCAGGTCCATGGCCTCCACTGGATCAGAAGCACTAAAGTCTCCCATTAATGGTCCTGTAGCCATTTAGATAAATTGTCTTCCTCGGAGTCATAAATCCTGAATGAACGACACTCTTATTCCAGGGGACAGGCACCAAAGCCTCTTTCAAACTCAATGATGTATGGATCTAGAGCTTTCAGACTGTCGGGGCCCTTCATCAATATCTGCAGGGCCTTCCCAGGTATAGCAACATACCACGGCTGGTGGAAAGACATTACTGTATTAGGGTCAATAGTTTTCACCTTTATCCTTCTATGTCTGGTTGGGGGATTTGTTTTTCTGCCTTCCACTGAGAGAGTTGGGTTATTAGCTGAGTAAGAGGCAGTATATTAAATATAACTTGACCAGAACCTCACTGTCTTTACATTTACTGCTAGAAGGACAACATAATGGTTAATAACTGAAGGAGTCCTGTCTCCGACCCCCCTTGGCCCCAGGGCAGCACCACATCACCAGGTGACAATTAGGAGCCTTCCATGAATGCCAATGACCAATGATCACATGGCGGGAGCTTCACCCAAGCTGGGCAGACCTCTACATGAGCTCCAGTCTTCATTCATCACCCAGCTGACAGCACCTAGAGCCTGAGGATGAGCATGTGGCTCAGTCTTTTTGTTTTACCCAGTGAAATGATCGATGCTGCTAGGACTGAGTGGGAGAGGAGCCAGGGAGGGAATGAGGGAAATGAAATAGGCTTGTCTTCAGTGCACTTGGGCAACAGCTCAAAGTGTCTGTCTGAGATTCCAAAAAAATATCACACAATGGTCTTGCTTGTTCCTGCTTGCAGCCTTCTGGCTCTCGGACAAGGATGGCTCTACCTTAAATAGTTCTCTTTGTGAAAGCAGCATGACAAATTGGAGCAAGTATGTAGTCAGTTGTATGATTTTGCACAAGTTACTCTGGGTTATGTTTTCCCATCCATAGAATGGCAAAATTTGAAAGATAATTTTTATGTATAAGAAACTATATTTCAATTTTAAAACAAATACCTATATCTTATTTTATTTTCTAATGTGTGTTTGTGTATGTGTATGTGTATGTTGGGGAACCCTGCTGCTAGGGTTGTAGTCCTCCATGTCCGGATAGCTCTAAGGGGCTCGGTGCTATATGGAAGGACTCCCCTTCTCAGCAGGGGTCCTCCTCTCTGCCTGACTTACCTGGAAAGTGCCGCCAAGCACGGATGCCTGACCTTATTTGGAACATGACCTTTGGCATAGTTACCTGGAGTAAAAACTACCCCCAGGTTTTTTTTTATTATTATTAGGCATTGCCCAATAGTCGGATGATAGGAGCCTACTGCCACATGTAAATAAAGCATACTATGAGCACCTATCAGCTAAAGCACTGGCTACTGCCTCCACACTATATTTTCCCTAAAGCCACTGAATAAATGGAGCTGTTTCACTGAGTCTGGAGCTGTTTGTATCACTGAACCTGCCTCCCCGGAAGGGCTTTCTTCCATCAGTGCTCACTGGCCATCCTGACCCCGTTCGTCGCTTCTGCTCCCTTTGTCCCCGTGGACCGGTGGCCAACAACCCACGAGGAAAGGGAGAGACCCCACATGTGTGCATGTGCATATGTGTGTGCATGTGTGTGTGTGTGTGTGTGTGTGTGTGTGTGTTTCATGTATGTGCAGGTGCCTAAGCAGGCCAGAAGAGGAAGTCATGTCCCCTGATCTGGAGTTACAGGCAGTTGTGAGTCACCTGGAGTGGGTACTGAGAACTGAACTCTTGTCCTTTACAAGAGCAACAAGCACTCTTAATTGCTGAGCCATCTCTCCAGACCCCTGTGTCTCTCTTATTTGAAAAAAAATCATACAGACTCTTTATAGCTGACAAAATTCTAGCCTACATAGAGTCTTGTGAAGAAACGTCTCCACTCTGCACTAGAGATAGAATCTTAGTGTAACTAACCATTTTCCTGTACCATCCCTGGTCATTTCAAGTCCACCTAGTCTCTGGATGAGAGCTTAATTATCCCCAGAGATGCTAACTATTTCTCCTAGTAAAATACAGCATGTCCTATAATGATTAACCAAAGAACCCTTATCCTCAGCATGAAGCAAGCCAAACTCCCAAGCTTAGGGCAGAATGTAAATATTAACAGCCTCATAGCTCATTGCTGTAAAACTCTTTTATGAGTGCCTAAATAACTGGTGGTTGTCCAATGCCTACTGCTTGAGCGATATCCCAGGCCCCACTTAGCTGGGAACACGAGAGCACACAGGTCCCAGTGATGGTCAGGGAAAGCTAGGCCTCACCAACATGTGCTCACTGTGAGTCATGATGCTGCAGTGCATCGGGGAGGCCCTTTCCTTTGTGTGTTGGTGTCCTTTCTTGTTGGCTGGAGTCCACATACTGCCTGACCTCTAGACTCATTAGCACCAGTTCCTGTCTCCCCTCTTATTACCATCCTTAGAGTCTTCCTGGCCTGGCATTAAGAGGCACTGGCTGGTCATTAAACTTAGTGACTCCTCTCCTCCTGCTCTTGTCACCGCTCCCTACATGACCCCTCCATGGCCTCTTGACTCCTGTCTCATATCTTGAGTCCTGACTTTCTGTTCTCCACTGTCTCCAGGCCTCACTGTCCTCTGCCTTTGGTCACCATGTCCTTCTATATGTGCGTACCTACCTAGCCTTCCTTGACTATTATTGTCCCACAGGACTGACATATTTGGTGGCTTTCTCTGTTCCTTTAACATATCCTCTGTGGCAGGGTAACCACAGGGAAGGTTCTTATCTGATTCCCTTGTGTCCAAGCCTCTGCCTGTGCCATGAGCCAAGTCACTGGATCTATTTGGCTTGAACCCTTGCCTTATCAGGGTCTTTTCTAAATGTTCCAGTTGTTTCCTTTGGAATAAAAGTCTTGCTTGTGCAACTCTGCATCCTCACTATGAAAACTATACTCCAGGGGTGGAATCGAGTGGGCATTCCAATTCCTAGTTCCCAAGATTTCCTATGGTCATGTTTGGCCAAGCTCAGGCCTCGGCTGCCAACATCACCTTCATGACTCTAACTTCCAATCTAGGCTCTGACCCCTGACCTGTCTATCTTTGGCCAAAGTATTTTGTCTTCCTGCATGGATTTCCTTTTGCCATGACACATGTCACTGAATTATGCCAGGGCAGACCAACTGTTGTGACAATCCTATCTCCCAGTAGCTTAACTTAATAGCAGATTTCTTTTCTCATTTACATTAGTTCAAGTATTCAACAGTCTACTGCATAGTGATTGGAGGACCTGTGCCTTCTGTCCAGTGACTCCCTCCATCTTCTAGGTCCTGGGAATCTTTAAGCTGTTTCTTTGCATCTGGACAGGCAGTGGGTCAGAGAGGCAACGAATGCTTGTGATAGCAGATGATTCAGGAGATCTTAGGGGTTGGCCAAGGAGTGGCATTTATTGCTTCTTTCCTCATTACTGCCTTGAACTAGTCCCAAGCCTTACCTAGACAATGCAATATTCCTGAGTACCCAAGGGAAATAAAAATGATTTGGAGGTACATATAGCCTTGCCTCTGACATAGCGAAGGCACTGTTTTCTAAGGGCCCTGTCCTCTCAGGCCAGCCCACCTCCTCCTTCAGCTTCAGTCTCTTCAGTTCTAAAAGGTCCAAATGCTTGAAAAGACATCTTAAAGTGGCAAGGGCTTTGGACCTTGGCTTTTGTCTTCCTGTTACCTGAGCAGAAGGTGGATCCCAGGGAGAAGGTTCTCTAAGCACCTCAAGCCCTATATAATCTTACAAACTGGGCTCTTTCTGACAAGTGACAGCCTTTCATGTCTTCCAAGAAATATTCTTTTTATCCTCCTGGGGACTTGTTCAGAGAAGAGATACCCAAATGATAGGTGCTATACGAATAGCTAGATGGAGGAGGGGAAAAAAATGGTATGAGGGAAAATTTAGACAAAACAATGCAGATCACCATGGAAACAATCTTCAGAGCATACTAGAGGGAAAGAATCATTGTGAACATGGCTTATACTTTGCACTGATATCTAATCACCAAATTTGATTTTAGACCCTTCAATCATGCAACCTTCAAAGTGCTGGGGTTGTTAAGACCACACAGCGCATGCTGGTTTTCAGGGCATCATTCTTGTACCCATTTAGTAATCTTTAACGAGGATAATGCTTTAATTAAAGCAGCGTACTGTTTCCCCCGTTGGTTAATTTGAAATCAGTGAAAGGTCAAGTTACCATTAACACAGCAAATTTACTAAGTTATTACAGAAGTATTTTCATTCTGACAGAAGAGACTTGAAAGAATATGAAGAAGAAACAGGATTTTGTTTGTTTTTGTTTTGTTTTGAGACAGACTCTCACTATGAAGCCTTGCCCTGATACTCTCTATGTGGGCTAGGCTAGTCTCAGACTCAACAGGAGATCTGCCCGCCTCTGCCTCCTGAGTGCAGAGATTAAAGGCACGCACCATGCCTGGCATAAGAACAGACATTTTTAGTTGAAATGTGCACCAGAAAATAAGAGGTTTATCGTTTATATGGCATAGAAAGCAAAAGAGAAACAGTACTGTATTACATAAGAGAAGTATTCTTTTTACTTTTTTGCTCAAATATGTGTGCAAAGCTTCCACAGGTATGGACTCTGTCAACGACAATGATCCAATGTAGCTATTTAAAACAAACCTCTGGGGGCTGCTGTAGTGGTTTGAATGAGAATGTCCCCCATAGGCTCTAAGTATTTGAACACTTGGTCCCCAGTTGTTGGCAGTTTGGGGAGGGTCATGGAACCTTCAGGAGTTGTGGCTATGCTGGAGGAAGAACATCCCTGGGGGTGGGCTTTGAGAGTATATGGCCTCATCCCATTTCTAGTCTGTCTCTTCTTCCTGTGTGTGTTTGAAGGAACCTCAGCTTTCTGTTCCAGCTGTCTCCTGCCATTCCTCCCTGTCATAATGGCCTCTCTTCCTTCTAGAACCAGAAGTCCAATAAACTCTTCTATAAATTGCCTTGGTCATGGTGTTTTATCACAGAAAAATAATTAACACAATTGCTAATGAATAGTTTGTTCCAGACACTTCTAAACAAATGCCAGAAGAAAGGTGGCGACTATTCTGGGGTCACCACTGTCTGAGTGCTGGGTCTGAATCCTGTAGCTACAGAAACATAGTGTCTATCCACAGTTCCCTGCCCACCAGCCTCCCAAGATTCCCACAATGTCTGCTTGTTCTCAGGTTCCCAGTCTTCCCAGAGAAAAGCTGTGTCTTCCTCATTGGAATGCAAAGCTGTAGCCTGATCTTGTAGTCACAGGACCATGAGCTATGAAACATGTACCTTTGAAAACTTCAGGAAAGTATCTTTGTGCTCTGTTTCCTGCTTCTGTTGGTCTTAGCCTTCCTAGTAGGGTCATTCCTCAAATGTCCCTAAGGGATTGTTTCCAGGACCCCATGTGAATACCAAATCCAAAGATGCTCAAGTTCCTCATATAAAATGGTAATTGTATTGGTAAATAACTTACAAACATCTCTCCAAGTATTTTAGCGCTACATGACTTATGATATATGATATAATACCACTGCCATGTGAATAGTTGCCACACAGCATTGCTCGGGGAATAACAGTAAGGATAAAAAAAAGAGTCTATAAACATTCAATATGGATACAATTTTTTTTCTGTGTATTTTTGATTCAAGGATTGTCGAATCCATGAATGTGGAACCTAAGGATACAAAGAGCTGACTATACATGATGTATTATTGTATGTGGGCTCAGAGAAAAGGAAGCCAATTTGTTTACCTGAAACAGAAGCTAAGACTTCTTTCTTCCTTGACATCATATCTTCCTGCAAATATTTCTCATGCATGTGGTAGGTACTAGGCCTTGTCTCTGGTGCCTCTAGTGTTCCTACTGTGTATGCTTCCTACCCTGCTCTCTGGTTTTTCTTTTTCTTGTTTTAAGTACCACATTTCTCCCTGTCATCTATCTCTCTGTGATCTGCACACCTATTCTCAGGAAAGTTCATCCCAGTGTTGTTTGTACCTTGGTGCATGCAAGTTGCTGTGTTCCTCCTGATTTCCATTGTTCTATGAAATGATTCCCTCTTTGAAGAATTTTAGACATCAGTTTGCAAGCAGGGAGATGGTTTCAAAGCAAAAGAGCTTCCCCAAAGCCTTAGAGTCACACCATCTGTTGACCACCCACTTGGAATATGCATGAAGTTGGCCCTTTCCTTGGCTTTTATGATCAAAACAGAGAATAGAATTGATTGACCTGAGAAAAGCATGCTCACATTGCTTTTAGAATAACTTAGCCTGCATCAGATTGCCTCCTACCTCAGTTTTCAGATGCTTTGACATCTTTGGAGAAAAGCCACTCTGGAATTTTACCATACCTCTGATCAAACACCATCTAATCTTAGCGCATGCTTCTGCTCAGAGTGAATTGCTCATCAACCCCCTTCGCCACACTGAGCTCCTACTTCTGTTTCAGACTTGCTCTACCTGACACTTCCGCTGAGTAGCCTTCAACTGACCCTCAGTGACTTCGTGGAATTGGGATAGGCCCTCTGGTACATGCTCTCACGGCACCCAGTGATTTTCATAGCCTGTATCACCATTGTGTTTCATTGTTTTGTAGAAGTATACTCCACTGACTTAAGTCTTCATAGCTGCCTTATCAAACTCCTGTCAAAATGCTGGGCTCTTAGTAAACTTCTGTGGCATGTATACATGATCAGTCTTAAGGATTATTTTTTCTACCACATTTGATCACTAAGCCAAAAAACTTCAAGAGTGCCCTTGTATCAGGTAATAAAACCCATGAGGTCTGCCTTGCTGAACGGTCACCTATTGCTGAGGCCCCTCATCTTGGGTGGAATCTGTTCTTGGATTTTGTCCTCATTGTCTCATCCTAGGATGTCCCCTCTTCAAGCCAACTTAGGAGATCAAATTGGATTATTCTTGTACAGGCACTAGTTTGTCCAGATCACTTTTTGTCTTCAAAGCCCCTGATGGCTTAGAATTAACTACAAAATCAAGCTCAGACCTTGCCTGACCTTTGACTCTTTTTGTAATCTGATTCTGACCTATATTTTGGTATTTATTTATTCTCTGCAAAGAGATGTTTGTTCTTTTTCATAGTCTTTAGGGTTCTGTGTATATTATTTACTCCATCCAAAAGTATGCGATGCATATAACTTTTTATATAGATTTCCTCCTTTTTCTTTATAAAATTACATTTATTTATTTATTGTGTGTTGGGCAGGGGTGCATGCCATGGCATACATGTGGAGCTCGGAGGACAGTTTTGCAGAATTGGTTCTCTCCTTCCATGATGTAGATCCTGGGAATTGAACTCAGATCATCAGGCTTGGTGACAAGCACCATTACCTGTTATATTAATCACTTTTCTGTTGCTATGATCAAATATAATGACCAAAGGCAACTAACAAAAGGAAGGGTTTATTTTGGCTTTTGGTTCCAGAGGGACCATCATGGCAGGGAGATGACAACAGGCAGGCTTGGTGGCTTGAGCAGAAGTTGAGAACTCATATCTTCAACAGCAAACAGGAAGCAGAGAGAGTGACCTGGAAGTGGGACCAGGCTATGAACTCTCAAAGCCCACCCCCAGTGAGATAGCTTCCTCTGGCAAGGCCACACCGCCTAAACCTCCACAAACTACCAACTGGGCGGGGACCAAGTGTTCAAATACATGAGTCTATGGGGGCATTTCTCATTCATGCCACCACATCTGCTGAGTCATCTTGCCCCATTTTTAATTAGGTAGAGAAACTACTTCTCACTGACTGTTAATTCATAATGTTAAGACTTCAGAACTACAGTATCATATTCAGAAGGCATTTCAAATCTTCTTGCTGTCAACCACGCCCCACTCTCTGACACTTCATGCTGCCAGAATGTCACTTTTATTTTGACAGGGGCCATAGAGATAGAGTTTTCAACTTTTTATTCAGAGCTAACATGGATGGGTAAGAGGATGCTTTTCCCTTCTGTGTTCATGGAAACATATACTTTCCCAGGAGATTGGATGAAAGTGGTAGGTTTGTGCAGCACTCTAAGTGTTTGGGAGGAAAAGGTTCCCCTACTGGTCAAGACCTACTATTAACTGCCTCCAAATGGATCCACACTTGCTGTTGTCTCTGATTGCTGTAATATTCTTAAGAGCCTGAATCTTAAGGCAGTGGACTCTCTGTTTCCACCAAGAAATGGCTTCTTCTACTTTCTCTTGGCATAGAGCCCCTTGCATTTAATATGCACTGAGTTATGGCTACTGATCCATTGTCCTTTGTTCTTTAGGGAATGCTAATGTCTTTTAGATTTTTGTGCAGGGAAGACTGAACTACTCTCAACATGTATTAGCTATTTACTGTACAATAAATGATCCCGAATGAAGAGTATTCAGACACTAGACATGCATTATCTTACATAGTCTATGTGGGAGCCAGGAGAGGCTTACCTGGGTGGTTCTGGCTCAGGGTTTCTCATGAGGTTGGGCTGAGCCTGGGACTGTAGTCATCTGAAAGATTCATTAGGCTGGGCTGGAGCTGCCCAGCTAGCTCACTCATGCAGGTGTTAACTGGAGGCCAAATCTATTGCCATGTGGACCTCTGCTCCCATGTCCTTATGCGACTGGTTTCTCCATGTGATAAAAGAAAGAGATCAAGGAAGAGGGTGCTGTGCCTCTTATAACCCAGACCCAGAAGTCACATGCTCTCATTTCTGCCGCTCTCTGCTTGCTAGCCTTGAGTAGGTTGGTCTAGCTCATGCAGAGGGAAAGGGAAGTAAGCTCCATTTCTTGAGATATTTAAAAACCATTACAAGTCTCTTGATTCACCCTCTCCCATTGAGTTATGTAAAATAAACAATCACACGCAAACAACAACAACAAAACAAAATCAAGGATTTGGTTAGGGATCCATAAACAGACAGTGAATACTGTTCTCTTAATGTTGGGGTACTTCACACAGTAGTTCAGCCTTCCAACCTAATCAAAGAGGTAATACTCCAGACTCTGAAAGGGTGTCAGCTGGGTCTGAGAGAACTGGATTTCTTCTTCCAGTTTTTAAGCAATCTGTCTTCTGTGGCCCTTGTAAAGATGAGGTGGCCAGGAGGTGGCTATTCTCAGCATATGCTCAGAGAGTGGGATACCAGCAAGGCTTCACTGCCAAAAAGGATACTGTTCAGTTGTAGTCACCTAGACCAATAATAGGTCAGGATACAGGCAGTAGATCTTAAGACCTGAGAAAGAAGCAAGCTGGTTCTGTTCTGTTGCCGGTTGGCAAAGACTAGTCACAGATGGTGATGGCGAGGCTATGAGCTGACCCCAGTGACAGGATCAAGCGGGTGCCAAAGCCACCCACTAAAATTTTCAGCACCATTGCAAAATGTGCAGGATCCCTGAGTGGAATTCTGTGCTTTGATCTCTAAACAGAGAGACCAAGGTGGCTCTGGCCCCTTGATGGCTCTGAGAGCAAAACAGAAGGAAGGCAGCCCTTGGTACCAGATGGAGAGGTTGTGAGAACAGAGCGTGACTGTCAGACCACAGACTGATGCGTCACGCAATAAAGACAGATGGTGAGAGAGGTGTCCCTGTCTATGATGGCTTACTGCCTTTGCAGCACTCATCCTGTCTGCGTGCCCTTCACTCGAGGCCTCTTCAGGAGCTTCTCACTTCCAAAGTGTTTTTATTTAGAAGTCAAATGCAGGCGTTCTGAACTTTTTTCAGGTTAGGCACACATTGTTACTATTTTCTCACCAGATTCCTGATCCAGTAATTATTAAGAGAAGCATGGAATGATAGCAATGATAAGCTTTGGAGAGAAGGTGGCCCATATGGATGGATGTAAAGTCAAGAGTGGAATTTCTTTCCAGTACATTCCTGCCTCTAAGACAACAGAGCAAGGGCCAAGCTGGTAGGACCATAAAAATACATGGATTTATACTTCAAGATATAGACTGACAGCACTTGTCATTCCTAAGTGACTCCCTGGCTCTGCCAATCCTATATTTAAAGGGGCCTGCCTTAAAAGGGTTCTGTTTTGGCCTTTCTCCAGTTGTTCTCCTACACACTGAACAGGAATCCATTAAGTCAAAGGATGTACTCACAAAGGTTTTCAGTTCACTGTACCATGGCTGACCTCTCTCCAAGAACCCAGGGGGCAGAGTTCCCCACCCAAATGTCTCTGAGCCCACTTCAAGGCCCATATGGGCTTCTCCCTAGATCTTGAGATATAGATAGATAGATAGATAGATAGATAGATAGATGATAGATAGATATAGATAGATAGATAGATAGATAGATCCCTAGACTTTTTTTAAAGCTTTAAAACTATATTTATTATTAGTGTACATGTGTGTGCATGTGCATGTGTGTGTGAATGTGTTTGTCTAGGCACATGTGAAGGTAAGAGGACAACTTGGAGGAGTCAGTTCTGTCTTTCCACTGTGGTTCTGGAGCTCAAACCCAGGTTGTCAGGCTTGTGGCAAGTGCCTTTTACCTGCTGATCTATCTCTCCAGTTTCAACTCTGGACTTCTGAGGTGTCCACAACTGTTTTAGAGTGGTTAAACTGGGAATAAAGCTTGGGTATGTGATCATGAGGGGCCAAAGAGTGGCAGTACCTTGTACTGTGGGCCTAAATTGGTGTATTAGTTACTCTGAATGTTTCTGGACCAAAGTACCTGGAAAATGAAACTTAAGGAAGGAAGGGTTTGTTTTGACCGTCAGTTTGAGAATACAGTCCATCATGGATGGGAAGTCACAGTGGCAGAAGCTTGAGGCATCCACAGTTGGGAAGCAGAGAGCAATGATGGTTGTGCTCAGCTGGCTCTCTCCTTTTGTTCAGCCTAGCACCCCGTCCCATGCAATGGCACTGTCTACATTTAGGGTGGGTCTTCCCACCTCAGTTAACCTAATCTATATAAATCCTCACAGACATGCCCAAAGTCTTGTCTCCTAGGTAATTCTAGAGCCTACCAAGTTTATACTTGATGCTAATTATTACAACAGACTACAGGAGACATTGGAGAAAAGCTTTTCTGAGAAGTCCCATCCTACTAGAATTCTAAATTCCAACATGGTCATCCAAGTTGTTTACATGGTATGTTTGTCAAGGAAGAAGAATTTATTTTTAACTTAGTAGTTTGCTAGCTTGCTTTATGATTTTTACAAAGCTAGACATTTGATAGGAGCACTTCCATGCCCGGCTTCCTACAAATATTCAGATTGGTCCTGGTTTCCCATTAAATACAAAATCAACTTCATAAGCTTGGCCTGGTATTTAAGACTTCTGGTTTCTCTCTGATCTTGCCTCCCACTTCACTTCTACAGGAATCTATCAAACTGGTCAGTTTGCAGCCAGGCTCAGCTCACAATGCTCTTCTCTGTGCTCAGGTTCATATTTCTCTCTGAGCGGCTTCCTTTTCTGTCCTGCATTTATATGGGCTAACTTACTGTTTTACCACCCAGCTCAAGCCTCAAAGCTGCATCCCTTCCCTCTGAACTTTTCGAACAGCTTTTGTCTGAGCCAGTTTGTGGGACTCACAGTGTGCAGTGGTGTGTGGACATTTTTCTTATTATGCACAAGGTGTGGCTGTAAGATAAGGAGACATCAATATTCAACCATTTTCAAAGTAGGAGAGGGGACTGAAAAAGAAAAGTAGCTAGAGAATTAAAGGCAGATAGTTAGGCAGGTGGTGAAGGAAGACACCCTTATCATTGTCAATAGGCTTCAGAGAGGCCATGGGGTGGGCGGGGGAGATATCCCCAAATAGACCATTTGTCCAGTAGAAAAGTGGTCTTTTGAAACCATTGAGGGAGTAGCACATTGTGTGGGCAAAAGCAACATTGTAGTGGGAAAAATAAGAGATGAGAGCAAGTGGAGACAAAAAATACAGTTTAATGTTTCTTAAGAAGCGGCATTCTCAGGTGGCCCAGGGCAGCCTGAATGGGTGGAATAGGCAGGGTGGTTTTGTTCTGTTCAAAGGATAGGGAAGATTGAGTGTGTTTGTGGGGGAAAGGTGCTAGAAATTGATAAAGGGCAAAGCTGATGAAACTGGGCCTGGCTGAGAGCCACTCCACAGGTGCAGGGGTTAACCTTGATGAGGAGAAAGGGTACTTTTTGCTTTGGGCAAGACACAGAGGGGAAGATGAATGAAGGCTACAGGGTAGGCATAATAATGAGAAAAGGGACTTAAGTGTGAAGGGATTGACTGTCATTATAAAGGCCAAGAAAGCACAATTTCTGAGGTGGGTCCAGATTTCATGTATTTAAGTATCACAATCTGCACTCAGTGCCCTACGGATGCCAAACACTAATGGACCCTAGGCTCCACAAAGAAACAAGTTTTCATGTAGTTGTGGAATTTGTTATGTTACTGACTCAAATGAGATTTCGGTTTTTACTCTTCTGGGAAACTTTAAGTAGAAACAAATGCAAGAACGAACTTGAAGAATCCTTTGTCAGACCAGATGTCCCGGGGTTGGAGCTTGGAAAACATGGGTATCCTTAACAATGTCGCCCTGTTTGAAGTGGGAATGGAAGGGAGGGGAAATCTACCTTAAGGGGAGGGACAGAAGCAGGTAAACTGAGGCTGCAAGTCTTCAAACTAGCGATGGGACCTCCCTGCTCACTTCAGATTGCGGGGCAACCAAAGGTAACACCGCCTCAGTTTTACATCAACGTTAAGTACAGCTTCTTCTTCAAACCAGGTGTATCTACGGCGGCCGAACAGGACCAAACCCTACTCAAACCACGTCATGAAAATTACCTGGCATCAAATAGCCGCAACCCCTCATATACTTCGGGTCAGTGCCAGCTTTGCCCGCAATTTATCGATGAAGGGCGGGACGAATTACCTTTCCTCTTTTGCAATTGGTCACAGAGGCTACGAGTCCTGCCTCCCGCGCTGCCGCCGCTGACAGGCTTCCAGCTCTGTTACTCGAGGAGCCTCCGCCCCACCATGGAGCCGCCCCTCAACGTGGCACCGCCCCTAGCTGTGGCCCCACCTCCCACGCTACCGCTGACAGGCTTCCCGCGCTGTCACTCGAGGAGCCTCCGCCCCCCCACGGCCCCGCCCCCGCCGTGGCTGGGATCTCGCGGGAAGAGCGGCGGGCACGGCGGCGGCTGGATTCTCCGGCAACGAGCGGAGCGGGCGGGCTCTCCTCACACGAGCGCTTCCTCGCGGAGAAGCTGGAGTTGCGGCAGCGCAGGCCTGGGTCGCCGCCTGCTTCCGTTTTCCTCAGGGGTCTGCTTGTCTTGCGACGCGGCTCAGGTGAGGGTGCCCGGCGCGCGTCCCGGCGGAGGAGCGGTCGCGGGAGGGGCGACACGGAGCGGCCGGGGCCGGCGGGCTCCGGACGGGGGCTGCTCCGTGGCTGAGCTGCTCTGCGGGGCGGGCTCGGGGCTCGGAGTGCGGGGCTGTCCGCCACGGGGCGGGGCTTGGGGGTGTCCCGGGGCTCCGGGGGCGCGGGAGCTTTTCCTGGGTCCTGAGATCCCGTGTGGTGGCATCACGGGATTCCCACGTCTGGCGACCCCGGGCTTTGGGGGACTCGGGATGCAGTTTAGCCAGGTCCCGGGTCACCGCGTGGGGGCCTTGGGAGTCCTGCGAGCGGGGCGCGGTGTCTTTGGCGTTCCCGGGGTAAAGCCGGAGAGAGTGTCGGCGTTCTGGGGACAGGGTGCGAGGGCGCTGTGGTTGTTCCTCCTGGAGCTGGGGTGGGTGTGTGGGTGGGAGCGTGGACGCAGGAGACCAGCGTCTGTTTTGGGGTTTCTGCTTCGCCCAGAGGGGGGCGGTAACTGGGCACGATGCTCCCCCGTCTTTTTCCGGGCGTCGGGGCGAGTAATCTCGCCCTGTGGGCGCGGTACAGCGAGCTCTGGGGTCTCCTGGGCGCCCGACGGGGCTTTGGTGGCTTCGGGTACCACCCAGTCGGCTTCCTGTGGCTTTCAGCATCCTCCCGGGCTCTAGATCTGGTCTCTCTCTAGGTGAGATTTGATCCATTGCTTTGTTGGAAGATGGATCGGTACCGTTGTCTAGTTGGAGAGAGTGGGTTTGTTCCTCAGTTTTCTTTTCTCTGCCCTGGGATCCCTTTGAGGGCGCGCTGGTGTCCCGGGAGCACTGAGATCCGAGGGATCGGCACCCTGCGTGGACTGCATGTTTGAGTCGGCAGGTGAGGGGACACAGCTCCTGAGGGCAGGGAAGACTCAGGTCTGGTAGTTTGCTGACCTGCATTGTTAAAAGTGTACTGAATTCTTGCCTGAGTGGTCAGGTGTTGCAGGGACTTGTCTTCTGGCTTCCCTTTCCTCTCTAAAGCATTTGTGGAGAGGGACTTAAAAAGGTGCAAGTCTCCAAGCTAGATTTCTGTGAAAGCGTCCTTGCAACCTGTTAGGAATGGCGAGTCGAGCTTTCAGAGAATCCTTCCTAGCGGTTTTATAATAGTTTGGAGCTTGCAGTTTTTTTTTGATGACTAGTCTAGATTTAAGTGGAAATTAAATAAAATGATTCCTGTGTATGTGCCTGAGTGGTTTGAAAATGTGTGTCAGGGTGTCTGTGTGGTTGTCTTACAATTCTTCCGGCTACACAGACAAATGTCACATTAGTCTAAGCAAACATTGCAGAAGGCAGTGCAGCCTGTACCCTGTACCCCTGACAAACTGAAGATGTCAAAGCAAGGAGTTTCTTGGCAGTTTAAGAAAAAAGATGTCATGTTAAGTTTTTAATCAGAAAGATTAGGGACAAGGTACTAAAGGTTTGAATTTTGCAATTATTTAAAATATAAAATAAGAGAATGTATTGTAGTGATATTTAATGCTTTGGGGGTTGCTTAAGGTCGGTTTTAGTTGCTCACACCAAAGTTGCCTGACTGGCCTTTGTAATCATCAAAATAGATCAGTCGAGCAAGTATTTGGTTGAAACCATATCTCAAAAAACCAAGTAGATCTTTTTCCCATTTTTGAAAGATGACAAAATGGGCTGATTTCAGAAGCTATTTATTTATTTATTTATTTATGTTAAGCTTTTATGACTTCTAAATAAGCATGGGCCTGCCAACAATGATTTGATTATTTCCTAGGTGTTAGGACACCGATTGGAGGAATAGTCCAATAATAATGTAACCTACGGTCAAGAGGAAGGCATCAGATAAATAAAGTAGGGGTGCTGCTAAGGAAAAGCATACACTGTTTTTAGGAATCAGCTTTGGGAAAAAATTTTCTGAATGAAAAATAATTGTCTGTTGTTAGAACCAAGAACTGAGCAATGTAGTGCTTGCTCTCTGCCTCCAATGATTATTAATAAAAGATTCCGTTATGTTCAGTAGAGTTTGGTAGTTAAAAACGTGTTGCCTCTTTGAAAAATGCCTTTGGGGTGTGAGCATGAAGAAATGTGTAAAGGATACTCATCAAACTTCCCTCATTTGGACGCTTCCTCAGGAGGCCGTTGCGTGATAGATAGCTGGTTAATTCTCATTAAATCCATACTATTTGAATCCATTTCAGTGATCAGATATGCTTATGTGAAAAATAAGTCCAAAAGTAGAAACATTTTGAGCACTGCAAATTTGTGAAATAGACAAGATTTACAGACTTTCAGCAGTGTTGCTAGTTTATGCCTGTTTTTAACTAATGAAGAAAAAAGGTATTTCAGTTACCTAACAGTTATGGGGTGGCAAGGTGAGGTGGGGAACATAACAAAATAAGAAATGGCTTAGAGTTAAAAATGTTAAAACATTTAAAGATGTTGGGTATTTAATTATATGAAGATAGGGTATGGTTTTTGTGTTGGGAGAGTAAATGTTCTTATGGCATTGACTTTAGAAAGTTTTTGGTCAAACATACGCACATTTAATAGGTATGCTTTTCTCGTGAGACATGTGAACCATAAAAATAGTTTTATAGTTTCATTATTACACTGCTGAAAATGACAGTACCAAAGTGGCTTTTGAATTATCATTCAAAATTCTGAATCATAAATATGATATACTAAAGCAATTTCTAGAAAGGAAATTCTAAGATACCATTCTAGTCTTCACTGGACTGCTAAGAGTATGACCTTTGATAATTCCATAGTCTCTCAGGGCCTCAGATTCCATCTATATGTATATATATAATAATTAATGTGAGAGAAACTCTGTCAGTAATCTGTATAAACATCAGGTCCAGGGATTGCACTGCATCCATTTTTATGTTGTAGATCTTGCACTGTTACACAAACAAAAAGAGTGAGTGTGTGTGTATTTTCTCAGGATATAACTAGCGCCATGTAATTTATATACATCTAATTTCAGAAGCCTCTTTTTAGAGACAGAATAGAAGTATTTAATTCTAGACTATATGTTCATGAAGGTGTTTTTCTTTTGAATCATTTAGCTTTGTTTTTTATGTCTGTTTGATTTCTTACTCTTACAGAATACCTGTGTAGTATGTTTTGTCTGTATTTAGCTCTGGATGTAGAATGAGATGTAGATGTCATTTCAAGTGATGGCCACCACACTTGACCTTTGTAGTCTTGTCTTTATCCTACTTCCAAGGTAATTTTTCTAAAATGCGCTTCTGTTTATGCCTACAGGATTGTTCTTTACCTACAGGATTTAGTCTGTCATTTCAAGGCCTTTCATCATCCATCCGGCTCATCTGCATTTTCCCTACCAGAAATCTCAAGCTCCAGTTGTACTAATGAGGGCAGTTTACTGAATGAGCCATACTGTTTCCTTGACTCAGAGCCTTCAGTTATGTTCTTTTCGCTGTGTAGCATGCCTTTCCTTCTCTTGTCTTGCTGTAAAAGCTGCAGAGTTTTCAATCTGCAACTTCACTGTTTACTTTTAAAATCTGGGTCCTCTGGCCCTTTCTCTTCTCACCTCCCTGGGCTACTCAGATTATCTTGTTCATTCCTTCCCTTAAATTCATCTGTTTGCTGTAACTATGTCTTTTTCTGGATTCAAAGATAAGTTTATATTTGCTTTACTTTTTGAATCCTTGCTTGTTTGCACAGTTGACTCTCTCATTAGGTGTTTGAAGATCTTGAAACTAAACTCACCATGTCTTAATTAATGTCCAAGATGAATTAAACTCAAATGTCAGGCTTGTCTTATTTTTCTAAAATTTATGGTTTTCTTTGGATTATTTCATTCTCTTGCTTTGGTGACCACAAACTGCTATTAAAACTTCAGTTCTTAGCTTCATATTAAGAAATGGGACTTGGGGCTGGAGAGATGGCTCAGCAGTTAAGAACACTGGTTGTTCTTTCAAAAGACCTAGGTTCAAATCCCAGCACCCACACGGCAGCTAACTGTCTGTAACTCCAGTCCCCGGGGATCCGACAGCTACTTCTGACCTCTTACCATGCAGGTAAGTACAGGCGGGCATTGCACAACATGCGTGTACTTACCTACATGCAGGCAATACACACATATGCATAAAATTTTTTAAAAAAGAAAAAAAACAGAAATGGGACTTGCCAGATGTGGTGGCACACACTTGTAGTCCCAGCACTTGGGAGGGAGGCAGATGCAGGTGGGTCTCTGAGTTCAAGGCCAGCTTGGTCTACATAATGAGTTCCAGGCCAGCTTTGGCTAGAGGGAGACCTTGTCTCAAAAAAGCCCAAGGAAGGAAGGGAGGGAGGCAGGGAGGGAAGGCTGTAGCACAGTAGGAGCTGAGGTTTGTACTGTTAAACTTGTGAGAAAAGTGCTGTAGTATTTTGAGGCTATCACTAACCCTTAATTCTAAAGTCCTGCAGTATTTTGAGGCTATCACTAATCCTTAATTCTAAAGTTGGCAGGCAGGATGTTAACTAAATTAGGACTTTCTAGTCTTAGACACTAGTGATTTATAGATATTTTACCTTGGTTGCTTCTTACTTAGAAAATGATATTTGCTAATGTTTGTGGGTTTTTATATTGGTATAATAGTAGCTTTCCACCCTTTGCCTTTAATTTCAAAGTAGATCCTGACTTGTACTTGCTCTTCGTCATTATCCACTAAGAAGCAGACTGTGATTATATCCAAGACAAACTGACTCCAGGTTCTATGCTCTTTTTTAAAATAATACTTTGCTTTTTGAATTAGGCTGCTTATTTTGATGCTCTGAATGATTAACAAATACTTTACTCATTTTATAAATGGAAGACATACGTTGTAAGGTTGGTCCATTCAGTATACCCCCCTCCCCTTCAAAAAAAAAAGCTGAAAAGAATTTTGAACAATTTTATCCTAAAGACCATTTAACCATATCTTTAGCATATGGGGAAATTACATATACAGTAGCTCTGGTTGTGAATGACTTCCTCAAGATCACATAGCCTATCTATAAGATGTTTTCTGCTAAACTAGTTGTGAACAATGGTATGAAACTATTAATGGAGCTGGACATGATGGCACACCCCTGTAAGCCCAGCACTCAGGAGGCTGAGGCAGGAAGATTGTGAGTTTGAGGTCATCCTGGGCTTCATAGTGAGACCATGTCTCAAAAAACAAAAACACTTGTTATTTGAAAGGAATAACTAGATGCCTGATTTTTCTCACCAAGAAAAGTGATGCTGAGGATCTTAGGATCTTAAGAACATGGCTCAGAGAAAATCCTGAAATTGTATCATGTCATGTGGAGATAGCTGTCTTTACTCATGTAGCTCCGTGATCTTTTCCCTCCTTCCTCTTTTTTCTTTTTTAAAGCCTTTATTCAGTTTACTCAGTTTACATATACTGAGACTTACCAAGTGCCAACTGTACTCCAACCAATAGGAATATGAAAATGCATAAAAATCTAGTCACTTCCTTGAGGAGACTTGGGTATGTGGGTGTGTGTTTGAATATTAACTCCTTGTTCCTGGCCCAGGAATGACTTCTAATGTCCAGCTTAGTGAATTTTTACACACATAAGCAGGTTATCACCAACCAGATTTTCAGAACATTTATTATAAAACTCCCTCATTCTCTTTCCTAGTCAGTACTTTGAAAAGGTAACCTCTTTTCTGATCTGCATCAAGTGAGATTAGTTGTTCTTATTCCTGAACTTCATATAAATGGAAACAAGTCAGTCTTTTATGTGTGATCCTTTATTCAACCTAGTATCTGTGAGATTCATCTATGGGTTTTTTGGGGGTGGGGTAATGCAGAAGCTTATTCTTGTTCATTGCTATATATTATCCCACTGCATGCATACATATTTACATATTCTGCTGTTACCCATTTGGGCTGTTGACAGTTTTTAACTCTTAAAAACAAAGCTCCAGGTGTGATGGTGCATGCTTTAATCGCAGCACTCTGGAGGCAGAGGCAGGTGGATCTCTGTGAATTCGAGGCCAGCCTGGTCTCCATAGTGAATACAGGCCAGCCGGGGCTACAGGGAGACCCTGTCTCAAAAAGAGAGAGAGAGAGAGAGAGAGAGAGAGAGAATTAGGAAGTGAAGTGATTTTGTCCAGTCATAAAAAGAAAGAAAGATACTATGAATAGTTTTATACATGTTTTAGTGGGCATTTGGATTCATTGCTTGGCTATAACTAGGCTTTACTTTCATTTAAATATATTAAACGTGCACACATACAGAGTTCTGAGCTGCAAAAGCTGTGTATAGGTCACCAGGCCAACACTGAGGTACTTAGGTATAGGTCACCAGGTCCGTACTCGGGTACTTAAGAGTAGGTCCTCTTTAAGCATCACCAGCATGGTCCCCTCCAGTGTCTAGGTCATGGTATACTTAGAAGAGGGTGTGTCCATTCAGGTCTGCTAGTGGCTTTTACTTGCTTCCATGTCAGCCCCTCACTCCTGATTAAAGATAAAAGAGGCCAATATCCCAGTTGGGACTTTCTGGAAAGATACCAGTGTATATACTGCCAGAACTGAGACTTAGTCTTTAAAATATTTTCTAATTTGAGAAGCAAAAAATTTTACTTTGTACTTCTTTGATTATAAGTGGAACTGAGCATCGTGAATTAATGATGTTTTGCATTTACAAGAATTAATGATTTTTAAGCAATTAGATGCTAAGATATTTATAAGAAAGATTAAAAAATATTTATTAAAAATATTTTTTATGAGCTGAGCATGGTGGTGCACGCCTTTAATCCCAGCATTTGAGAGGCAGGCAGATCTCTGTGAGTTCCAGGCCAGATGGAGCTACAGGGAGACCCTCTCTCAAAAAGACCCCCCCATATATATGCAATTTGGGAGTCTTTTAGATAGACCCACTGAAGGGGTACCCCAGTTGGCTTCACCCTGTGTCCCTGTTCAGTATGGAAGAAGCCAGAGCGGTCTGCGTTGGCAATTTGGGTAACCTCTTCAGAGGATGGTTTGATAAGAATAGGAGGTAGGACCTGGCTTGAAAGTTAGGGTAAAAAGACCCTAAAGAAAAGTAGCCAGTTTCTTGGCTAAAAGTCAAAATATCCTTGGGCCTCATAGCAACATACTCTGTTCCAAAGGCCAAAAAAAAAAAAAGCCAAAAAACATTTTTTTATGTGTATGAATGTATTGCCTGCACATACGTAAGTGTGCCATGTCATGTAATTGCCTGCAGAGATCAGAAGAGGGCTTCAGAGTCCTCTGGAACTGGAGTTACAGACGGTTGTTAGCCACCATATGGGTGCTGGGAATTGAACCCAGGTCCTCTGCAAGAGCAGCCAGTGCTCTTAACCACTGAACTATCTCTCCAACCCCATAAGGAAGATTTTTAAAAGAATTCCTCATGGCCTGGAGAAATGGCCCAGCAGTTAAAAGGGTCTCAGCACCCACATTGGGGGACTCAAAACCTCTTGTCACTCCAGCTCTAGGGAGATCCGATGCCTCTGGTCTTCTCAGGCACCTGCATTCATGTGCACATACACATAGGCACATGTATTCACATAATTAAAAAATAAAATGGGTCTTAAAAATTAAGAATTCCTCATGCATTGTCATAAGATAGAAGCTATTTTAAACTAGAAAACTTGCTAGGTAGACCATGCTAGCCTTGAACTCAGAGAAATTCACTTGCCTCTGCCTCCTGTGTACTGGGATTAAAGGCATGTGCCACCACTCTCAGCCCATTTTCCCTTTAATAGATAACAATTTTTAAATGGTTACAAAAAGAGAAATTTTCAAAGACCTAAGTCTTAGGTGCAACCACTGTTATCTCAGGCTTTTATGTGTACTTCCAAAGATAATAGATATGTGTGTATACCTCCCTACCTCAGTATGCTCAGGGATTAGTTCTGGAAGCTCCACCCATACCAGTATCCATGAATGCGCAAGTTCTTTATACAAGTGGTACAGTGCATGCATATAACTCACACAGTCCTCCAATGTACTTTAAATCATCTCTAGGCTACTTATTAACACCCAGTACAATGTAAAGATGTACAGAAAGGTGTTATAGAACTCTGTTGTTTAAGGAATGATGATTAGAAAAAAGTCTGTTCATGTTCGGTACTGAATTTTTTCCACAAATATTTTCAATTCTGGGTTGATTGAGTCCTCAGATATGAAACTAGTAAATTTGGAAGGCTAACTGTGTGTGCTTATGACTGTGCATGTAAATATGTGTGTGTATATATGCAAAAGTGTGTACATGATACACTAGAACATGAGATGAATTTTAGAGAGCATTCATTAAAATACTGTCTGGTTTAGATATCATATACTATATTATATTGGGTACTAAAAATTAGAAAGGAACTAAAAATGATTAGTATCTGGCCACTAGCCCAGAAGGAAGGAACAGGGTCTGCAACATTTGGCAGTAATTTTTCTTTAAGACAAGCGGCCTTGGCTCTTTTTATTATTAGATCAATTCTTTGACAATAGCACTTCTGTTTATAGTACCAATTCTGTAGTACTGTTCTAAGAAAGAAAGCCAATTTTTTTGAAAATTAGATGGTTGATACCTAAACTAGCTCTTTAAAGTACAAAAGCTATTTGGAAGTATTTAGGAGAACATTTAGGGGGAAAATACTGTGATAGGCACTTTAGTATTTCTTTGCTTGTAGTTTTTTAGCAGAATTTTCCTAACACTGTTGTTTAATAGTGACAGTTTGAGCCTGAGAAATTGCAAATATAGCTCATCATTTTCCTAAACTCTTATTTGCCTAATTAAAAAACTAATCAGCCTTGATAGAAACACATTTTAAAGTATATATTTAAAAAAAGATTTCCATGCTAGTAATACAGTAGTAATTTGTATCATACATCTAAGATCTTTTTAAGCTTGACTTGACTGTGATTGCAGAGTAAGTGGTTTGAGTAACAAGAGTCAGAGGTTTAGGGACTGGAGACATGGCTTAGAGATTAAGAGCCTTGCAGAGGACAAGAGTGCAGTTCTCAGCACTCTCTAATCAGGTGGCTCACAACTGACTGTAACTCCAGCTCCAGGGAATCCAGTGCCTTCTTCTGGTCTCTGAATGCATGTGCACATACAGAGACACACATAAATAAGTAATAAAATAAATCTTAAAAAATCAGGCTTTAATTGAATTCTACAGTGTTCTAATGGTGTAGGGGAAGATACTTATATTCGGGATAAAATTTTAAGTCCCCTATTTCTAAAATGAACATTTGGGGATGACTTATTTACTGAAGACTGTCTTACTGCATGACTTAGGATCAGTAGGGATAACATAAAGGAGCTTGTCATGTGTCCTATTCAAGATAGATTATGAGGCTGTAGGGCCACTGAAAGAATTTACATCTAACAGTGGTTGGTAATACTTGGGGGCATTTTTTAAAAATAATTTGTTAGAGGTGGAAAATTCTCATCTTTTTTAAATGTTCAATTTTGAAATTGTTACGTATTTTTGGAGTATTGAATAGTGTAGAGAATTTCTTTTACCATATACCTTTTACTTAGTGTCTCCTAATGCTACTGCCTTATATAATTGTGGTACATTTATCAAAACCAAGAAACTTATGCTGTTTTTGAAAAGGGGATTCAGCAACAACTTTTGGGGGAGAATACCTACTATGTTTAAAGACTGTTAGCTGCTGAAATGTGTAGTGTTGGAAAACAAGAAGTCTTTACAGGTAATATTAACAAACTGGCAAGTTTGGCATTGTTCCTTGAACAAATTAGTAGATTATTGAATACATGTTTTTATTACTTATAAAAGAAGGTACTGATTATTAGGAATCAGCATGAGCTCTCAATAAGAACAGGCTATAACCGCCTCACATCTTCCCTTCCAGGATAGGGTAGGCACATCAGAACTATTCTGGCCATAGTATATATCTAGAATAATACCTATGTTTATTGGCATTTTAATATGAACTAGTCACTGGCTTAAATGGTCTGTATCATTTCATTTTTTCTTGTTTTATAACTAAGTAGAGGGACCTTTCCAAGAATCTACACATGGCATTTACACTTCTTTTGTTACTTCTGTAAATAAGATAGAAAAAAAATAATTACATGGGTAGATGGACCTGTAATCAATTGAAAGGCCCTATTCAAAGTTTCATAATTAATAGACTTGTGTTAAAATGAAAAGGCAAGGGCTAGAAATATGACTCAGGGTTTAAAAGCACTTGGCTGTGCAAACCTGAGGACCAGAATTCAGACCCAGCACCCATATAACAAGTCTCTGGTTTTGCCCACACTTGTAATGCCAGCACTGAAAGGAGGAGGGACAAGAGGATCGTGGGCTCAGTAGCTGCCAGCCTAGCCATTAGGGGGACATGAGCTCCAGATTCAGGGAGAGACCCTGCCTCAAAGGAACAAGGTGGAGAGTGATAGAGGACACCACCAGAAACCTTTTGACCTCCTCATTTGCCCACAGGCATGAGTACCTACATACACATGAACTCATAAAATACACACACACACACACACACACACACACACACACACACAGTGGCACATTTATCCTTACCCAAGCATTATTTAAGATTTTTATCAGTTTCTGTCTTTCAAAATTACAGAATGCTAATATACCTACAAAATCTGGGTCCTCGCCTAACCTTAAAATTTGAACAGTAGTCTGTATTTAAGAAAATACTTGTTTGAAATCTTTAGCTTTTAATGTTATGTATGGGTGTTTTGCCTGCATGTATGTACGTGCACCTGTGCATGCAGTACCCACAGAGGCCAAAAGAGAGTGTTAAATTCCCCCGGAACTGGAGTTATGGAGGGTTATTAGCCTTCATGTGGGTGCTGGGAATTGAACCCAGGTCCTTTACAAGAGCAGCCAGTACTCTTAACCATTGAGCCATCTCTTGCAGCCTCTTGTTTGAAACATTTTAATTTGATGCATAGGTGTTTGATAAGGACAAAGTTCTACAATTTAGAGTTTTTAAAGCCTTCACAGATACAGGAGATGAGAGCTGACAGCAGTAAGTGGTTTTTGTTTATTTTAATTTTTGTTTTTTTAAGTAAAGTCTCCTCCCTGCTTGAGACTCTTGTCTGAAGACTCTGGCTCTTTCTGAAGTAAGTCTATGTCAGTGGTTTATCTGTTCCCAAAGTTAATACTGACTGCACTCTATTGATTTGAAGCCTGCTGTCCAAAACACAGTTGATTATCCTTTTCTGCTTTGCATTAACTACTTAGTGTTTTTAGTTCTGTTTCCACATTTTAAAGGTGATGTTGATAAATAATTGATTCAGAGGAGAATAATGAGAATGAAATGGTGGCTTGAAACAGATACTTGAAAGTAATTGAAATAGTTCATATTGTTCGGCCTGGAAGAAAGACCATAGTGGGGTGTTGGTGGTACTAGGGGATCGCTAATTTGCTTCTTGACTTAAATCTGTGATTTTGTGAAACACTTGAATGTGATTGCTATATAGAGGATCAGACATACTTTGCATTCCCAGAGGGTGGAAGTAAGGAACAATTAATGAAAGAGGGGGTGAGGTGGGGGTATTGCTTCCTATGAGACCTTCTGACAGGTTAAATGAAAATTAGGGTGACTTTCTCTTCTTGTAGGCATAAAATAGGGTTTCTTCCTTTAAGGATTTTTCCAGTTCCAACCCAGTTCTGTTTTTGTTGCTTTTAATTTCTTCATCAACTATAATTCCAGTTGTCAAAACTTCCTCTTGGGCACTCACTCTCACTTTTTCCTCATATAACTCCATCTAATATCACATGTTAGCAGGGAAATCTATACTTTTCTAAAATTAGGCCTGTTTGTTGACCTTCATACTAAAATTTTTTATTAATGTGTTTATTTTGTGTGTGTTGGAATACTTGCTATGGCACATGTATGGAGGTCAGAGGACAGCAACTTTCTCTAACTTAGTCGCCTCAGGCTCCTGTATCCAACACTGGTATTTTTCATACTTTTCTAACAGTTTGATAGTTTAATAGTACTATATTGTAGATTGTTGTTAATTGTTTATTCATAATATGCCAAGTTTTTTTTTTAATCAACAAGTTTTCTATGAGTACTCTTTAACTGAGTTTAAAAAATATTTTTAATTTATGTGTATGAGTGTATTGCCTGCATGTATGTAAGTGCACCTGTGTCGTGCGGTGCCCGAGGAGGTCAGAAGAAGGCATTAGATCCTCCTGGAACTGGAGTTACAGGCGATTGTTAGCCACCATGTGGATACTGGAAACTGAACCTGGGTCCTCTACAAGAGCAGCCAGTGCTCTTAACTGCTGAGCCATCTCTCTAGCCCCTAACTGGGACTTCTAATGAAATTAAAATTTAAAACCTAGGGGATTAACCCTGCAATTGATTGATTGATTGATTGATTGATTGATTGATTGATTGATTGATATATAATAGAAAAAATTTCAATTAATGTCAAAACAGTAGCATTAAAAAACAGCCTGTGCAGAACTCTTATGTTTAATTTCTACTTTTGTCTACAATGTATCTTTTTTTTTGTCTTTATCCAATGTCTTATGAAAGTTACAAATAATAGAACTATATTCATTTGAAGAATAAGAAAAAAGAAACAATTTTCACTCATCTTTACATTCTTTTTTGGGTACTGGGAATTGAACCTTAAGGCTTTGGACATGCTAGGCAGGTGCTCTACCACGTGTCTCCAGTCCTTTTTATTTACTTTGTGTTTTGAGATAGGGGCTTGCTAAGTTTTCCAGACTGATCTTAGCTTTGTAGCCCAGGTAGCCCTTAAACTTGTAATCTTTCTGCCTCCACCTCTTTAGTAGCTGGGATTAGGGTCTGTGCTCTCATCCCTTATTCATCTTACATTTTTAAAAAGATTTTATTATTTTTATTTTATGTGTATGATTGTATTGCCTGAATGTAGTTAAGTGCACCCATGTTGTGCTTAACAGTAAACCTTTTACCTGCTGAGCCATCTTGCCGTCTCCCTCCCTAAATTTTTGAGCTTCTCTTTAGTTGTTTTTCTCTGCATATGCCAATTTCTTTGTCAACTTTTTACTTTGTCATATTAGTATAAACAGTTTAATGAAAAAATGGATTTTTGTGTTTGAGAAATATGTCTCTAAAATGTAATGAAGCAATAAATGAAATAAGTTTATGGTCATCAGCTTCATGTTCTCTACTCTCTGCGTACTTTGTACTTGGCGGGTGATCATCACTGTGCATATCCGAAAATCAGGGCAAGATTGCATCTTGTTTTGATTGGCTTTTACTCAAGTGAAGCTTGGGCCTCTATCAGAAATCTTTCTTTTTGCCTTCAGTGACGTTAATGACTTCCGTTAGGATAGGATTTTGTTGTTTCATCTGCGGAACTCTCTGCAATGCAAATGGCTAATCTCCGGTTATTTTGCTTAAAATTTAAAAATAAACTGTCTGAAGATACTCAGTACTTATGTGAATGTACTGAGCATACATACCCTCTAATAGAAAACAACCATATGAAAACTGCTACCTGAAAAATCTGTCATACTGTTTTATAATGCTTGCATTTGCTCATATTTAGAAGCTAAATGTCCATTATGTGTTGATATATACCTCTTAAATAATTGTACTAATGAAAACTGGACAATTCAGTCATTGGATAAGGATGTGATTGTATTTTCGTTACCACATACATCGTTATGTCTTGAAGGTAGTCAAATACTAGTGTGGTCTAGTAGTTTTCCAGGGAGCTTTTTAAAAATTCCTATTTGGCGCTGCAACGTAGAATATGAGTAAAAGATATTTTCATATAGCTTTATTATTAAGTACACATTTAATTCATAATTTTAACTTACAAAGTCTGTTGGTGACATTAAGGGTAGACCTTTATATTGTCTTCATTTTAACTTATAAAGTCAGTGACTTTTTGACTTATAAAGTGACATTAAGGATAGACCTTTATATTGTCTTTATCTTCACAGAATCCTATTGCTTATTGCTTATTCCCAGCACTTAGCAGTGTCTAGTACATAGTAGTTTGCAAATGTTTTATTAGTGAGTAACTCAGTGAACACCTGAAGCCATGAGATAGATCCAAGAATATGAAAATGGAGTGATGAGTGATGATTGGAATTCCTCAGTCTGCATCAAGTTCATTTCTTTGTTTTGTCTTGATTGCGCAGTGCTACAAAAACAGTTGATTTGGTTGGTTTCTGAGACTTAGCTTAAAATACTTGATTGGTAAGAATGTTAGTTTCTGAGAATCAGGATATTCCTTGTCAAATTGAACAGTAACACTGAAAGAGAATTAGGAAAAATGTTTCAAAGGGGAATCAGTAACAATATTTTGCATTTGCTTTTGTTGTATATGAGAAATGTGAGGTCAAGTAGGAAGCACCACTATTTGTTAATATTTTCTAAAACAATAGTAGAATATATTGAGTCCACTTGCTTTAAAAAATTTTTTTTAATTAATTTATTTTATGTGTATGAGTGTTATGCCTATGTGTGTGTGTAAGTGCACCTGTGTCATGCAGTGCCCTCAGAGGACAGAAGATGTTGGATCCCCTGGAAGTGGAGTTGCCGATGGTTGTTAGTTGCCATGTGGGTGCTGAAATTTGAACCCAAGTCTTCTGCAAGAGCAGCCAATGCTCTTGACTGCTGAGACATATCTCCAGCCCCCCCACTTGCTTTTTTAATAGCTTCATTCTGGTGTAATTGACATGCAGTAGTCTGCATAATTTAAGGTGTACAGGTTTTGACAATAGATACCTCTGAGTACTTGGAAACTATTTGTCCTAGTTTGCTTTCTGTTGCCAAAAGCAACTTGAGGAGGAAAGAGTTTATTTGTCTTAAGCTTCCTGATTGCAGTCCATTATTGAGGGAAGTCAGGGCAGGAGCTCAAGCCAGAGCAGAAGCAGGACACAGGGAGGAATGCTGCGCACTGGCTTGCTTCCCCTGGCAGTTACCTTTCTTTAAGCCCAGGCCCACCTGCCTAGACACCACCCACATTGGTCCCTCCTACATCAACTAGCAATTAAGAAAATGCCTCACAGATATGGCCACAGGCCCATCTGATCTGAGCATTTCTTCTGTTAAAACCCCCTCTTCCCCAGTGACTATAGTTTGTACCAAGTTGAAAAAGCCAACCAACACACCATTGTATTCAGGATCATAAGTACCTCAGAAATTTCTAAATGTCCTTTTGTAATCTTTCCTTCATGTTCTGTCACATAGCCATACCCCACCACCTCACAGTCGCCATTGATTTGCCTTCTGTCTCTACATTGTTTTGCATTTTCTAGAGTCTTATATGAATGTAATCAGTGAAGATACTACATGATTTGGGGTTGAGAGATCCAGCTTATTTCTCCTAGCATAATCACTATAAAAATCTTCTCTGGTATTGTATGACTCTGTAACATTTCTTTTTGTTTGTTTTTGAGTCAGGGTCTCACTACAGATCTGGGTCTGGCCTCAAACTCACTATGTAGCCCAAGACTGGTCTCACAATCCCTTTATAGGCTCCAGAGTACTGGGATTATAGAGGTGTATCATCATGTTTGTTTTATTCCTTTTAAATTGCTGACTTGTAATATTATCACTGAGTGCACATCAAAATTTGTTAATTGTAGTTTTATTTACAAATGTAGTTGCTATTAACAGTAGTGTATAATTCTAATATGGACATAGTTTTCATTTTTCTTGGATAAATACTTAGGAATAAAATGACTAGAGTACAGGGTAAGTATATGTTTTAATTTTTTGGAGGAGTAACATGTATTATAGAGAGGCATTTTTCTGATATATAGAGATAGCTTATAGACTAATAAGAGTAAAATAAAATAACTAGCAGAAAAATGGGCAGAGTACAGAAATAAGCATCTCATGTCAAAAGAAATACAAATGCCTTTAAACACAGGAACAGTTACCTAGAAAGTGAAAAACTTAAAAAAAAAACCTATTTATTT
>NW_008341028.1:9559045-9567795 GCF_000622305.1 Nannospalax galili
ATCAGGCTTGGTGGAGAACGCTTTTACCTGCTGAGCCATATTACCTGCTGAAAGCTAAAAACTTTTAAGGTATTTGTATTCGTCACTTTTTTGTTGCTGTGATAGAAACACTGATCAAAGCAAGTTATAGAAGGAAGAGTTTATTTGAGCTTATGGTTCCAAAGGGGCAAGAGTCCATCATGGCCAGAAGGCATGGTGGCAGAGGTGGCTGGAGGAGGAATGGAAGCCAAGCTCTCACATCTTCAAGCAGGCACCAGAAACCAGAGAGCAACTGGAGATGCGGCAAGGCTTAAGAACACTCTAAGCTCTCCCACCCTCCAGTGACATGTTTCCTTCTGCATGGCCACACCTTGTAAGACCTCCTAAAATAGCACCACCAACTGAGGACAAAAATGTCCAAATACTTGGAGCCTATGGGGTCATTTTTATTCAAACCACCACAGTATTGTTTTGTACCTCTAGATCCAGGCTGCTCAGATTTGTATATTTTCTTTCTTGAGTGTAACATATATATTTTTTAGTATTTTTTTATTATTTTTATTTTATGTGTATGAGTGTATTGCCTACATGTAAGTGAGTGTGCCGTGGAGGTCAGAAGAGGGCTTCGGGTTCCCCTGGAACTGGAGTTAAGGATGGTTTGTAGCTGCCATGTGGGTGCTGGGAATTGAAACCGGGTCCTCTGCAAGAGCAGTCAGTGATCTTAACTGCTGAGGCATCTCTCTGGCCCCTAGAGTGTAATCTTAAATGCCAAGTGTTTTAACTGCTTTATGTTTCAGTTTCCTCACCAATAAATTGTAACAACAATAATAACACCATCCTCCCTGGATTGTTTATGAGAATTAGATGAGTTAGTATATGTGAACTTCTCAGAACACAATTCCTGACATACAATAAGTGTTCTGTGAAAGAAACCCTAATTTTAAGCCAGGCATGGTGGTACCTGTCTGTAATGCTAAGGCAGGAGAGGATTGTGAGTTTGAGACCAGCCTGGGCAACAAAGTGAGAACCTGTTTCAAAAAGCAAAAACCAAACCAAGAAAACAAATAAGTTAATTACTATTATCAAAGTGCAGATTTAACCAAAGCATTTTTCACTTACCAGATTGACAGATTAAAAAGTTCAGTGATACACAGTAATGGGAAGGATGTGTAGGTTCATTCTGTAATGTAGGCAGGAATGGAAGTAAATTCAGATAGTTTTCTTTGGGAGATGATTTGACTTACTAAAATGATGTGCGCATGCTTTTTTCGTCAGTCATTTAAAGGAATTCTTCTGTTCATTAGATTATTAGTTATATTATCAAAGGCCATAAATGATTCTTAATTTGATCTGGTTAAAAAATAACAGCACAGCTACACAATGAGGTATTACATAACCATAAAAAGAAAGAAAAAGCATTCACCAATGCCTGAGCACATCTTCAGACTGAGTAAAATAAACAACTGTAGAAGTGTTTGTGGCATGCCACTCCTACTGTAAAAATGAGTTGTGTATGTGTGGGTGTACATACACATTCCCACACAGCAGTGAGCACATTTACATGTCAATATGAAAGGCTTTCTAGAAGAATATTTATTTAAAAAGTAGTAATTGCTTCTAGAGGGACTGAAGAAAGGGGACTAGAAGATTGAAAGTCTGAGATGCTAGATTTGCTTGTTTATTTCATATTGCTTCAGTGGCTGTGCATGCATGCCTGTGTGTGCGTGTCTGTGTGTATATGTCATATTTCTTTAAGTCTTGTTTGTTTTTAAGTAGTTATAGATCCTTAGGAAGTTACAAACTTGACAGTTTATCTTTACGCTTACCCTTACTCCTATTAGTAACATTTTATATCACTCTGGTCCAATATGAAAACCATGAACTTGACATAATCCACATGTTCTTTTCAGGTTATATCAGTTTTTACATGTGTTCATTGTATACCTATAATTTTTCAGTTTTATTACATACATAAATTTTCAGCTATTACCATAGTCAACATATACAACTGTTTCATCACCATAAGAATCTCTAGGTTATCCTGTTAGTCATAGCCATAACCTCAAACCCTGGCCTTAAAAAGCATATAGTCTTACATTCTCCTATACAGGAGGCAGCCATGGTGCCCAGCCAGACTGGCATGATCCTGAAGCCCCACTTTCACAAGGACTGGCAGCAGCAAGTGGAAACTTGGTTCAACCCAGCCAGCATAGAAAATCCACAGATGAAGGGCCTGGCAGGCAAAAGTGTGCCACATTGCCCCTCATCCTGCCCTCATTCCCATCCATCCCATAATGAGGTGCTCCTCGGCAAAATACTACACCAAGGTCTAAACTAGCAGGGGCTTCAGCCTGGAAGAGCTCAGGTGACCCGAAGAAAGGGGCCCGAAACATCAGCATCTCTGTGGACCCAAGAAGGCTGATCAGGTCCACTGAATCCCTACAGGCTAATGTGCAGCACCTCGAGGAGTACTGCTCTAAGCTCATCCTCTTTCCCAGGAAGCCTTCTGCCCCCAAGAAGGGAGACAGCTCTGCTGAAGAATTCAAACTGGCCACCCAGCTAACAGGACCAGTGATACCCATCTGGAATGTCTATAAAAAGGAGAAAGCCAGAGTTACCACAAAGGAAGAGAAGAACTTCACGGTTTTTGCCAGTCTTCACATGGCCCGTGTGAATGCCTGGTTCTTCAACATTTGAGCAAAAAGGGCCAAGGAAGCTGCAGAGCAAGATGTTGAAAAGAATTTATGCTCTGTTGGGGGATTATTTAAAAAAAAAAAAAAAAACATAGTCTTGCAGGAAATGTAATAGACAATTCTGAGCAAAGAATGAAAGATGGCATCTTGATTTATTTCACATTGCTATAGCAAAGTACCTGTGATTAGTAATTCATAATGAGTAGAAACTTATTCTTAGAGTTCTGGAGGCTAGGACAGCCCAAGCTGAAGGGCCTATACCTGGTAAGGGCCATCTTGCTGCATCATGCTGTGATAGAAGGGCAAGAGAGCACACGGAATTGAGAGTAAAGCCGTCCTCTGATCACGTTGAATTCTTTAAGAGTTCCAAGTGTTTAAAGATTAGAAAAGGTAGATCAGAAAAATTTTCTTGGGAAGAGCATTAGTATGACTGTTCACACTAGTTCTGATCCTGCATTAACTATCATTAATTACCTATATGAATAAAATAAGAAAATTGAGTTTTCAGTTACCCCTTTCAATACAGTCTTGATACTATGGATAATTTCTTGAATTATGACTATGATTTCATTTATTTGTCAACTAAGCATGTATCACTGTGTAACGCCAATCACTGCTGTAGGCCCTGGAAATATACCAGTGAACATAGACAAAGAAAACAGACAGAAGCCCTGTCTTCATAAAACTTACATTTTAGGTGGGAAATAATTTATGAAACATTAGATATTATTAGTCTTTTCTTTCAAACCCTGTAAAACTTGGAACAAGGAGTTCTAATTTTTTACTCATATCACACCTTGTAAGACTTTTGTTTAAGGAAAGGTCCTGATGCATTCCTGAGCCTGATGGCCTGGAATGGTGCAGCTCTTCTCCCTTCGTACCAATTTTTTAAAACTAGCCAACCAGGAATGACTGTGAGGTATCCCACCCAATGGGGAAAAGACATAGTTGTCTTGCATTAGGAATAAAAGTCCCCCAAGCCTTTGAGTCCTGTGTGTATTTGCTGGATCTGACTGACCACATAAGACACCCTTTTGCAAAAGTAAAATCTGCCTTGCCAAGTTACTTTCCCTTGTTTGCATATTCTTTGTGTGATATTGATGGGGGGGGTCCTTGAACCTCAGATTTTATTTCTTAACAGTAAGAAAAGTAAGTAGCTGGGTATGGTGGCATACACCTTTAATCCCAGCACTTGGGAGGCAGGGGCAAGCAGATCTCTGTGAGATTGAGGCCAGCCTGGTCTACATAGTGAGTTCCAGGCTAGCTGTGACTGCAGGAAAACCTTGTCACAAAAAGACAAAAAAAAAAAAAGGTAAGTAAATAAAGTATGTTTGATGCTAAGTGATACAGGAGAAAAATAAAACAGGAAAGGAGGTAGAGTATGGGAAGAGTTGCTCTTGCACTTCTTTAGAGAATATCAAGGAAAATCTACTGATAAGGTCACTTTTAAGTAGCATAGAGGTAGTCAATGTGTACAGACAGTACCAGGCATTGTAGGCCTAAGAATAGCAAGTGCTAAGACCTGGGAGCTGGAGTATGCTGGAGGTAGTTACCTGGGATGAAATCTGTTACTGGAATGGAGTAACAGTGATGGAGGATGAACTCCGAAAGGTGGTGGTGGTGGTGGTGGTGGTGGTGAGTGATGGTGGTGGTGATGGGCCGTGGTTAGGTCAAGCAGGACCTTAGCTTTTAGTCTAGGTGATAGAGAAATGTAGTGACACATGTCTTTAACTCCAGCACTCAGGAGGCAGAGGCAGGTAGATCTCTGTGATATGAAGGCCAGCCTGGTCTACACAGCAAGTGCCGGGCCAGCTGGGGGAGATCCCTTCTCAAAAAGATGAAAAAACAAAATAAAAAACTTGCAACTTTTGAAACATGATGAAAGGAGAACAAGAGCAGAAGCAGCAAACCTCTTCAGAAGCTGCTGTACTGATCCAGGTGAGAGATGATAGCTGATATCTGGAGTATAGGCTGTAAGTGATATCTATTTTGAAGGTCAACAGTATTTGTTGGCAGGGTGAAAAAGAAGGGTGTAGAAAGTAGGGAACAGTGGGAGGTTAAGGATGATACAGAACTTTCAGCATGAGTACCAGGTTAGCGTTTGTGTTGGAGGAAAGCATTTTGGACAAAGTAAATTTGGGGTAAGTATTACATATCTAATTGAAAAGGCTCGAGATACCTGAATCCTCAAAGAAAGGGAAGGGAGATTTCAGTTTGGGAATTAAAGAGATCAGCTCAGATGACTTTGCAGAGAGAGTAAGGGTAGAGAGATGAATTCCCAAGACTGAGATTTGGGGCACTATAATGTTTAAAAGTTGGGCAGTCAGGAGCCAGCAAAGGAAACAGAAGGAGAAACCAGTTAAAGGAAGAGGAAAACCCAGAGAGCTAGCGCTCCTAGAAGCCAGATGATGAAAGTGTTTTTAAGGACATTCTAAACCTCCGTCTAATGCTGCTGAGAGTTGAAGAGGAGAATCGGAAATTATCATTTTAGCAACATGGAGTTCATTTGTATTCTTTGATACTAATGATGGAGTGGTGGTGGTGGGAATCTTATTGGAATGGATTCAAGGGAAAGGGGAGAAAAACCAGAAATAGGCAGAAAAAAAATCCTAAGAAATTTTGCTGAAGAAGAAGTTTGGTAGTAGGTACAGGAGAGGCTGAGAAAGGTTTTAAATTCAGCATGTTTGTAGGAGCTGAGTAAGGGAACTTTTGAAGAGGGAGTGAGAGTGGGTGGTCATCAGAGGTGATATAGTGAGTGTACAAATAGACTGGGCTGCATAGTTGACGCCACTAATGAAAGACAATGAGGAAGAATATTGGGGCACAGATGTAGGTGGTGGGGGCAGAGAGAGAGATTCATGTTTTGTGAACTTCTGGTAGCTTATGTTACTTCTGTGTCTCGGTAAAATGGGAGAAAGTGAGCACATGAAAATAAGCGAGGGACGGTGACAAGATTGAGGAACAGAGTGTAAAGTGCTCACATGGCAGAGTGGCAGAGTAAATAATATAAAGTATACTTGTTAATCATTGAGGACTCATTTGAGATTCCTGGTCTTGAATTTAAAGAGGAAGTGGTCACTCAGCAAAAAGGCTGGGGGTGGGGAAAGACCCCTTTCCTCTAGCCACCTCTGAACTGTGTAAGTACCAGCATGGAATAGGTAGAAAAATGGGTTGGCACCAATTTTAGTCAAACCAGATGGAAAAATATGAAGGAAGGAAAGTAGTTGAGGATTTTTGCAAGACAGAGGAGAAATAAGTGATTGAGTAGGGGTTTAACTTGGGTAAGATGGGGATTGAGGAAGACAAGAAAAGGAAAAGGGAAGAGAAAGTGGTAATGGCAGTAGATTGGAAGCAGTGTAGTGGCACATACCTAAATTCTAGTACTCAGGAGACTGGGGCAGGAAGATTGCACATTTGAGTCCAACCTGGGCTATGTAGTGAGACTGTGTCTCAGTAACCCAAGATGAGTAAATAGAAAATTAAGTTTAATTTAAAAATTAGTGAAATGGAAACAAAAAATTAGTGGACTGTATATATGTTGGTTGAAGATTGTTGGAGTTAGGGTGTTAAAAGGGAGTGAGCTAATAGAGTGTGATGCTGTTTTGGAGTTGCCTTTATTAAAATAAACCAAATTTAAGGTTTGACCATGAGGGTAAGTGGCTGAAATAGGATTGGGGTAGGATCATGGGAAGAGAGAATACTAAGGAATGCATAAGCAAGGATTGGGGTGGGGGATTGTTGGGCACTCTGTGATAATGGTAGAATGAGCAGGCAGCTAAAATGAAACACAGGCAGAGAGTTTGAGAAGTAATTACAGCAAGTAGAGGCCGTCAGTGGTTGTGGTCTGTGATAGTAGGATTTAAGTTGGATGGTTTTACAGAAGAGTGAGCAAGAATGATATGGAATGGGTAAGGAGGACGCCCACCCCACCTCCAGGCTCTGTAGTGAGAAGAATGAGGAGGCTGAGCACAGTGCACGAGGAGGCAATGGTAACCAAGTTACAGGTAACCAAGTTACAGCAGATGCCACATAGAGAGGCAGAGAACGTAGTTAGAGTGGATTTTGGAGAACAGCAAGAAAATTCAACACAATTTGGAATTGAAGCCTTTTTCCTCCCTGTTATAGCCTTTGTAGCCTAATCCCTTTTTAGAGTCATTTAGAACTTAGAAGCATTCTCTATATTTCAGCATTCAGAATTTATTCCTAAAAAATGAACTTCACTTGTAAGACTAAGACTAGCAGAGCATGATTTAATTTTCTACAACTGATTGTGAACTATTAATAAAAACTTTTGTTACGGCTTCCCAGTTACTCCCTCAGTCAGTTGTAACTCTGGGCATTCGGCACAGAATGACGACAGTTCTTCCCCCTCACAAACCTGCCTTCCTCTGGGTCTTCCAGGAATGTCTAAATTAGAGAAAAATATCAACTAAAAAAACCCCAGAGAGTTGTTATATTTTTTCCCAAAGTTTGTTCTATAACTTATTCTACACTATTACTACACTTGAAATCATGTACTAAGTGAATAACAATGTTGTTAATTTTTTTTAACATTCAAAAGAGCATTTTACTTCATAGTACCCTTTATCAGCTATTATCTGTTTCAGTTAAGACTGCTTCAGATTTAAGCACTAGAAGTCCAGTTCAGGTAGCCTTACACAGTAAAGAAGTTGATCAGTTTAGCACAAGTGGAAGCAAATGCTGGGTAGAGTCTGGGATTAGTCAGTCAGTGCCCTAATGAAGACCTAACCATTGAGATTCTTTCCACTGGTCCAGTCCACTTAGCACAGCAATACCTTTCTATGCTGGTTCCCAGGAAGGAGCCTGAAGGATGAAAAGGCTGCTTTCCTCCTAAAGACAGGACACACTTACCAGAAGTCACCAGCAAATCTCATACCTCATTGGCAGTCGCCCTCTCCTTTCTCATCAGTTTCTGGCAGTCAGGATAGGCCCAGCCTTAAGCTGAAGTCAGCTCTCCAAGTTGCTATCACTTAGAGTTGTGGAATGGATATTTGAGTTGACAGTGTCAACTACAGTACCTCTTGCCTTGGTTGCATTCTAGTGCTGAAGCTTTTTAAATCCATTTTTTAAATACTTTGATAATGAACCAAAATACGCTTACTTATATTTTACTGGCTCAACTGCCATGTTCACAGATTTCCATCATGTAAAACAGTACAACACTTACCTTTCTGAAAAGGAGACTCTGGAGTAGTAAAGATAGGTGACAGATTGCAAGTTGAACTTAGAGCTCATTGAAACCAGTAATCCTTAACCTTTCACCTCCTGATAATTGACTTAGCTCCCGTTTATGTGGAAGCATTAGTGATTTGATTTCTATCTCTTTTCTCTCTGTTAGAAATTGCCAGAAGCACTGTGGTAAAGTAAAAAATGAGCTGGGTTATGATAAAGGTTCTATCTAATTAATTCTAGCTTTACTACTTTCTAGAAATGTGTGATCATAGGCACATCACTTCATCTCCCAGACCTGCTTTTCTGCCCGGAAGCTGGAGGGAGCACACTACCTCTTACCAAGTGCTTTTACTGGAATTAAATAAGCTGATTTGAGAAAATCTGAAATACGGAGTAACACACAATTTTAAATTTTTAAATTTTAAATAGCTTTATTATGCTAACTAAAGGATTGGTAGTTATAGGAAAGCAACCTTAATAACCTGAGAGAGATTGCTTCCAGAAAATAAATACTGATCTTAGACTCAGTATTTAAGGCTACTATTAGTGAAAGTTAGAATGTGAACTACTTTCTTGAAACTAAAAAATAAAATTAATGAATGAATAAAGACAATTGTGTCATAGGACAGCTATTTAAATGCTTGATTCTAATTAATGTTCCCTAAATATTCCCCAGAGTATTTTCAAAAATATATTTACCTGCCTTTTTAAAAGCTATTTTTTTTTCTGAGATTGTGTTACTTCACTCTTTCTTGAAAATAAAATTAATGAATGAATAAAGACAATTGTGTCATAGGACAGCTATTTAAATGCTTGATTCTAATTAATGTTCCCTAAATATTCCCCAGAGTATTTTCAAAAATATATTTACCTGCCTCCTGCCTT
>NW_008341028.1:9569629-9576580 GCF_000622305.1 Nannospalax galili
ATAAAAAAAAAAAAAAAATTGTAGAGAAAATTAAAAAAAAAAAAAAAAAGCTATTTTTTAAGAAATCAACAGTAGAGTAAAATTGTAAGCTGTATTGCTTTATGTGGTTTTTAGGGTGTGATGGTTGCATTAATTTACTTGTTACTGTTCCCTGTTATGGACCGTTCGTTTCCTTTCTTAGAACATTATAGTTTTGAAAAAGCCTGAAGCTTCACACTGAAATGTGGAAAGTTTAGTTGTTAGTACCAAAGGAGATAATGTGTTCTGAAAAGTAAAACTTGGTATTTAGAGATGAATGAAATTAAGATAACATGAAGTTTGACTTAGAAATTACTTAATTCAAGCTACGAGGCGATAGGGAGAGGACAACTCCCAAGGACAACTCCCATAGACCTTGCCTGCCCCTCCTCTCCTCACCCCAAAAAGAAATTATTTAATTCATTCATGACTTAATAATTCATGTTGATTCTGAATGTTAATTACTTGGGAGAGTCCATATAACTACATGTCTGCAAGAGAAACTAACATGTTGGTTTTGCTGTCATTTACAAGCATACAAAGGATTTAACATTGATATAATTTAATTCCCCCTTCAACCTGATGAGTTTAGTGTCCCCATATTGCAAAAGAAAACATTGAAATTTAGAACCTAAGAAAACACAAAAATGACTTTCATGGGGGTAATCTTACTTTCCCTCCCTCTCTCTAAGAAGTCTGTGATGGTTCTGTTTTACTGTATGTATTGTGCCTTTTTTACCCTGGAATACCCTAAAGATTTGGCCATCCTTTTTAGCAATATGTTTGTGAGTTACCGTCTATGTGAATGTATGTTTGTTTATCCTCTGGGCATGCCTTTAATGTTTTAGACCTGTGGACTTGTAGTCCTTAACAATGGACGTTTCCTTGGCCACTTTTTTCCTAATGTTATCCCATTCCTTTTGTTGTCAGATATCCATTGTACGTGTGTTAAACTGACCTCTTCTTTTGGGAAGTGATGTCTTTCCTCTTTTCTGTTTCTGTTTTTGAATAGTTTTACTTCAAGTCTTTAGGTCTACTAATACTTTCTTCTCTTTCTCACTTCCTTCCTCTCATTTCTTTCTTCCCCCACAGGATCTCACTATGTAGCCCAGGCTTGCCTGGAATTCACTATAATATCCCAAGCTGACCTCAAATTCTCAAACCTCCTGCTTTAGCCTCCCAAGTGCTGAGGTTATAGGCATATACCACCTTGCCCAGCTGAACCATCTATTCTGTTTGAAGGAGCTATCATAAGCCTGGTGTAATGTGCCACCCTCTCAGCATTGGCTGAGAAATGGACAAAGGAAAACAGTACCTGTGGAAGCAAGTGCTGTTGCTTGCCTTGTATACTGAAAAAAAGTAAAGCCTTGTATACTGAAACCTAGCTGTTTTTAACTTTTTCAGCCCTGTCCTCTTAGAAGTGAATGGCTCTCCCCTCCTGTGCCACGTTCTAGTAATTCCTTGTGGGCTGTTAGCCATAAATTTGTCACCATATTTGTGGTTTGAGAGTCTCAGGTTAAACTACAGGTCTTCAGCTAAGATTAAGTGGCCTGGGGTTCAGAAATGAATCTAGAGTCTACCAAAAGGAGTTTTAACAATGGTTAGTAGTCATCGAGCCCTAGGGTGGGAAGAACCAAGTTTTCAGTCTCACATGATAGGACTTTTGAGTCTTTCAGCTCTTGACCTGCTTTTGGACTGCTGTAGGGGGTTCATGAACTTGGAATGATCAAGGAATCTCTCTTCCTAGAATAGTAAAGAACACCAGGGAGAAGTCTAGATAAATAAGTCATAGAGCCATTTGTTTATCTGAATCTGAGTCTTAGAGGAAAAGGGCAAAAATAATTCATTCTTACTGTTTTCAGTCAAGATTACCAGTACATTCTGATTGGGATGTAGATGTGAGTTCTAGCCATAATAAAAGTGATTTTACCTGGAATGGCTTCTGTTAAATATCTTCCTCTGGCACTTGTGGTGGTATTTGTTCTCTGATAGTTCAGAGGTTCTAAAACATTGATCCTGTGTGTGTAGAAAATAACCATTAACCTTGTATTTATACTTTATACTCAAATTTCAATAATTTACTGACTCCCTGGATTTTTTTTATTTTAAAAATAAAGATGTTGGCACATTTGTGCCATCTGAAAAGCATTTTTATAATATAAGGAATGTGAGACGCCCTAGTTCTACAAGAAGATGCCCAACTGATTCTTTGTGGACCTGTCAGTGAGTGAGGACACTTGTTGTGATAGAAAACAGTGGGCCTGAATAAAAACAAACACCTCAGTTGTAGTTCAAGTTGAATTGTGTATAGCTTTGTAATCTCAGCAAACTAGTTAAATCGAAGATTTATTTTTCCATCTGTAAATACTGTACTTGTTTGGGAGGTATGGGAAGATGTGATGCTGTCTGTCATGCAGGCCAATGTGAAGAGCATAAATGTGAAAGTGAAAATGTGTAAAGAACCACACAAGTGTAAAAACACTTTATAAAATTAGCTCACCTCAGTCGAGTTCTGTTTTTATCCTTGTGTAAATATAGCTTCTCGTGTAGTACTGTGTTTTATCACTTACAGTTTAGCAAAAGAAAAATGAAATAATGTCTAAGTTGGAAAATGGATGGAAATACATTAATGTCTTTGGCAGAGGTTGTAACTTACCTATGAAAGAAGTTATAAAATGTCTTTATTTTTTTAAAATAAAATTTGAAAATTTTCTATATCTCTCAGTCTTAGTCTTTAGTATCTTTAACACTTGGATTCTCTGACATGTTGCATGTGAAAATTTCCCCTGGATTATCTACAGAAAAATTTATTAATTGTATGTGTATATGACATATATGTGTTTGTGTGTGGAGGAGGATGCCCATAGGCACACATGCAGAGGCCAGAATAGGACAGGACACTGGGAGTGTACTATCGCTCTCTACCTTATTGCCTTGAGACAGACTCTCTCAGTGAACCACAAGCTGGCAGTTTGGATTAGGCTGACTGGCTAGTGAGCTTTTATCTGCCTGTTTCTGCCCCCTCAATGCTGGGGTTGCAGGCACGTGCAGCAGTAACCAGCTTTTTATGTGCATGCTGGGGATTTGACTTCAGGTCCTCATGCTTGCAGAATAAGTACTCACACTGAGCAATCTCCCCAGCCCCAGAAAATTACTTTGTAAAATAATCTGGTTGCCTGTGAGGCAGAGGCAGGTGGATTTCTGAGTTCAAGGCCAGCTTGGTCTACATAATGAGTTCCAGACCCTGTCTCAAAAAGACCAAAAAAAAATTTTTTTTGGTTGCTTCTTGTTATCTATGAGGATTCTTCCTTTCCTAATTAGTATGCATTCAGAGGAATGTAGAATAACTTAATATAATGCCAGTATGAGTATAATTAGGGAATTAAATTTGTCAGAATGTAAATGACAGTGATTGAAATATGAATGTAATATTTTAGTACCTTTGGAAATTTTTACATTATTCTGCCATAATAGATCAGTGAGAGAATCCTGTTGGTTGGTTCAGTCATTCATAAGCACATGCCTCTCTGGTGCTTACATTCTAATGAAGGGAGATAGAAAATAAAAGATACAATAGAGTGTGTCAGATAACAGTAAGTGCTATAGAGAAATAAAGGAGGGAAGGGGATGTGGGGAGGGTTAAGAGACATGGGGATTGGAGGGAGGTTAGGACTAAGAAAGTAGAGTTTGAGTGAAGACACAAAGGAGTCATCTGTATGGGTAGCTCAGGGAAGAGCTGCTGCTACACTGCATAGCAAGTGGGTATAGCAAGTGAAGTCTCAGGAAGGTGCACCTGGTATTTGAGGAAGGAAGAAACCCCATGTGACAATTAGAATGAGACCTGAGGAGATTTTAGAGGCGGGCAGAGAAGTGGTGGAATTTTGTTATTAAGACTTTGCTTTTTGATCTGGGTAAAGATGCCTTTGAGAGTTTTGAGCAGAATGACTATATGACCTAATTATTATTTTTTTAATGGTGAAAGGGACAGAAGATTCAAGACAGAAAGATCATTTAGGAGACTATTAAAAAGTCTATGTAAACCTGATGGCAATGGAAAGGTTTTTTAAATGGTTGGATTTTTTATTTTTTTTATTTTTTTTTTTTTTTGTCTTTTTGAAGCAGGGTCTCCCTGTAGCCCCAGCTGTCCTGGAACTCACTATGTAGACCAGGCTGGCCTTGAACTCACAGAGATCTGCCTGCCTCTGCCTCCCAAGTGCTGGGACTACAGGTGTGCGCCACCACGCCCAGCTTGAATTTTTTAATAATTAAATCTTTGAGAATTTCATACATGAGTGCTATATGTTATTTTCACCCATCCCTCTCCCCCCTCCAACTCTTCAGCAACCAGTTAATGGATGGAAAATGGGAGTAAAGAGGGGCCAAGAAACAGCCAAGAGTTTGGGTGTGTGTAGCTAGAAACTTAGTGCTGCCATTTGGTGGGGAGAGCTGAGAGAGAAGATTGTGGGTTGTGGGGTGGTGCAGAGGTTAATCAAGGCTTTAATTTTGGACTTAAATGCGTATTAACTGACCAAGTAAAATTTGTCAGTAGGTAGTTGGAAGTGCTAGAGGGCAGTTATAAGAGAGAACAGCAGGCTATTTAATCTATAAATAGTTTTGCAATTCATCATTTTGTAGATGCATGTATCTAAAACCTGGAACAGACCACCCAACGAGTGAGCTTAAGTGGGAGAGAAGAGATCCAAGGACTGAGCTCTAGGGCTCTGCAGTAAGAGTAGAGAGATAGGCAACCAGCAAAGGAGAGTGAAGGGAAACCAATGGAGTTGTTCTGGGAGCCATGTACTTCCAGGACAAAGGCATTGTTTGTGTCAACCACTGCTCACGGGTAAAGTGAGTGTGAACTAGGAAGTGGACATTTTTTTTAACTTTTAAAAAAACTTTATTGAGAATTTCATGCATACATATAAGGTGTTTTGATCAAATCCATGCATACTCCCTCCCCTTCAACACCTCCCATATCTCTCCATCACTTTTTTTTCTTCATTGATTGATTGATTGATTGATTGATTGATTGATTTGTTTCAGAGCTGAGGACTGAACCCAGGGCCTTGTACTTGCTAGGGAAGTGCTCTACCACTGAGCTAAATCCCTAACCCCCTGATTTATATATTTTTTATGGGCCATTTGGCCACTCTAACATTCCCCCCTCTGAGGGGGTAACCCTAAAATCTTTTAAGGATTAGATACAAGCTCCCAAATACTTTTGACATTTTTGGCCTTTGGAACAGAGTATGTTGCTAAGAGGCCCAGGGACATTTTGACTTTTAGCCAAAACCTGGCTACTTTTCTTTGGGGTCTTTTTACCCTAACTGCCTAGCCAATTCCTACCTTCTGTTCTTATCACACCATCCTCTGAAGGTGGGAATGCAGACCACTCTGGCTTCTTCCATGCTGAACAGGGGTGCAGGGTGAGGCAATTGGAGTACCCCTTCAGTGCATCTTATCTAAAAGACTTCCAGGTTGCATAACTCTTATCTCTTAAGGGGAAAAGAAAATCCTTGACTCCTGAATAGGTGATGTGAAGGAGAAGTAAAGGTAAGAGTAATTAGCATTACAAGTTCTAGACAAGGAACTAGAAAAAAGGACAGGGCAATTTTCAAATGTTCATATGAACGTACATTGGAATATCTTGACAAGGGCTTCCAAAGGCATCCCTCTATTGGGTTCCTCCTCATTTTTCTTTTGTCTTCCAAGGCTGGACTCTAGAGTGATGGATTCAGCATTTGCTTTCAGATGTTTTGATAGTTGTTGGAGAGGTTAGAATCAGTGTAAGTTCCCTCTCAAAGGCTTCTAGATAGGGAGAGAAAACAAATTTATTCATCATTTTAGAACAATAGCAGGTTGTCTCCCTTAGCTACCAGTGGGCACTACAGTATTGCAAACCAAGGTTTGAAGTCTTACATCTGAGCAGCACTTTCTAATTAGGAATAAAATCATCAATGAGAAATAATTTTCTACATAACTTTTTATGTCCTTTTTAAGACCATACAGTTGCCCAAATAAATCAATTTATTTTTGCACTTAAGGTCATTTGAGGATCTGTTCCTCAGGGGTCACATGGGCTTGGGAGGAGCTCCTGGCTCCTTTCTTTTACCAGTCCCATCTGTGTGAAGATAAGTTACAGGTCCTGTTCGACCATGTCTGGTTTCACTTGGAAGCATGAATGAGATGTTTCCTCTGAGTTGACCCTCCTCTTTGTAGACTGGACACTAGTTCAAGTCCATCTCATAGGGTCTCTGTGTCCTCCCTGAACAAGAGGTCAGGTGGTACACCATAGTTACAGGACATTTTGAGAGATGTTCTGTAGTCCCCTGGAACTTGGTTGACCTTGGAGGGCAAGGGGCAAAAACTGTCCTTTAAGCCCCTCTGACCACATTAGTATAGGCCTCAAACTATGGCTGTGCTGTAAACATCCAATAAAGTTAGTTCTACCAGTCTGTTACTTTTAATTAGCATTTGCTGTGTAAATAAGGCTTGGGTAAAAAACCAAATATTTTCAGATAAACCTTGGCTAGATACATATTTTGTTCCTTCAACTAGTTGACTAAACTATGACCATAGAAATTTTAAGATTATGTGTATATTATTTTTGTCTCATCCTTTATATAGGATAGCACACCTATATAGACCTTCATCACTTGTTTAGGCTTTCTCATCCTTTCTATTTTGGAAAATATCTCCATTCCCATATCTTTTTAACATCTTTTGCATTCTCATCTTTTTTAAAAAAATAATTATGAGACCTAATAGTATTAGCAAATACATTTTCCATCGGTTGTGAGACTTCTTTTCCTGGGGATGCTAAGCAATGCTTATTCCCTTTTAAGGTTCTAATGTCAAGCCAATGTTTCATTAAAGTTTTACTGGGGAACTAATGAATTTATTGAGCTTACTTACCAAGATAACTGAGGGGTT
>NW_008341028.1:9576662-9592036 GCF_000622305.1 Nannospalax galili
ATATATTAGCTGTCCCCAAATCCAGGAGGCCATGTGTGATTAGGGTCAAATTACATACAGTTGGCTGGGAAGAGTGGCTGTATATTCCAGTGAGGGTCCAGTGACCCTGCTGGGCCCTCCTTTAATGAGTGAGCACAACTGTCAACAAGCCCAGGAATTGGGCGTTTTATTTAGTAATGTAAAAACACTGGGTAAGTTTGGGGAAAGAGCCTGGTTGATAGGGGTCCAAGAGAAAGTGAGAAGGGCTGGCGATGTAGTTTGGTGGTAGAGCATCTGCTTAACTTGGGCAAGGCCCTGGATTGATTCCCAGCATGGCCCAGATAGAAAAGGAGGATGGAAGGCAGGAAGGGAAAGGGCAATATAGAGACAAATGAGTTTTATTATAAAGAGAAACCGTGCACTTGTGGCATGTATTGATAGAGTTAAAAAGGTTTTAGTTATTGTTTTTATAATTTTGGTTCCACATCTAATGGTACAGAGATGATCCAGTAGAGAAGGAGTATATGACAAATGCAAGCCATTTCCCTGACTAGGTGGGAAGGAATTGGGACCTAGTGCACAGTGGGTTAGCCCTGCTAGTCCTGTCTTGGAACATGTGTCGGTTTGTTTATGGTCAGTGGTAGTTCATAGTAAAGTGACAATCTGCAGTCTAGTGGGTGCTTACAATACCAGTATGATTAAAGTCATTCAATGCAATAAATACCTCATTGATTGTTAGACTACTAAAAATGCTTATACACTTTTGAAATTGGAAGATGAATAATCGTCTCCTATGTTTCAGCTTTATTGGATTACCTGCAGGTTTTCTAAATTGACTGTTATGTTCCCTACTTTAATGCTGGTAGCTCATACTCCTCCTCCTAAAGAATTTCAGGGCTGGAGCCTTCCATACCCATATCCTTCCTATGTCTCCTACCCTTCACATACATAACTTCTGTCCAAGCAAACAAAGTGTGTTATCATCTTCACATGCTTTATTTATTACTAGACTGACACTTGAATCAACTTGTTAACTGTCAGTTCCTTCAGTACAGTAGTCATTGCTACATGTCTGTGTTATCTATTGCTGCATAACAGATTACTCAAGTGTTTCAGCTCAAAACATGTATTTGTTGTGTCCCAGTGAACCAGGAATCCAGTGACAGCTTAAGTGGGTCTCTTTTGCAGTCTCACCTGAAATCTTGCTGTAGAAAGATCCACTCCTTGGATTGTTTACATGGTGGTTGATAGGATTCATTTCTTCTTAGACTGCTGACCAGAGGCCTCCTTCTGTTCTTTGCCCTGTGTACTTCTAGAGCATCTCACAGCATGGAAGCTGGCATTGTCAGAGCAAGCAAGCCAGCAAGAAGGCTAGAAAGAGTCTTTAACTTAGTTACACAAGTGATGGCTCATCATTTTTGCCAGATTTTATTTTTTTGTAAACAAGTTACTTAGGTCTATCCCACTTTCAGAGAAAGAAGAGATGAGCTAAGTATGTGAATACCAGGCTGTGGAGATCATGAGGGGGCATCTTTGAAGTTTGCCACCCAGTCCTCAGATCCTGGTATCTATCGTAAGATGCTTACCTTGTTGTGTGAATGAACCTTTCTTCTAGCATCTTCATAACTGTTAGCATTCATTTGTAAGAGGGCTGGACAAGGACACAAATTCAGTTTGGAACTGTCATAACATACTGAGGGATGCTTTGAACCCCTGTTTCTGGTTTTCTGAGTGATTTCCTTTTATGAGATAAGTTAATGTTAATAAAACAAGTCAAGTCAGATATGGTGACATGCGTTTGTGATCCTAGCATTCTGGAGGCTCAGGCAGGAGAGTCCTAAGTTGGAGGCCAGCTTGAGCTCTGGCAAGTTCCAGGACATGGTGGGCTATATATATAGCAACACCCTATGCCAAAGCAGTCAAACCACCAGCACCCCCACCACCAAAAAAGTTAAAAGTTATTTTATGTCTTTAAGAGCTCAACAAACTTAAGAGTGCTAGTAAAATCTGAAAATATGTAGCATATTTTTATAGGAATTCAAAAGATTGTTGTATTTTAGGATAATTCAAAATTTCAGACATTTCCAACATAGATACTATTTTGTGACTTGGAAGGAAGTAGACATGTGGATATATAATAAAAATCTGCAGTTGAAGTATAGCTGAACTTGTGTGTACTATAAAATAATCTTTCCTTGTAAAACTAAGCTTACTAGGCAGAAATAAGCACCATACCATGGGTTTCAAGCTGTTTCTTGTTATTGTTCTCCACCTCCCTTGGCATACTTTAAAATTTGAAGCAAATTCAGTCTCTGTAGGAGAAATAAAGATGATCATCCTAAACACATAATGTATTAGATATTAGAAATAACATGTCTAGGGGCTCAAGAGATGGCTCAGCAGTTAAGAGCACTGACTGCTCTTGCAGAGGACCCAGGTTTGATTCCCAGCACCTACATGGAGGCTATGAACCATCCTTAACTCCAGTTCCAGGGGAATCCGAAACCCTCTTCTGACCTCCATGGCATTGCATGACACACATGCGCTGACTTACATGCAGGCAATACACTCATACACATAAAATAAAAATAATCAAATATTAAAAAAAAGAAAGAACGTGTCTAGCTGCATCTCATTTCCATATGAGGAAATGAGATGTGCCCAAGCCTTCTGGTGGCAGAGCCAGTGCCAGCCCCCAAATCCTATGCTATAAATTGCTGGTAATGAGCCATACTATGAGTGCCTAGGAATTTTAAGAATACTCTTACCTATCTCCTACCCAGACCTTTGGAGTTTGGGTGTAATTTACCCATTGAGCTTTTTAGTGCTCCTGAGATGGTTCTGGTTTGCAGCAAAGTTTGGGAACTTCTGCTTTTCAGGGAATTAGTGTACTTTAAGAACTGGACCCAGGATGCAATCAGTAGTGCAGACTGCCATCCATTCTCATGTCTTAATCACATATTTGGCTGGGTTTTGTCAAGATAGTAAGAAAAATCTTTACATTAAGAAATAACCAAGAATTTTGCTGAACAGAAACTTTCTTAATAAAGCCATTCTTTTACTAGGTTATACTTTGTGAATAGATAGCCTGTAACAAATTTCTTCTTAATCACAAAATGGGAGAACCGTTCTTTGACACTGATTAGGAAAGGAGAAAGTCTTCTGCCATCTGTGTTGTGGCAGGCTCTGCTGTTGTTTAAACTAGATAAAATTCTAATTACTGTTAAACAGATTGTTTATGAGATTGTTTTAATATTTTAAAGCAAGTGCGTAAATATAGAGGCTAAGAAACAGTCCAGACTGAAAACAAAGGCTCATACTTTCAGAGTAGGTTAATCATAACCTACTATGGAACACAGGAACTTTTAATAATACATTTCTTGCAATTTGGTGTAGCTGCAGTCATGTATTATGGCATATTGCTGACAAGACATAGTAACTAGAAAATACAAATTCATGATTGGTTTGTGGCATATTTCTCTCTCTTGCCTTCTGTCCCAATCCCTCCCCATTCCTTCCCTCTTTGCTCTCTCCCCTTTGAGACTGGATCTCATTACATGGCCTAGCTTGCTCAGCCTCCAGAGTTCTGGGATTCCAGTCTTGCCTGGCCACTTTTCCCCTACATAATGACAGATGTGGGAATATGAAGTCGAAGAGTTAAGATTGGGGACAGTAATCAGATAGAGCCTTTCAGAATTTTAGATCTCTTATTGAAACAGACTGGGTTATGGCAAGAAACTATATTTGGGGGTTGCTAGGTGGTGGACGTGTGTAGGTTTTGTCTTGCTGCCATCATAATTCACTACACAAATAAAATTTTCAGCAGGGTTATATTCCTTCCTGGAGTGCCTTTTTCCTTGTTTATCGGGTTTGTAGTAGAACTCAGTTCCTGTGGTTGTGTCACTGAGAGCCCTCATTCCTTGGCTTGGGATAACATTAACTTTTTTCATAAAAAGAAATCACTCAGAAAACCAGGAACAGGGGCTCAAAGCATCCCTCAGTATGTTATTCCTTCTTCCTCTACCCATAGAGCCAGCAACACCTCACCTACCTGGTCAGGTCCCTATCAAACTTATCATATCTCTTTTTTCCATTTCAGCTCTCAGCATGCTGTCTTCCCCCTTAGAGGGCCCATGTCATTATATTGGGCCTATCTGGATAATCCAGGATAATTTCCTCTATCTTGCAGTTCTTTATGTTAATTTATAATCTTTTTCACATTTATTCATTTATGTGTATATGTATGATTGGGCACCTGTGTGGAGGTTTGCTATGTGCTAGGCATTGTAGAAGGCATTGGGCCTGTATAGGAGACAAGACATGATCCATGCCCTTACATATACATTAGTATAGTAAGTAAAAACAAATTTATGTAGCATTGCTTTATAAAGGATTTTTCATGTATTGAAAGCCAGTACATACTAGTGGTCTCTGGGCGTTTCCTCATCTCATCTGAAACTGGGAGTGAGGTTGGGAGCAACCCTGCTTCAGAGTCAACTTCTCAGTGAACTCAAATAGCATGTGACAGTTTACCAATATCATGTACTTTACACAAGGTTTCATATTTAAATGCGCAGCTCATGGTGGCAACAAATTCGTTTACCCTTTGCATTGGGTTAGGAACCTGACATTTCACTATTTCTCCTCCCAAAGCACGGAGATTTTTTAGTTCAACAATCCAAACTCAGAAGATAATTTAAGATGAGCTCAGATGGCCTAGGAATGTTGTGCTTTTGTTTGAAAAAAAAACAAACAATATTTTTATTCATTCTTTGAGAATTTCATACAATGTATTTTGGTTATACTCAGACCCTTCTGCCATCTCCTCTCAAATCCACCCCTGTGTCCCTACCCACTTCACTTCATGTCCTCTTTTTTTTTTTTTTTTAAAGGCCTGTCAAGTCTAATTTGTGTTCCCCAAATACTCTTCGGTGTGGGTTCATCTGGAATCAGCCTACCCAGCATCACACCCTTAAAAAAAATTGACTTTCCCTCTCCTATCAGTTGTCAGTGGTTCTGTTCTAGTTTGTTTCTCAATTGCGGTGACAAAATACTCTGACCAATACCAACTTGGGGAGGAAAAGGTTTATTTTATATTACGTCTCCCAGATCACAGTTCAAGGAGCCCAAGGTAGGAACTCAGGGCAGGAACCTGGAAGCAGGAGCTGGAGCATAGGCCATGGAGGAATGCTACTTACTAGCTTGCTCCCCTGTCCCCTGCTCAGCCTGCTTTCTAATGCAACACAGGCCCACCTGCCCAGAGGTGGCACCACCCACAATGGTCTGGACCCTCCCACATCACACAACAATCAAGAAGATGCCCCACAGACATGGCCATAGGCCAGTTCAATGGAGGCAATTCCCCAATTGAGGCTCCTTCAATCCAGGTGTGTCAAGTTGACATTAAAGCTATCCAGTACAGGTTCTTCAGCTAGGACGTGGGCTTCTTATCTCCCTCCCCACTTCATGTTGAGATTTTTGTCTGGCTTGGGCTTGCAAAGATCTTGTGCATGCTAGCCCAACTGCTGTGGGTTCATATATACAACTTCTCTGCTGTATCTGGAAAAGACTGTTTCCTTGTATTTATCTACCACCTCTGGCTCTTACAATCAATTTTTCTGCCCCCTTTTCCCAGTGATCCTTGGGAAGAGAGGATGTGATATAGGTATACTATTTAGGGCTGAGCACTCCACAGCCTCTTGTGTTCTGCGCATTGACTAGTTGTGTGTCTCTGTGTTAATCACCATCTGCTGCAAAAGGAAGTTTCTCTAGTGAGAGTTGGGAGATACATTAATCAATGGGTATAACAATAAGGCATTAGGAGTCAGTTTCATACTCTGTTCATTTATCAGAATAATAGTAGTTTCTCCATTATGGCCTGTGACCTGTCTAGCCAAAGGCTCTTGGCCCTGATAATAGTGCCAGGTAGGGGCTCCATCTGTGAAGCAGGCCCTACATCCAATCAGAAAGTGGTTGGTTACTCCCATAACATTTGTGCCATTATTGCACCAGTGGGCTTATCTTGCCAGGCAGTGGTTATTATAGCTCACAAGGTTCACAGGTGGGTAAGATTGATGATTATTTTTCTCTTCAGGTAGCATGCACAGCACCTTCCAGCACTTTGAAAGCTAGGCAATGGAGATGATGCTTCAGTGTCATTACCAGCTTGATTTCTCCTTGTTTTATGAGTCACATATGTAGAATCTTGATTAATACAGTCTTACCATTAAGTTCTGGAGGGTAACCAAGAGCAGTGGTAATAGCCAGTATTGTTTGAGAATCTGTGGTATCCCTGGCCAAAAACTCTAAAAGAGAGAGCGCATTCTTAGCATTGGGCTTTTTATTTGCTAGCCTGTGGTATCTGATATGGGCATTGTCCCCTTGTTATAGGGAACACCATTTAAACTTTTTATGTATGTGTATATTTTAAGAAGCATCTATAGAAGTAGGTTTCCATATATACCTTTCCCAAAAACGTTTAGTGTTAGTTATCTTTCCCCTTACTCCTTTCTCTGCCCTGCCCTCCCATTCTTCACCCCCTTGGCTCTTCTTATTCCATTATTTTCCGTTCCCCCTTTATATCATGACATACTTTCTCTCCTCCTATGAAGCCTCCCATTCATGGCCTTACTGTTTTCCTGACCTCTGGATTTCTAATTGAAACACAAATACCTAAAGATTCAAAATCAGCATCCATATATGAGGGAAGATGTGACATTTGTCTTTTGGGGGCCTAGGGTACCTCATTCAGGATGATTGTTTCCAGTTCCATCTATTTGTCTTTGAATTTCATTATTTAATTTTTCTTAACAGCTGGATCATATTCCATTGTGTAAATGTACCGTATTTCCATTATCAAGGAATGTTTTTAAAGGCCTAAAAATTGTCATGTGCTGCTTTTTCCTTCTCTGGATAAAGGCTAAAGTGCTAAAGTAAGTTCTACAAATACCATAATCTTAAAAATTAGCAGTTTTGCTGTCTTTTGCCACTCAATAGCTAGCAAACACTCAGTTAAAAAAAAAAAATCAGCGGTGACTTTGAAGCAGTAGTCTCAACAGTGAAAAATCGCCAACCCAGAAGCAGATTAAAATAAGCTTCTAAATAGAAAAAGTCTGTAGATAGCCAGATTTTTTAAATAATAGGAGAGATTTACTACCTGTTCATTGCTCTTAACACTTCTGTCTTCACACAGTTCCCCATTACACTCTCTGTGTACATTGATCTACCTTTTATGAGAAAATGGCAAGATTCGAATCAGTTATCCAAAGCTTCTGAAAACCGCTCTTAGTTTTCTCAAAGTTACAATTATAGTCGAAGGCCTGGTGTGGTGGTGCACATCTTTAATCCCAGCACTCAGGAGGCAGAGGCACAAGCAGGCAGATCTCTGTGAGATCCAGGCCAGCCTGGTCTATCTACATAGTGAGTTCCAGGCCAGCTGAGGCTAAAGGGAGACCCTGTCTCAGAAAAACTAAATTAAAAAAAAAAAAAAAATTAGTTTCCCAAAGCAGTAAAGGGAAACATTAGTAATAAGTATAGATATGAGATTTATAGTTAATCTCTCCAGGGTGGCCATCACAGAACTGTTTACCAGGACTGTTGGCAAGTGGCTAAATAAACAGTTTTGCTTTGTTTGCTTTACAATACATAAATATATGAATGTCACATGGAGCCTTTAAGGTACCCTCTTAATTTTAGCACAAACCCCTTCTTTATTCTTTTGCAGTTTAACATTACTGATGGATAATTTTTTGGTGTGTATATGTATAGTTGTGTGCGTGTGTGTGCGTGCTCATGTGGAGGCCAGAGGACAACCTCCAGTGCTATTTCTCAGGAGCCATCTACCTTGTGTTTGCGGTAGGACAAGTCTCACTGGCATAGAACTCACCAAGTAGACTAGCCTGGCTGACTAGCCAGTGAGCCCCAGAGATCCACCTGTCTACCCTCCCTAGTGTTGAAATTACAAGCATATGCTACCATGCCCCACTTTTGTTTTTTCATGGGTTCTGGAACTCAAACTTAGGTTAAGGTTAAGGCAAGTGCTTTACCAGCTAAGGTATCTCACAGCTGACAAGTTCTTAACACTCTGACTCTTTATGGCTCTAGAAAGTAACTAAAATAGATATAGAACTTCATTTCTGAGAGAGAAACTTTAGAATAATGGATGGAAAGTTCATCTGATTTGCTTAAGTAGCGATAGCTGTTGTGTTACTGTTGGATGTTAACTTGAGTGAAAGAAGGTGATAGCTCCTTTTATTTTGATACAGGCAGGTGATTTAATGCACTGTAATCTTTAAAATATGGTTGTAAAATATTGTTTTCTAAGAACTTTTTTTTTAAGAGCACCTCAGTATTAAGAAAATGTTGGGGGCTGGAGAGATGGCTCAGTGGTTAAGAACACTGGCTGCTCTTGCAGAGGACCCAGGTTTGATTCCCAGCACCTACATGGCTGCTAACAACCATCTGTAACTCTAGTTCCAGGGGATCTGATGCTTCTTCTGACCTCTGTGGGCATTGCATGATATGGGTGCACCTACTTACATGCAGGCGATAACACACATACACAGAAAATAAAAAGAAAAAAGAAAATGTTGAGTTAGTTCATATGTAAAAATTCTTATTAAATGGAACTTGTAAAGAAAACTGGAAGACTGTAGCGAGTGGATCAGTCATGATGACTGAGGCCCACTACTTTTGGTTTCTCTTGTTTCATCTTGCCCCAGTTTTGACTCTTTAAAAAGTCATATGATGAACAGACAGCAGTTACCTGGTAATTTCAGCTCATTGTTAGTTAGGGCTTCTTAAACTTTCTCCACTCATGAGAAAATTTTATATGACTCTGGATATATAAGAATATAAAACAGGTATACAAATTAAATATTTATTGATAACCATGAAGAAATTTATTTTAAAAATAATTCTTTGGCATATATATATATAATTTTACCAATTATTAAAGATTAAAGCAAATTTGCATACAAATGAAATGGATATATTTGTTTATTTTTACATAAGAATTAAATCGGGACTGGAGAGATGGTTTAGTGATAAAGAGCAGTGGCTGCTCTTACAGAGGACCCAGCACTCACATGTGGCTAACAACTCTCTGTAACTCCAGTTCCAATGAATCTGACCCCCTCTTCTGACCGCAGGCATTGCATGACCTGGGTGTACTACACACTCATACACAGTGGGCAACACACTCATACACATAAAATAAAAATAATAAACAAAACAAAAAAAGAATTAAATCTTTTTTTTTAAGCATTAAATCTTGGCTAAACATTTGATACTGCAGATCATAAAGCATCTTCAACATTTTTCAGAGTTGATCAATGTTTAGATTTTATGATTGTCAGTGGTGAGACTATCACCAGAAGTGTATGTAGGGCCATTTCAGAAGTCATTGGAAATTCTGTCTTCCTCCCATGTCAGAATTCATTTAATGATTTTTTTCTAATGAAACTCAAAAGACAGGAGTTCAAACAGCAATATTTAAAAATCAACCTTTTTTTTTTTTTGTCTTTTTGAGACAGGGTCTCCCTGTAGCCCCAGCTGTCCTGGAACTCACTCTGTAGACCAGGCTGGCCTTGAACTCACAGAGATCCGCCTGCCTGTGCTTCCCAAGTGCTGGGATTAAAGGCGTGCGCCACCACACCTGGCCTTATTTAGCCCTATGCAATTTAAAGATACACTGATTTGATGCTTACATGCTGAAGAATAACAGCAGGAAAATATTGAAATTCTTTGTTTTCCATAATTAAACCATTATGTTTCTATAAGATCAGAAAACTTTCTCTATACACTAAGCACACTGCATTTCATAACATGCCCTGGTCTTGAATCTGAGTCCAGGCTTTTCAGACAGCATTTGTTGACATTGCATGGCATGAAGGCATGTGTAGCACAGAGTGCACATGTTGTGTGCTCAGGACTATGGCTGCAGGAAAGTCACATGATATGCAGCATGGGAAAACACTTCCAGAAACATTTTGGATTCATTACTTGTTTGATGTTGAATTAATTTTTGGTCATTGCACATTCAGAAATGTTTGCTGTTGCCAAAGTTTTTATAGCCTCCACATTCAGTTATACAACCCTTTGTGGGGTCACGGCCCCCTACTGTAAGGCTGTGCTTTAGGCCCTGGGGATTGACCTTCTGCTTCATTGTGCATCTTTGAAAGCTGCCAGTTTGTTTTCTTCTCTCCTTTATTCTCTAGGTTAACCATATTTAATTTACTCATGTAAGCACCATATCACAGAATTTTGTCTTATTAAATGTTTATTAATTGACTAAATAAAACACATTTGAATGACTGTTATAATGCAGGCATTATTGTAAGCACTAAAGACAAAAAGGAACCCAGTTTCATGGAGCCTGCACAACCAAAAAAAAAGGGGGTGGGGAGAAAGAAGAAGTAATGAGGTTTCTTGGTTCTTTTTGGAATGGAGAAAGTCTCTGTGATTGTGAACATTAAAGTGCAGGAGTTACTTAAATATATGCAGGGTCCAAGAGAGCCTGTCGGAATGTACAGACCTAGCAAGAGCTCTTGGCAGGTGCCTTGCATCTTGGAAGTCAGATTTAGATGATTAAATCAGCCTTTTAAAAAGTAAATGGAACAACTAGTGGGGTTGTATGGCTTTGTAGTTGGAGCTCTTTCAATGAGTATTGAAACTAAACTGGCCTTGGTAAATTTTTACTGATACCACAAACAGCTTCCGTTAGCGAGGATATGATACTCAGCATGTCATTCCCCCACAATGTGTTTCTGGAGAAACAAACCTAAATTCTTGAAGTAGACCCCTTCCTTTCTAGCTGAATGTAATCTTAGGAGAACATAAGACTTTGAGGTAGAGCTGCTCCTTGCAGACGTTTGTCTTCCATTGAAATTAGTACAGTAGACTGACTTCTAAAAACAAATCCCTGGATCTTCAAAGTGAGGTGTGACTGTGAAATTGTTGCTAACTTTACTTACACAGCAGAGAATTGAGTTTGTTTTAAATATAAATAGTTGGCTAAATTTTAAATATTTTAAAAAATAATAACTAAGGTAACCAATTAAAAAGATTAAATAATGAAAGTGTTCAAGAGATACAGTACTTTTGTGTTTAATTTTGTTGTTACAATAAATAGATTGTAATGGTTTATGGTGTATGTAACATCATAACTTACCGGAAACTTCAGTACTACTTCTTTGATGGAGGTAAGCTGAACGCTAGCAGGAGTAGAGTTACTTGTAAAATATGTTTTCTGCTTTATCTACTCGCGTTCTCTCATCCTACGTACTCAAAATTTTAAAGCAGCTGTTTTCCCCCTCATAATAAAAATGAAAACAAAGTATTTTCTCATTTTCAGAATGTTCTCTATTGTAATTAATCTCCTTCTGGTATTTTCTACTAACTATAAGTTAGTTGTGTGTGTGTGTGTGTGTGTGTGTGTGTGTGTGCGCGCGTGCATGCGTATATATGCAAGTGTACTTGGCCAGAGCATGTGCATGTGGAGGTCAGAGGTCAACACTGTATGTCTTTTGCTCTCTACCTTATTTTTGTGACTGTCACCAAGGCCAGAGCCTGCTGTTTTGGATAGACTGGCTGGCCAGTGAGCCCCCAGCATCCTCCTGTCACCATCCCCCACTTCCTAGTAGTTGGGTTCCAGATGTGTTCTACCACATCCAGCTTTTTTACATGGATGCTAGGGATTCAAATTTGACTCCTCATTTCTGCACAGCATTTTACCCACTGAGTCGGTCCTTAGCCCATAAACTGATGTTCTTTAAAAAGAACTTTAGGCTTAGTTATTCTCAGGTTTTTGTTTTGTCTTTAAGATGGGGGTCTCACTGTGTAGTCCTGCTGGCCTCAAAGTTGTGATCCTCCTGTCTCAACATCTCGAATAACTGGAATTAAAGTGCGCACCACTGTGCTAGTCTTATTTTTATCAGAAACAAGAAACTAACATTGTTACCTTAATGTTTGCCAAACTTTGGATTCCAAACTCAGATTTCTCCAGATTTCTTATTAGTTTCCTCCTGTTCCAGATTTCACATAGCATTTGCCATGTCATTGTCATTTCCTAGAGTCCATGACAGTTTCTCAGTCTTCTGTTTGCTTTTCATGACCTTAACAGTTTTGAGTACTAGCCAGGTATTCTGCAAAATGTCCCTGAAACTGTGTTTTGTCTGGTACTTTTCTCATGATTAAGCTGTAGGTTTAGAAAATAATAAATAACTGAAGTGTCCTCACATTTTGGGGGGAAGTACATAAAGACACACTGCTTTGCTTACAGAAAATAATAATTGTTCAGTTTCTCCACTGCAAAGTTAATATTTTTGTATTTTTATATTTTCTCCATTAGAAATGAGTTGCCAATTTCAACCAATACTTACGGGGTAGGGCGATTAAGTTTTATGTTATGGATAGGGCAGATCTACATGTGTTATTAGTTTTTCTGTGAGGAAGATTTTGTTTTGCTTATTTCAGTCATTTATATAAACATGTATACTTATTGCATGATTTACAATCAAATACAAATAGTCCTCAATTTATGATGGTTAGACCTAGAATTTTTTCAGTTTTATCATAGTAAGAAGCATACCTATTCAACTTTTCTGAGTTTTCACTTTGACTATAATAGTAAATTACATGAACTACTCAACACTTTATAATGAAACGGGCTTTGAATTGGAAGGTTTACCTAGTTGTAGGCTGAGGCCTGAGCACATCTCAGGCAGGCTAGATTAAGCTGTGGTGTTCAATAGGTTAGTTATATTAGGTTCATTTTTACTTAAAATATTTTCAGCATCTGATAGATTCATCAGTGTGTAATTCCATTATATGTAGTGGCATGTTATTTTGCTCCAGTGTTGGTCTGTCTCTGGGCTCCAGTGGCCTTTAGGCTCCCCATTTCCTGTCTCCGACCAGAAAGGTGAGACTTTATTTGTTAAGGTTGCATCCATCATCAGGACCAGGTAGCAGGAGGACATAGAAAAGAAGCACTAGGGATTCTCTTTCTCCTGGAACCACAGCACCTGTGACTATAGAGCAAACTTCCCTTGCCTCAGGTTTTAGATCCTGGCTGGCCTTCATTGCCACAGCTCCTACAGATGGAAAACAAAGAAGCATATTAGGTGCATGTATGAGCATAGAGATCCCTTTCCTTCTCTTCTGGGCACAGCTTACACATTACAACATGATGCTTTTCATTTGGGCTGCATGAACTTTAGGCATGATGGTATCAGAAGACAACAGCATGGTGACTGCATTCTGCAGTGGTGCTTTCCATTCTGGTCCTCCTACACAACCTGTCAGTTACTGTTTACTTTTCAGAATTCCCACATATTCCAAGCATTCTATCCAAGTCTTACGGGTACATTTACCTGGTGGGACAGGTTGGAGTGTTGTAATTGTTATATTTTATCTGCAACTAGAACCTGACTTACAGGTTTTTAATTTTGTTTCTCTAGGAATTTAACAAGAAACTGAAGTTTTGGTTCAAATATATTTTGAATTGAAGCCAGAAATGTACTAGAATTTAGATTCTTTCATTTGACTAAGGTAAGATTATTTAAGAAACTATCACCATCACTATACATTTTCAAGCATATTTACTGTTTGTTTTATTAATATATTTAATTTCTGAATCTAACTAGAAATTTGGACCTCAGGAAATATTTTTACTAGTTCCTTAAGGCTGGATAATTGGCTCATTTGGTAGATGCTTGTTTAGCATGCACAAAGTTCTGCCACATGATGTAAGGAACCTTTCCAGGTAATTTATTTAAAAAAACTTTTTGTGATACTCATCTTGTAAACAAAACAAAACAAAACAAACTATGGGATTTGAAATATAGCCTCCTACATGTCATGCCTAACCCGAAAGTGTATTTCAGTTTATAATAGATTTGTATAAGATAGCTTTGCCTGTGTTTTTCTGAAGCAAATTTAGAGGTTTTTTTTTTTTTTAAGAAAGAATCTGGAAATTTTTCTGAATACTTCATATATTTTTGTACTATAGTATATTTTATATTTAAATCAGCATGGATTTAAAATTACATGCACATTTTCTTATACATTTGAATAGTGAAAGATGATAAAATTAAGTGGTTAAAGGAATGGGAATTTTGATGGTTTAATATGTTATGAAGCCACTTTAGCATTTCTGTATGGTTCACTATGGCCTAAACTGAATGAATTTGGAGAATATCTGAATCTGCCTTTACACTTGAGGCTTAAGAATAAAATAGAAGGGCTGGAGAGATGGCTCAGTGGTAAAGAACACTGACTGCTCTTGCAGAGGGCCTGGGTTTGGTTCTCAGCACCCATGTGGTGGCTAGCAACCAAATGTAACTCCAGCTACAGGGGATCCAGTGCCCTCTTCTGGCCTCAGCAGGTACTGCACATAGTGTATCTATGAATATGCAGACAAAACACACACATAAAATCAAATAAAATATTAAGAAATAAAACAGTATGCTTATTATTAAATAATAAATGTTTTAGTGATTATATTAGAAAATACTAATAGCTTTGGCTCTATCAGAATCATAGCTTAAGACCTTTCTTTTTTTAATTTTTAATAACTACATGATTAGAAGAAACATTTCATTACAGCTTTAACATATTCAATAACACACTCCAGAGCAAGAGTACATCTCTTTCACAAGTGGGTGAAAGTTTCTAGGTTCACAGTTACAATATTAAACTCAGTATAGGCCCTGTAAGACATAAAATTGAATGAGTTTTTAACCTTTTAAAAAGATCTCCATTTTATTTTAGAATATATTTTTCCTTGCGGAAAGACTCATTGTTTTTGCTACTAACACTGAGATGTTGGAGCATGCATCTCTAATCTGTATTCATCTGATTATTACTAGTCATAATCGGTTGCACTTGGATCCTTGGTGCATGTCTATAAAGCCATCAGGTAGATTTCAATGGTAATGTTTATCACCTCTACTAATTAGCATGACATAAATTTCCATGCTTCCTCCTCAAATACACTTCAACTATACTACATTTTTTAAAATTTGTTGATTGTGTGTGTGTGTGTGTGTGTGTGTGTGTGTGTATCACACAGAACATCCCATACCATCTTACTCAACTATACACCCACATTCCAGATGGCACCCTCCCATAGCCTCCCTCCCCCCACTAGAGCCCTTATATTCTGATATCCCTGCTACTGTCTGCTGTGTTATCGGCACCCCCAGCCATTCCCCACTATTTGTCCATCTGGTGAATCTAGTCAGCCTATCTAGAGATCGTTGATTTAGGAAGGTCAGTTGTTACTCATCTAGCAGCAATCAGTTGTCAATATTCCTTTAGATAAAATTGGGGTCTGCGCAGGAATGTTTACAGCAGGTTTCTTTACAATTGCCAAAGAACAGAAGCAACCAAGATAC
>NW_008341028.1:9592405-9593447 GCF_000622305.1 Nannospalax galili
CTTGGAAGCATGGAGGAAATGATTCCTCTGTGTTGACCCTTCTCTTTGTAGACTGGACACTGGTAAAGTCCATCTGGTGGGTTCTCCTCAGCCTCTTTGATCAAGAGGAGAGGTGACCCACCACAATTACAGGACATTTTGAGAGATGCTCATAGTCCCTTGGAACTAGTCAACCTAGGAGGGCAAGGAGCAAAAACTGTCCTTTATGTCCCTCTGACCAAATTATTATAGGCCTCAAAGTATGTCTGTTAAACATCCAAGGTTAGTTCCACCAGTCTGGTACTTTTTCTTTTTTGGTCTTTTTGAGACAGGGTGTCCCTGTAGCCCCAGCTGTCCTGGAACTCACTATGTAGACCACGCTGGCCTTTAACTCACAGAGATCCACCTGCCTCTGTCTTCCGAGTGCTGGGATTAAAGGCGTGCGCCACCATGCTCGGCAAGCTTTACTATTATAATCCTTATCAGGTTATGAAAGTTACTCTCCTAGTTCTCTAAGCATCTATGTAAATAGTTGCAGAATTTTGTCAAGTGGTTTTCTGAATCTACAGGCTCCCAATGTACTTTGCTAATTTAACGATTTTAGGCTTTTCTTAGGATGCTGTCCTGTGTTTTATATATAATTCTTTCTTTTCCTTTACCTCCCTGTTTCCTTTCCATTATCCTGGTTCCTGTAGTTATGTCTGGATACATACTCACTTATCAGGGTTTGGTTCTAGGATCCACATATGAGGGAGAACATACATCGATTTTTTTTTTCTGACTCTGCGTTACTTCACTTAGCATAAAAGTTTCTAGTTCCATCCATTTGCCTGCAAATTTAATGATTTCATCTTTCTTTACTGCTGAGTAAAACTCCATTGTATAAATGAACCACATTTTCATTATCCACTTGTTAATTGAGGGACACTTTGGTTGCTTCCATCTCTTCGTTATTGTGAAAAGAGCAGCAACAAACATGCATGTACAAGTGTCTCTGCAATAGGATGAGTTCTTTGGGTATATGCCAAGGAGTAGTATAACTGGGTCAAATGGTAGGTTCATT
>NW_008341028.1:9594491-9595828 GCF_000622305.1 Nannospalax galili
GTGTCCCAGAGGTTTTGTTGTGTTGTATTGTCCTTTTCATTTAATTCCGGGAATACTTTTATTTCTTTCTTAATTTCTCTTTTGACCTATTCATCATTCAGGAGTGTGTTGATTAATCTCCATGTGTTCATGTGGTGATTAGGGCTTCTTCCAGTGTTGATTATAAGCGTTTTTGCATTGTGGTCTGTTAGAATACATGGAATTATTTCAATCTTTTTGTATTTGTTGAGGTTTGTTTTGTGCCCCAGTATATGGTCAATTTTGGAGAAGGTTCCATGGGGTGCTGAGTAGAAAGTATGTCCTTTGGTGCTTCAGTGGAATACTCGGTAGGTGTCTGTTAAGTCCTTTTAATGTATGGTATTGTTTAATTCAGATGTCTCTCTGTTAACTCTCTGCCCTGTTGACCTATCTAATGGAGACAGTGGGGTATTGAAATCCCCTACTATTAATGAGTTGGGATTAATGAGTCTGGGTCTTAAAGTCCTGTAATACTGTTTTTGTGAAGTTGGGTACACCAGAGTTTGGTGAATATATGTTCATGATTGTAATATCTTCTTGATTTATTGTTCCTTTGATCAGAATGAAGTGGCCCTCTTTATCTCTTCTGATTAGTTTTAAAGTCTATTTTGTCAGATATTAGAATTGCTACGCCTGCTTTTTTCTTAGTACCATTTACTTGGTATATTTTTTTCCATCCTTTCACTTTAAGATAGTGTCTGTCCTTGACAGTGAAATGAGTTTCCCACAGACAACAAAAAGATGGGTTTTGTTTCTTAATCCATTCACCTAGTCTTAGTCCATATCTTTTGATTGAGGAGTTCAGTCCATTGATATTTAATGACAGATGTGTATTGAATCCTGCCATTTTTATTTCTGTTCACTTTCTTGTTATAGCTGTACTTTTCCACAGTTATAACTTCATTGAATTTCTTTTCACAACCCCTTGGGTATAGTCATTCCTTTCTTCAGCTCTTTGTATTGCTTCCAGAACTCTCTGAAGGGCTGGTTTTGCGGACATAAATTCCTTCAGCCTATTTATGTCATGGAAGAGTTTTCTTTCCTTTCGACTATAATAGACATATTGGCTGGGTATAGTAATCTGGGTTGGCATCTGTGGTCATTTAAAACTGGGCTCTTCTAGCTTTCATAGTTTGCACTGAAAAGTCAGCTGTAATCCTAATGGGTTTTCCTTTATATGTGACTTGTTGTTTCTCTTTTGTAGCTTTCACTATTGTCTCTTTGTTTTGTACTTTTATTGTTTTTACTATGATGTGCCATGGAGAGTTTCTTTTCTGGTCCTGTCTGTTTGGTGTTCTGTATGCTTCTTGGATTTATAT
>NW_008341028.1:9596540-9677607 GCF_000622305.1 Nannospalax galili
GACTCAGACCTTCAAGTTTAGATCTGCTTCTTTTTGTGAACTTTATGTGTCTTTGTGGTTTACTTTTTGGGCATGAAAAGCTGGTTCCTCTAAGCTTCCAGTTCTCTCTTTTGATTTTATGTTGGAGTGGCTGGATTGCTTTCGTCTTCAGGAGTTCCCACAGAGGCCCAAGGCAGATGAGGATCAGATGCTCTCAGGCTTTCTCCCAAGGTCTGAATCCCTCCAGGGAAAATTTTGGCCCCAGGAATTTGGGGGTTGGACTGGCCTGGGAGCCAGGCCCAGGAAAGATGCTGGTCTAGGGCAGCTGGTGTCTGTGCCGCCAGACATACAAAGGAAAATGGGGGCGGGAAGCAGCCCCAAGGGCTCCTGGGGACTTCACTGAGTAGCTGGGTTGGTTTGGATGCAAAGGATCAGGAAGAGGAAAGGTCAGCCCCAGCATCCAGGAAAGAGGCCTGTGGGTCGTGCAGGCCCAGGGAAGTAGAGGGAGGTGAGGGCCGGGCCAGGCCCAGAGTGCTCCTGGGGACCTGAGAAGGAACTGGGTTGGTCTGGATGAAAAGGATCAGGAAGCAGTGGTGGTTCCCCAGGTGTCTGGGCCACCAAGACTAGGAGTGGGACAGGACCCAGGCTAGGAGGAGACACAGGTGGCAGAGATGGGAGGGTGAATGAGGCTGGGGGAGTCAAAGTGTGGAGGGCGCTATCAACTTATACAGGAGAGAGGCCTGCCTGCAGGTCTGAGAGAGGCTGTGTGTGGTACAGGCCCAGGGAAGCAGTTGGAGGTGAGGGCAGGGCCAGGCCCAGAGTGCTCCTGGGAGAGAGGCCTGCAGGTTCTGCAGGCCCAGGGAAGCAGAGGGAGCTCAGCTTAAGACCTTTCTTAAAGTTTCCCTGCTTTATGTTTCACTTGTGTATAAATGTAAATGAAGGGGAGACAAACCAGAAGAAAAGTTCATAGTTTAATTTTTTCTTCTATATAACTTTAGATTTCTCTAGGTCAGCATAAAACGTTTCACACTATAAATCAAATACTAACTCATTGCCAATTAGGCAGTATCATTAAAATTAAACATGTGTTGTTTGAGATAGAATTTCAACCCTGCAGCCCAGGTTGGCTCTCCTGTGTCAACCTCCCTAGGGCTAAGATTACAGGATGTTCCACCACCTGGGAAAACCTATGTATTAAAGGCAGGCATAATTTTTCTTTGATTTTTTTTTTTAATGTGTATGAGTGTTTTGCCTACATGTATATGAGTCCACCCATGCATGCAGTGCCTTTGGAGGCCAGAAGAGTGCATTGGATCCTTGGAACTGGAATTTCAGCAGTTGTTAGCAGTAGTATGGGTGCTAGGACCCGAACCCAGGTCCTCTGCAAAAGCAGCCAGTACTTTCTAACTGCTGAGCCATTTATCCAGCCCCTACAATTTTTCTTTAAATTGAACATACTGCTAATCTTTTAGAGTGTATGTAACAAGTTTGAAAGTAAATCTGCAAGGTTTATCCTCGAGATTATGTAAAAGCATTTAATTGACCACTGTGGAATTTTTAAATAGAAGTTTTAAATAATGCTTTTCATATAATATGTTTGAGCCAAAGATGTAGCTCAGTTGGTAGACTCTTTACCTAGTATGCATAGAGCTCTGGGCTCTATCCCTAGCACTGCATACACTAGGAGTGGTTCATACTTGTACAGAGAGTTTCTGTTAACTTTCATTCAGTATCCCTTGCTGTGCATCTTCATAACCATGGGACAGTGATCAAAGGAAACAATCTGTAGTGACTTACTGAACTATAGTCGATTACAATTTCACCAGCTTTCCCCACCAGGGTCTTTTTCCAGAATCCCACATTGTATTTAGTGAGATTGGTATTCCCTTAGGCTTTTCCTTTCTTCCATCTTGTTTCATGACTTTGACACTTTGGTTAGATATTTTGTGGAGTGTCACTTAATTAGGGCCTCTCTAATACTATATCATAATTAAGTTGAAGTTACAGGTTTAGGGAAGGACACCACAGAGGTTGTGTGCCTTTAGCATATGGTGTCAGGGTTCACATGATGCTTACTCTGTTATTACCTGTGATGCAAACCGTGATCACTTGATTATGATGTTATCTATCAGAGTTCCCCATTGTAAAGTTAGTGTTGTTAAAACTCTTAGTAAATATTTTGGGGAAAATATTTTGAGGCTCCTCAAATACCGTTTATCTTCAGTGTTCTAATGACTTGTTTTAGAATTTATCGATAGGCCTTGTCTGAGGCAGTTATTACTGTGGTGTTCAATGGTGATTTTATGTTCCCCTTGTTCTTTGTATATTTATCAATTATAACCCTCTTATGGGAAGCAATAGTAGTCCTTCCCCTTATATCACTGTAAATGCCTATATTTTATTCTTTAGAAATAGTATTAAGGTAATTCATATTAAATTCTTTAGAAGTAATATTATTGTTATTTTATTGCTTTAAATTGTTCTAGTTTTCCCACTGGGAACTTTTAAGTTTGTTTCTGTAGCCTTTCTACATATTTTTCCATTTAAAAAGGCAATTTAGGACTCTCTTAAGATCCTCCTATGTATTTTCCCCCTCCAGGCCTGGTATCACCCACATCTGGGTACTAGGTGTGTGCTCATGACCACTGAGTTGTTACTGCTTTTGGGGTTTTTTGTTTTTTTTTTTATTTTGATCTTTTTTGAAACAGGGTCTCCCTGTAGCCCCAGCTGGCCTGGAACTCACTATGTAGACCACACTGGCCTGGAACTCACAGAGATCTCCCTGCCTCTGCCTCCCAAGTTCTGGGACTAAAGGCATGTGCCACCACGCCCAGCTTTTGCTTTTAGGCTTTTAACTGTCAGAGCTAGAAACTGTGTATGTATATCAACCCACATGTATGCACACTTGCTGGAACTACAGGCATGTGCCACCATGCCTAGCTTTTGCTTTTAGGCCTTTAACTGTCAGAGATAGAAACTATATATATATATATCTCAACCCACATGTATACGTACTTCTATATTTCTCTGTTCATGTTTTAAAAATTGTGCCAGAGATGTAGCTTTGTTGGTATAGCACTCACCTAGCATGCTAAGACCTTGGTTCAAGTCCCAACATCCGCCTCCTTCAGGTTGCATTCTAACTCCAGTTCCAGTCTAGGACCCCCTGCTGCTTCTCTGATTTACGTCTCCTATAGTAAGAAATACGGCAGTCATGTACACAGTTACATGTCTGTTAGCAAATAGGAATCAGTGCTTATGCACACTTCTTTTTGTCTTTATTCTCACAGTATCCAGAGTGTTCTTTTCCAAAATTAAGTTTTTGTTCCCCTATCCCCCAGCTCCTTTAGGTCTGTTGTTTCCTTTTATTTATATCATAGAGTAATTTTTCACAATTTGTAATTTTTGATGTTTTTATTAGAATATATTCATTATAATAGGTTTCATCATAACATTTTCATATATATACATAACATATTCTAATTATATTTCTCCCTGGTCATCCTGTCTGGTCCCCCTCCCTCCTACCAATCCCCCTCCTCTTATCAACTAGCCCTTCTACTTTAATGTCTTTTTTTTTATGACTCAGTGATTTTAGTTAGGGTACAATTTGTATTTTCTTGGATTTCCTTGACGTGATTGTCTGTAATTTGTATTCTGTAAAATTCAGCATATTTTATAGTTTTATTGAGTTTGAAAAATGCATAAGATCATATATCTACCAAGAATAATTCTATGAACCCCCAAAGTCCCTAGTGCTGTTTTGTACTCAGCTCTCCTCCCACCTCCAAACCCTTGCAATTACTGATGCTCTTTCTGTCTTTTCAGTAAGCCTTTCCTAGAGTCTCATGTATATAATGGAATCACAGTGTTTAACCTCTGGGGTGTGGCTTTCTTCACATAGCAAAATGCATTCTACACTCATCCATTTGTTGCACAAATCACTAGTTTTTTTTTAAACCTTTTTATTGATAATTAGTATTCTGTTGTACTACCAGAATTTGTTTATTCATTTCTCATATTGATAGACATCTGGGTTGCTTCTAGTTTGGGCCAATCATAAATGAAACTGCCAAAATAGTTACATTAAAGGGTTTGTGTGTATGTAAGTTTTTGTTTCATGTCGTTGAAAACCTAGGAGTAAGATTGTGAGCTTTATTTTATTTTTTTGAGTATGAGTATATTGCCTGCATGTATGTAAGTGCATCCATGTCATGCAATGCCTACAAGGTCAGAAGAGGGCATCGAATCCCCTGGAACTGGAATTATGGCCGGTTATTAGCCTTTTATGATCAACTAAGTAGGTAAAATCTTTCTGGTGCTGGGGATTAACATACCTGTTAAGCAGACACTTTACTAGTGAGCTACATTCTCAGCCCCTTCAGTGTCTTTTAAATGGAATGAGTTGCCATTATCTCCAATTATTTGGCTATTTTTATAATGAAATATACATTTCCATATGTGAGGTTTGATTATCTGTGCTTATTACAAGGGAATATATATAGCTGGATATTTAAAAGATAATTTTATTGTTGTCTAAAACTATATCATTTTACAGGGATCTGTTCAAAGATTACATCTCTGACTAAAGAACTGTGTAAATCAAGGTAAAGTATAATAAATTTGCTAGTGCTCAAGATTGACTTGTGTTGACAAATATGATTTTAGAAAAATAAATTTTGAGCCAGGTAAACTTTGACAGTCAAATGAACAAATCTATTATTGCTTCTTGGGATATCTATCAGTATGTGCGACTTTGCTGTGTTACTATAACTAATCAGATAGTATGTGAGATTAAAAATGGATGTTTTTAAACTTGAAAGGGTCGGGGATGTAACTGAGTGACAGAGTTCTTGCCTGGTATGCTCAAGGTCCTGCCTTTGAGTCCTCAGCAATGTCTACCCCACCAACACACAAAATACCCCCCCCAAAAAAACCCTAAAACATAAAAGACTCACAGAACTAAACTTGGACTGCATTATATAAATATTTGAACTTACAGCTTAAAAAATATATTGCTTCAAAATTAATAAAAATGTGTGGGTTATTTATCACCTTTTTTGTTTTTCAAAGGTTCTGCAAGAATACTACATGGACAGGCTTTTCTGTTTGCTGTATAAAGTCCTTTAAAGAACTTAATACAGTGTATGTGCTAATATCATTAAATTGGGGAAATATGTATTCCTTAAAAGATAGTAGTCCTGTCATGTTATTTGAGTAGTTAATTTAATTCTGTTTGTAATTTTACTTAACTAAGTTATTCTCTGTTTCAATAGGAGAAAGCTATCCTTTGCAGTATATTTCTTACCAGTTCAGATTCTGAAATGATGTTAATATTAGATGGGATGACTTTATTTAGAATGAGCATATTTCCTAAATGTCCTATTTAGTAGTGTAAGTCCATCACTGATGTTCCTAGCGACTAAACCGTGTGTTACTATGATGGTGGTAGTCTAATTTAAACTTTACTTTCGATTGAAAAGTGCAGGCCTAAGTGACTGCTCTAGTTCCTTGTGGTGATTTGAATGAGAGTGTCCTCCATAGGCTCCAAGTATTTGGACATTTTGTCCCCAGTAGAGTGAAGTGTTGCTGTGAAGACCCTGACCATGTTGTGTTTTGGAGGAATGTGGAAGACTTTGAAAGTGGTTGAATGCTATAAGCAGAGTTTAACAGGCCATTGGGGTAGGAGCCTGAAAGAAAGTGCTGAGAGCAAGGTAGTTCCAGAGGGAACTAAAAACTTGAACAGCATCTGGGATGTTGGCAAAGCATTCTGGCCTAAGAGCTTGCTTGAAGCTTAAGTTGAAAAGTAATGGACTAATTTCTCCTGTGGACAAAATTTCAAGACAGCCCAACATTGAATTTGTGACATGTTTATTAACAGTAAGTATTATGGAGATCTACAGTGAGAAAGAGCAAGTGGGACTGAAAGAAATGTAGATGGTACAGTTTGGACTGAAAAAGAGCAGGGTACTAGGAAGATAAGTGTTGGAGCCAAGGCATGTGCTGAAGGAAAGGTGCTTTTTGATAAGGACATTAGAGCCATTATAATAGGAGAGGCCTATAGACTTGCACTTAAACAGTGGGAGAACCTTCAGGGCAAGACCACACCCAGCTAAGCCTCCAATTCGTGAAAGGAAAATACTGGAGGAGAATAGCTGCTAATGTGGATGAAACTGGCCAGGGCCCATCTCATTCTGGCAGCCAAACTTGGCAGTGTTCAGGTGGTGCTGGCTTTGGAGGCATGAAAGATGCAAGAGTGAAGGGGTCATTGGTTCTTCTTCTGGTTTCAGAGAGCCACTGAGGCCAGGCAGCAAGCAGCAGGGATGACCCTGCATGAAGGTTCTAACAGACCAAGAGGCCTTAACAGGCCATTGTATGAAGCATTGAAAGTGAAGCCTGGTTCGTAGTAGAGACCCCAAGAAGACCTTTGGAGATGCTAGGACTGTGCCAAAGAGCCTGCACATGGGAGTGGTAGCAGCCCAAGAGAGAGATGTATTCAGCGAAGCTGGGCTGAGCCCTTTAAATGTAAAGTCTCAAAAGTCAGACATGGAGCTACTGGATTTGGTGTTTGCCCTGCTGGTTTTCAGTCTTGTTTTGGTCTGGTATTTCCTCACTGGTATGCCCCCATTCCTCCCTTTTGGAATGGAAAAGTATATTTAGTTCCCATTTTATGTTGGGAGTAAGTAATTTGATTTTTTAAAAAATATTTTATTTTTATTTTATGTGTATGAATGTATTACCTGCATATATGTGAGTGCACCTGTGTCCTGTAATGCTGCGGAGGTCAGAAGAGGGCATCAGATTCACCTGTAACTGGAGTTAAGGGCAGTTCTTAGCTGCCATGTGGGTTCTGAGAATCGAACTCAGGTCCTATACAAATGCAGTCAGTGCTCTTAACCACTGAGCCATCTCTCCAGCCCCCAGTAATTTGATTTTATGGGGATTCACAGTTAAGAGATTGTCTTGAGTCTCAGAAGACTTTTGAATAGTATTGAGACTGGTAAAGATTATGAGGACATTTGAGGGTAGACTAAATGCATTTTGCATTTTATATGGTCATGAGCCTATGGGGGCCAGGGAGTAGAGTGTGGTAGTTTGAATGAGAATGTCCCCCAGAAGCTCCAAGTATTTGGACATTTTGTCCCCAGATGGTGGCACTGTTTTGGGAGGTTTTAGGAAGTGCAGCCTTGCTGAGGAAGCATGCCACTGGGGGCGGGCTTTGAGAGTTCTTAACCTTTGCCAGATTTCTAAGCATGCTAGACTTTCTTCTCTGACCATGTCCTCCACCTCCCTCCCATTAAGGACTTTAACCTTCTAAACCATAAGCCAGATTAACTCTTCCTTCTGTAAATTGCCTTGGTCACACTGCTTTATCAACAGTACCAGAAAAGTAACTAATACATCCCAGTATATAATTTGCATGTTGTCCTCCTTCTTCAGACCCTATTTTATCAATTAGATACAATTATGAACAACAGTATTTACCAACCCTTGTAAAAGGAAAAATATAAAAGTATGTATAGATAGTATTTCTTTCTTCCCTTTCTAAAACACAAGTGTTGTGATGAAAAGAATGTGGAGTTTTATTTGTTTTAGGTGTTGACAGCAGTCCACTTATTTATAGAAGACTAGAAGGTAAATTTTATAAGTGCAGTTAAATATGCTTTCGAGCATGCAGCAGCCTGCAGTTTTATGACAGGTGGCAGTATAAGATTCACAGTTTCTATTGTTGAAGTTGGGAGATTGAAAGAGAATGAAGTTTAGTTTCTTTTGAGCAGCTGTTCTTTAATCACCTCTGGTTCAGGTCCTTTGTTTTCCATTAGCTTACAAAATAGGTGTGATTAACCTCATTTTACAAATAAAGAAAAATAAATCTATAAGATGACAAAGCTAATATCAGAAGAGTTAGGATTGGAATCTTTGTCTCTGGCCTGTAAGTGCATACTCTTTCCCACCATGCTAAATTGCTTCTTTTAAGATTAGAAAAGTAGGAGATCCTAGCAGACAGCCTGAGAGGGTGGGTTCGGACCTCTATCTGTGTAGAGGCTCTGATCTCACCAGACCACCAGAGAGTGCTGGCCTCCCTCTGGCCTCCATCTAACAGGGCCTGAGAACCCAGGGGACTGCCTGAGTACCTCTGGATTCCCCTAATTGCCCCATACCCATCCCCCTACCTGGGATTTTGTGAGGCCCCTCCCAAGGCCCCAGGGCAGATCTAGCTTTGGTAGACTAAGGCTGAGATCCTAGCAGACAGCCTGAGAGGGTGGGTTCGGACCTCCATCTGTGTAGAGGCTCTGATCTCACCAGACCACCAGAGAGTGCCCAGTTCTGGCCTCCCGCAGGCCTCCCTCTGGCATAGATAGGGTTGAGAATGCAGGGGACTGCCTGAGAACACCCAGATCCTGCCTCCATGTGGTGAAGGAAGCCTGAGTATACCTGCCTGGAACCTGAATTAGGCTTCTGTGGGTACTCCTGAATACCTGATAGGAAGCCATCGGTTCCCCCCAAATTAAACCTGAGAGAACCTGAACCCTGTACCAACCAGCTTTACGTAACCAATAAAGAAAGGATCTAGGCACCTAGATAATACAAACAGAAGCATACTTCAAATTAATTCTCATATCAGAATAATAACAATTCACATGCCAAAACCACAACGAAAGAACAATAAAATGGAAAGCCAAAACACTATGTCCCCACCAAACCCCACCAATCCTGTAGAAGAGTTCTTCAAGGAGACCCCCCTAGAGCTAACCCAGGACACTGATTTTAAAATAACAATTATAAACATGATCAAGGAATTCAACAAATTTAAAGAACACACAAACAAATCAAAGAGCTAAAAGAAGATAGGGATAAACTTCAGAATAAATTCACAAAAGAGATAGAAACATTGAGGAAATCTCAGGCAGAAATGAAGAAACACAAAACTCAGTAAGCTGACTTGAAACAATGGGAAAGCCTCACTGCTAGAATGAATGAAATGGAAAATAGAATATCAACATTGGAGGATAAAGTTGAAGAATTGGACCACTCAAGCAAAGAGTATGGAGAATTAAAAAAAAAAAACAAAACAGGAATGAAATATGCAAGAGATGTGGGACAACATGAAAAGACCAAATCTATAGATCATAGGAATAGAGGAAGGAGAAAGATTTCAGGTTAATGTTGTTGACCAGATATTAAACAGGATTGTAGAAGAAAATTTCCCACAATTAAATGAAGACATCCCCATACAAATACAGGAAGCACATAGAACACCAAATAGCAGGATCAGAAAAGAAACTCCCCAAGACATATCATAGTAAAAACACTGAATGTACAGAACAAAGAGAGAATACTGAAAGCAGCAAAAGAAAAACAACAAGTCACATATAAAGGAAAGCCCATCAGAATTACAGATGACTTATCAATGCAAATTCTGAAAGCCAGAAGAGCCTGGACCCAAGGTATTTCCAGTTCTACGTGACAATAGATGCCAACTCAGAATATTTTACCCAGAAAAAATGTCTACTCTAGTTGAGGGGAAAAGAAAAATCTTTCATGACACAAACAGCCTGAAAGAATACTTGTCCACAAAACCAGCCCTTCAAAGAATATTTGAAACAATACAGAGAGCGGAGAGAGAAACAACTGTACCCCAGGGGCAACAAAAGAAAATAAATAATGGTATAATCGAGGAAACACAAAATTATACAGAGAACACAAACAGCAATGAAAATGATGGCAACCAACACACACCTTTCAATAATAACTTTAAATATCAATGGACAGAATTCCCCAGTCAAAAGGCACAGGCTAAGTGAATGGATTAAGAAACAAAATCCATCTTTTGCTGTCTGTAAGAAACCCATTTCACCTTCAAGGACAGGCACTACCTTAAGGTAAAAGCATGGAAAAGAATATTCCAAGCAAATGGCACTGAGAAACAAGCAGGGGTTGCAATTCTAATATCTGACAAAATGGACTTCAGAGTGAAACTAATCAGAAGAGAAAAGGAGGGTCACTTCATTCTGATCAGAGGAACAATTAACCAGAAAGTATTACAATCCTTAACATATATGCACCAAACTCTGGTGCACCCAAATCCATAAAAACAACACTACAGGACTTTAAGACACAGATTAACCCCAACTCAGTAATAGTAGGGGACTTTAATACCCCACTGTCTCCATTAGACAGGTGAACTGGACAAAGAATAAACAGACGTCTGAATTAAATAATACCATACATCAAGTGGACCTAACAGACATATTTTGATTATTCCACCCAAACACCAAAGAATACACTTTCTACTCGGCACCCCATGGAACTTTTTCAAAAATTGACTACATACTGGGCCACAAAACAAACCATAACAAATACAAAAATATTGGAATAATTCCATGCATTCTATCAGACCACAAAGCAGTAAAGCTCAAAATCAACACTGGATGAAGCCCTAGTCACTGCAGGAACTTGTGGCAATCGAACAACACACTCCTAAACAATGAGTGGGTCAAAGGAGAAATTAAGAAAGAAATAAAAGAATTCCTGGAATTCAACGAAAAGGACAATACAACACAACATAACCTCTGGGACACATTAAAAGCAGTCCTAAGAGGGAAGTTTATAGCTCTAAGTGCCTACATTAAAAAATTAGAAAGAGCCCAAATAAATGACCTAACACTGCAACTCAAGGCACTTGAAAGGCAAGAACAAATGAAACCCAAACCCAGCAGACGAGAAGTAATAACAAAAATTAATGAAATAGAATTTAATAGAAACTAATGAAATAGAAACAAAGAAAAAAATACAAAGAATCAATGAATCTAAGAGCTCTCATTTTGAAAAGCTAAACAAGATAGACAGACCCTTGGCCCAGTTAACCAAAAGAAGGAAAGAGCAAATCCAATTCAACAAAATCAGAGATGAAAGGGGAAACATCACAACAGACACCCTAAAAATCCAGACCATTATAAGGGACTATTATACGCCACTAAATCTGAAAATCTAAAAGAAATGGATGGATATCCGAAATCATGGGAACCACCAAACTTAAACCAAGAAGATATGAACAGTTTAAACAGACCCATAACGTATAAGGAAATTGAAACAGTAATAAAAGCCTCCCAACTAAAATAATCCCAGGCCCAGATGGATTTACAGCAGAATTCTACCAGACATTTAAAGAAGACCTCCAACCAATACTACTTAAATTATTCAAAATGATAGAAACAGAGGGAGAACTCCCAAATTCATTCTATGAAGCCCACATCTCTCTAATACCCAAACCAGGTAAAGACACAACCAAGAAAGAAAACTATAGACCCATATCTTTAATGAACATAGGTGCAAAAATTCTCAACAAAGTACTTGCAAACTGCATTTAGACACACATCAAAAATATCATTCACCATGATCAAGTAGGCTTTATCCCAGAAATTCAGGGATGGTTCAATATACACACATCAGTAAACATCATTAATCATTTAAATGGACTCAAAGACAAAAACCACATTGTCATCTCAATAGATGCAGAAAAGGCTTTTGACAAAATTCATGCATTTGTGTTCAAAGCCCTAGAGGGAATTGGACTGGAGGGAACACACTTCAAAATAATTAAAGCTATATACAACAAACCCACAGCCAATATTGTTCTAAATTGAGAAAAACTGGAAGCATTCCCATTACAATCAGGAACCAGACAAGGATGTCCACTATCTCCACTCCTTTTCAACACAGTGCTTGAAACTCTTGCTAGAGCAATAAGGCAGGAGAAGGAAATTAAAGGTGTACTAATTGGAAAAAGAAGAGGTTAGACTATCACTTTTTGCAGATCATGTGATCCTATACCTAAGAGATCCCAAAAGTTCCACCAGAAAACTCCTAAAACATAAACACTTTCAGTATAGTGGCAGGTTATAAAATCAGTCTACAAAAATCAGTAGCCTTTGTGTATACCAATAGCAAGCAATTGGAGAAAGAATACAGGGAAATTCTCCCATTCACAGTTACTGCAAAAATAAATAAATAAAATAAATAAATAAATAATAAATAAATAAATAAGAATAAATATGACCAAAGACACCAAAGATCTCTACAATGAAAATTTTAAATCATTAAAGAAAGAGATTGAGGAAGACACCAGGAGGGGGAAGGACCTCCGGTGTCCTGGGTTAGAAGAATTAATATTGTGAAAATGACCATCCTACCAAAAGCAATATATAGAGTCAGTGCAATCCCAATCAAAATCCCCATGACATATGTCACAGAATTAGAAAAACCCATCCTTAAATTCATATGGAGGCACAAAAGACCCCAGATAGCCAGTGTAACCCTGAGCACAAAGAGCAATACTGGGGGGATTACTATATCAGATCTCAAAGTATACTGCGGAGCTATAGTCATAAAAACAGTAGGGTACTGGTGCAAAAACAGACAACATAGATCAGTGGAACATTATTGAATATCCAATCCTGAGTACACGCAATTTCAGCCACCTGATGTTTGACAAAAGTGCTAAGAACACACAATGGAGGAAAGAGCATCTTTAACAAATGGTCCTGGCAAAACTGGATCTCTACCTGTAGAAGAAGGAAACTAGGTCCTTATCTTTCACCTTGTACAAAAGTCAACTCCAAATGGATCAAAGACCTCAATGTGAAACTGAAAACCCTAAAACTATCAGAAGAAAATATTGGTAGTAACTTAGAACATGTAGGTGTAGGAAAGGATTTTCTAAATCAGAAGTTGTTCAGGAAATAAGGTCAGCAGTCAGTAAGTGGGACCTCATTAAATTAAAAACTTCTGTACAGCAAAAAAAAAAAAAAAAGTGAAGAGAAAACCCACAGAATGGGAAAAAATCTTCACCAGTGACACATCTGACAGAGGTTTAAAATCCAGAATATATAAAGAACTCAAAAAACAAAGAATTGAGAAACCAAGTGACCCAATTAAAAGATGGGCTAAAGACCTAAACAGAGTTCTCAAAGAATGAAATTAAGATGTCTAAGAAACATCTCAAAAAGAGTTCAACATCCTTAGTATTTAGGGAAATGCAAATTAAAACCACCCTAAGGTATCATCTTACTCCAATCAAACTGGCTAGGATCATGAGAACAAATGATACCCATGCTGTGTATAGGCTATCCAGTGTGCATACCCTTAGGTCATACATAAACTCAACAACCCCTTAGTTATCTCGGTGAGAATGTAAAAGATGTTAAAAGGATATGGGAATGCTGATATTTTCCAAAGTAGAAAAAATGAGAAAGCCTAAGGAAGTGATGAAGGTCTGTTTGGGTTTGTTATATATAAAAGATGAAACAAAAATAATATACATGTAATCTTAAAATATCTATGGCCATAGTTTAGTCAACTAGTTTAAGGAACAAAATATAAATCCAGTCCATGTTTATCTAAGAATATTTGGTTCTTTATCTAAGGCTTATCTAGATAGCACATGATAATTAAACATATCAGACTGCTGAAACTAACTTTATTGGATTTTTAACAGCCATACTTCAAGGCCTATACTAATGTGGTTAGAGGGACTTAAAGGACAGTTTTTGCCCCTTGCCCTCCAAGGTCAACCAAGTTCCAGGGGACTATGGAACATCTCTCAAAATGTCCTGTAGCTGTGGTGAGTCACATGTCCTCTTGTTCAGGGAGGACATGGAGACCCCACAAGATGGACTTGAACCAGTGTCCAGTCTACAAAGAGGAGGGTCAACCCAGAGGAAACATCTCATCCATGCTTCCAAGTGAAGCCAGACATGGTCGAGCAGGACCTGTGACTTATCGCATAGATGGAACTGGTAAAAGAAAGGAGCCAGGGGCTCCTCCCAAGCCCATGTGACTCCTGAGGAACAGATCCTCAAATGACCTTAAGTGCAAAAATAAATTGACTTATTTGGGCAACTGTATGATCTTAAACACCCAAAAGGAAAATATAACCAAAGAGTAAAGTCATCAGTATACTTTCAGAGTTCAAGGGATTATACTTCTCAGACATTAGGCTTAAGTCTATGTAAAAAGTTATTTAGACAATTATTTCTCACTGATGATTTTGTTCTGAACCAGGAAAAATGATGGATAAATTTTTCTCCCCCTATTTAGAAGACTTTGAGAGGGAACTGACACTAATTCTAACCACTCCAACAGCTATCAAAATAACCTGAAAGTAAATCCTGAATCCATCCCTGTAAAGTCCAGCCTTAGAAGACAAAAGAAAAATAAGGAGTAACCCAATAGCGGGATGCTTTTGGAAGCCCTTGTCAAGAAATTCCAATGGACTCTTATATGAACAGCTGAAAATTGCCTTGTTCTGACTTTTTTCTAGTTCCCTGTCTAGAACTTGTAATGCTAATTGCTCTTGCCTTTACTTCTCCTTCACATCTCCTGTTCAGGATTCAAGGACCTTCTTTGCCCCTTAGAGATAATAATTATGCAATTTGGGAGTCTTTTAGTTAGACTCATTGAAGGGGTACTCCAGTTGCCTCACGCTGTGTCCCTGTTCAGCATGGAAGAAGCCAGAGTGGTCTGCATTCCTATTCCATATTGGCAATTTGGGTAACCCCTTCAGAGGATGGTGTGATAAGAATAGGAGGTAGGAATTGGCTAGGCAGTCAGGGTAAAAAGACCCCAAGAAAAATAGCCAGTTTGTTACCTAAAAGTCAAAATGTCCTTGGGACTTATAGCAACCTACTCTATTCCAAAGGCCAAAAATATCCAAAGTATTGTATCTAATCCTTAAAAGATTTTAGGGTTACCTCTTCAGAGGGGGGAATGTTGCAGTACCCCAAAGCCCCATAAAAATAAATTTATAAAAAGAAGAAAGAAAAGAAAAAAAGAAAAAGTGATGGGGAGATATGGGAGGTGATGGAAGGGCAGGAGTGGGCATGGATTTGATCAAAACACCTTATATGCATGTATGAAATTCTCAATAAAGTTTTTGTAAAAGTTATAAAAAAAGATTAGAAAAGTGAAAGGTATTGTTAGAAATTTTTCTAAACTTTTAAACTTCTGGTAGGACTGATAATATCTCCTTTGTATGTTATGTTTTCCTCAAATGTAAGAGACTTCGGTTTGGAAAACCTGTTGTACATTTTCTGAGAGAACTGCCAGTCTAGTACTCATTTGTGCTGGTCACGTGGCCACATCTACATTTGATGTGTCAGGAAGGGTTCTTAAGTGACAGTGATAAGTAACAGTTTTATTGAAAACAGAACATCTCTTCATCAGAAAAAATAACACATCTCCATTACTATTAGCAGTTAAAATACCCATTTGAAAAATCCAGTAAGTTATTGGTAGTCTAATAAAAAGTCTTAGAAATGATACTTACTATAATATTTTCAAAACAAACTATTGTATATCTACAAATAATGCTTTAAACTGCTTTGTTGGTAAAGTCATTTTATGATAGATCAATAAATCATTTGTGCAATGATTAAACCACCTTTATCATAACTATATTTTCTTTTATAGTATTATTAAACTATTAAGATTAGTGGCTTTATGTGGAATTTTCATTGCCCACAAAAGTCAGAAGAAGGTGTCATCCCCTGGTACTGGAGTTACAAATGGTTGTTAGCTGCCATGTGGATGCTGGGAATCAAACCCAGGTCTTCTGTAAGAGCAGCCAGTGCTCTTAACCGCTGGGCCATCTCTCCAGCCCCTAGGATTTCCTTTTTAAAAGGGTGAAGACTATCCCTTGTATGTGCCACATTTTGCTTATCTGTCAGTGGACATGTGGGCTGCTTCCATTTTGGGGCTGTGATATCTCTCTGAGACCACGTTTTAATTTCTTTGGGGAATATACTGAATACTGGGATTGTTCAGTCATAGAGTAGCTCTGCTTTTAGTATTCTGAGGACCTGCCGTACTTTATTCCGTAGTGGCTGTGACCCTCTTTGAGTTCATCCTACCTGAAGTTCATTCAGTTTCTTTGATGATTGCATTCATGCCTCTCAGCAAATTTGGAGGTTTGGAACTATTTTTTTTTCCCAAATAATCTCTGCCTCTTTCTCTTCTGAAACTACTACAGTGCATGTATTAGTCCACTTCATGGTAGTGTTCACAGATCCCTTCTTTTTTTTTAATTGATTTTTTGCAGTTTTCATGTAGTATAATTTGGTGGTATTTAGATTCCTTCTCGTATCCTACCCCCCTTATTGCCCCCACCCACCCAATTTTGTGTGTGTGTGTGTATGTATGTATGTATGTATGTATGTATGTATGTCTATTGCCTATAGAGTCTTAATTTGTGTCTCCAAATGTCCTGCGATATGGTCCATTCACTGGAGCCTGGTTAACATAGCCTCATCCTTGAAAGAAACGGTCTCTGCCCTCCCCACAACCATTTGTTGACACAGTCTCCTCGGGTGTGGTTGAAGCTTCTTACCCATATCCTCATGTCTATGCTGGGAATGGGATGATACCCATATACTCTTAAAGCCCATGCCCAATGACATGCTTCCTCCACCATGGCCACACTTCCTAAAGTTCTATGACCTTCCCTAATAGTGCCATAAACTGGGGACCAAGTCTCCAAATACTTGGAGCCTATGGGGTTCATTTCCATTCAAATCATCACAATGGGTATAAGTTTCAGTTGCACAACAAGACTTGAAAAAGCTCTGGGGATCTGTACAGCAGTGTGCCTGTAGCTAACAAATACTTTACTACACACTTAAAATTTAAGAGGATAAAAAAATAAATTGAAGCCATATGTGGTGGTGCATGCCTTTAATCCCAGCACTCAGGAGGCAGAAGCAGGTGAGATTGAGGGCACCCTGGTGTACATGGTGAGTTCTAAGCCAGTTGGAGCTACAAGGAGACTATTAGTTCCTTTTCTTTTGCTGTGATAAAACACCACGACCAAGGCCATATATACAAGAGTTTATTTGGCTTGAGGTTCCAGGAGACTCCACAAGGTGGGGGAGGCATGATGGCAGAGGTGATGAAAGCAGAAATCAGAGAACACCAGACTCAGTAAGCGGGGCTGTATACTCTCAAAGCCTGCCCCCAGTGATGTACTTCCTCTGGCAAAGCTACGCCTCACAAAACCTCCTGACAGCGCCACCAACTGGGGACAAAGTGTTAAAATACTTGGTGCCTATGGAGGACATTTATTCAAATCATCACAGAGACCCTGTCTCAGGAAAAAAAAAAAAAAAAAAAACCTGACGTGGTGGCACATGCCTTTAATCCCAGCAGAGGCAAGAGATTGAGAACAGCCTGATTCTACATAGGGAGTTCTAGGCCACTGGGGCTTCAGGGAGACCCTGTCTCAAAAAGACCAAAAATAAATAAATAAGAAAATTTCATTCATTTTTACTATTAATAATATCGAATTTTTAATGCAATAATATATCCATGCAGTAAAATTAAGCACTAATTCAAAAAAATATTCAGTACCCAACAACATAAAATTTTTAGTGTTCTGTATCCAATAAAAAATTATCGGACATGTGAAAAAGCAGAAAAATGTGATCCTTAGCAAGACAAAAGGTCAACCAATAAAAAGGGAGAAGAGACAATGATGGAATTAGACAAGGACATTAAAATAGCATTATAAATGTACTCCATATGTTCAAGAGAGTGGAAGAAGACATGAACATGCCAAGGGAAAGTGGAAGTTGTTTATAAAAAGAGACCCAGATAAAACTTCCGTAGATAAAAAATACAGTATCTGAAATGGAATTAGTAGCATATTTCAGGAGAAAAGGCTTGATTAAATCCCAGTGACATAGCAATAGCATGCATCTGGAATGAAGCAGCAAGACCCTGGGTGTGCTCAGGGCAGAGAGACTTGTCTCATGCCCCCTGGCATGGATTTGATGCCTGAGACTCACATGTGGAAACAGTTGATTCCCACAAGTTGTCCTGACTTCTGCATATGCATCTTGATGCACACATAGGCAATAAATGAATAAAAAAGTAATGAAAATTTAAATAAAACACCAAGAGAAAAAGAACACATCGTCACTGAACTATAGGGTGTTATCAAGCAATTTAACACAGAATAACAAGTTTCAGAATGACAGGGAGACAGAAAAATAATTCAAAAAATAATGGGAAAATATTTACGAAGTTTGATAAAAGAATCAGTAAGTGGATAAAAACCACTTTTTGAGCCAGGCGTGGTGACTCAGGAGGAAGAAGCAGGTGAATCTTTGTGAGATTGAGACCAATCTGGTCGTCATAGTGAGTCTAGGCCAGCATGGGTTATAGGGAGACCCTGTCTCAAAAAGACCAACCCCTACCCCCAAACCCACTTTTTGAGTTGTCCATACATGACCATAAAAGTAAATTTTAAAAAAAGAATGGGGCAGAGAAGATGGGAGCCCAGTCTTCACATTCAGTATGTGCTGTTAAGAGTCCTTTAAAATTTCACATCTACCTAGAGATAAGAGGTTTTGTAACCAAGAAAAAGAGCACCCCTCTTTATTACAAATGTCTATCCCAGGGTTTTATAACCCATATTCTTTGAGTTGTTTGGAAATTGTAGCTGCTTTGCAGTTGGCTTAATAGAGAAGGAAAGAATTGTGTATCATCTTATTTCTTAGTCAATATTTGCCAGCTTTGAAACCTAAAATTTACCAGATGTGAGCAATAGCTTATTTTCCTTTTTTTTGCAATGCTTGGGATTAGACCCAGACCCTCAAGGCACTTAGCTGCATTATCTATCTGAGTAATAATTAATCTTCTGTCTTGAAGGAGTGATTTTTTTTAAAGCATGAAGCATTGTTCCAGCTGTATGCTAGAGCTTACTGTAGGAAGAGAATACAGCCATATCTATGTGAGGTATGTGTGGTGAGTACACATACACATAAGACGTCAAGGATTCTAACGGGAGGGAAATTGAAGATACAGTTTTCTTTTTGTCAAATACTTATAATTTGAGTATCACTTCTGTAAATAAGCTTAGAGATCTTAAACTGTTTATGTAGGTGTCAGTGAAACATAGTTTTAACTTTTAGATGGTGTGTTGTCATATATAGGAAATGAATTTCTGAACATTTAGAAATGGCTCTTGCATAAAATTCCACATCTCCAGCTTCATTGTAGGCAGGCAGAATTCCTATGCTCCTGTGTGCATTCACTTCAGGTAAGGCAACAAAGTGCCCCTGTGCCCATCATGTCGCAAGCCTAAAATAAGAGGTGAGTGAGCATTCCTACAGAGCTGCTATTAATTCAATTTAGTTACCTTTCTGTTTGTTTAGAAAATTGTTCATCTGGGAAATCTTAACTTAAATCTCATTTAACTCACATTTATGGCTATAAAATTTATGTTCCTGACCAATATATCATTCTGTGGAAAGGCAGATTCTATCTTTTTCTCTTGATTGCTATTCTTGCAAATTTTTATGAGGTAATAAAAATTACAGAAGCTTAAAGAAAAGCATGTATTTTAGAGGAATGTGTACTCTGCTTTTTCAGAATGCTTATTCAGGAAAATGTTAATAGATGTTTAGTAAATATTTGTTGAGTAAATGAACTGATGAAGATTACTCTCATTTTATTGGCTTAAAAAAGAACATAATTTGCAAAACATTTTTCTTTGCCTACTATGAATGTCTTCTGTGTGGTAGGCACTAAATTATGTGTTCCTTTTACCTTACAACTATTTTTGAAGTAGAAGATATTATATCAGATTTACAGATGAGGAAGATTTTTTTTTTTAGAAATGTCATTTAGTTTGCGTAAGATTGTCATCTTCCCAATATTCAAATGTAGGACTGTCAGTCTCTAGAGCTTGGGTATTCCTAAAAACGTTACCTTCCTTTGTTTACCTGTTTATCTGGCTTCTTCATTTCCATAGAATTTTTAACTGAAAACAACATATATGCCAGATGTAGTAACATATGCCTATAATCCTAGCAGTTAGGAGGGCAAGGTAAGAGAATTCAGAGTTTGAGGCAATTCTGGACTAGCTAGTGAGATGATCTCCAAAACTCTGTGTGTGTGTGTGTGTGTGTGTGTGTGTGTGTGTGTGTGTGTGTGTGCGCGCGCGCGCATACTTATTCTAGATTAATTTTATATTGTTTAAAAAGTCAGATCTTTGAGGGTGTTTATTGTTGCTGTTTTTTGAGGTATTGGGAATTGAACACAGGGCCTCATACATGCTAGGCAAGTGCTCTGTCAGTGAGCTACATCCCCAGTCCTCTTATTTAAAGATTATTTATTATTTTTATTTTACGTGTATGAGTGTATTGTTTGCTTGTGTCTAAGTGCACCCGTGTTGTGCAATGCCCACAGAGGCCAGAAGAGGGCATTGGATTGCCCTGGAACTAGAATTACAGATTGTTGTTAGCTACCATGTGGGTGCTGGGAATTGAACCCAGGTCCTCTCCAAGGGTAGCCAGTGCTCTTAACCACTGAGCCATGTCTCCAGCCCCCTCTTTTTAGTTTTTATTTTGAGGCAGAGTTTTGCTAAGTTTACTCTTGTTACCAGGTCTGACTTGAAGTATAATCTGTATGTAATTAAATACACTTTAAAGTATACAGTTTGTTGAGTTGTATCAATTACAGCCACAACTGTCAAAAGCTAGAATATTTTCATACCCATGCCCCTTCATGCCATCTCCTTCAAAGCTCTCTTCTAGCCACTGTCAGTTAACTTGTATCTCAATAATTTTCCCAATGAGGAATCAGGCATAGAGAGATGCCTTTAGTGTCTGATTCCTTAGCAGTGTTTTGGAGATTTATCCATGTTGACACAAGTATTGGAATTAGTATGTCACTGAGTTGTATTATACTATATCGATGAACCATTTCATCTGGCCACCACCAGATGAACATTTGGGTTGTTTCTGGTTTAAACTGCCATCTGTGTTCATGTCCAGCCTGTTCAGTTAGAATTCCTAATAACTAATGCCATTCTCATGAGTGAGTAGTTTAGATCCCTTTAGCTTACATTACTTAAAATATGAGCTGCCTCATGGAAGGCTCAGAGCCCTCTGTTAGAACTTGATGATTTTCAAAATTTGGAGAGTAATATATGACATTTGGAACAGCTTTTAAAAATTTAGCATGCTCTACGAGTGTAAGATACTTAATAGGAAATGAAGTCCAACGGAAATGTAGTATTATGACACGTTTGTGCTAAGAGTTTAAAAGTAGAGTGATAGGCCTATAATCTGGCTTTAGTTTCCACCTGTATGGTTTATTAGCCATCAACTTGTGCCATTAGACTTTGCACAAATTGTAAGTTTGAACAAATTAATAACCTAACTGAAAGGAAAAGTAGAACTTGCATTTCCCCATTCATAGTATGTATATATGGTCTTATTTAGCCATAGACCTCTTCTGAGGTGCCTGTGAGATAGCTAGTGCAAAGACGTGAAGTAGGGCAGAAGTGGCAAAAAGGTTTACTCCATGTGGTTTTCCTTATCTGGAAAATGGAGGCACACTCTTTTTAGCTTAAGGAAGTAAATGCGATTACATTAATAAGGACTCAGAACTGCTGGTCTCTTCCTCTTCCCTTTTGGTAGAAGTCCCCATTCCCTTATCTCCTGCCCACATTCTACTGAATACTTATTGATAGTAAGAGAAATTATAATGTAACATTTTTTATTGAATGTTTTATTTCATACAAAATGTCTAAATCATCTTTATACATCCCTTCCCCATTGGCAACCCTTCCATAGCCCCCCCCCACTGTATTTCATGCATTCTGTCATTGATGTTAAAGCCTATCGAGTCAAGTTAGTGTCCTCAAACATCCCTTAGTGCACATTCATCCGCTGAGATCTAGTCAACCTATCTAGATTCCCTCCCTGTAAAAAGATCAGCTGTTCTCACCCAGCAGTAATAAACTGCCAATACTTCTTTGACTAAGATGGATCCTGCTGCTCATTTACAGAGTTCTATGCTGGATTTTTGTTGGCTTGGATTTCCATGGGTCTTGTGCATATTGACACCATTCCTCTAGGTTCATATGAACAAGGTCCCAGGATCCTGTAAGACTCTATTTTTATAAAGTCATGCACCTCCTCCCCTAGCTCTTACAATCTTTCTGTCCCCCTCTTCCACAATGCTCCCTTAGTCCTGGGTGGGTGATGTTTAATATAGGAGACCTGTCCAAGGATCCACACTCTGCAGACTCTTACTCTCTACATTTTGGCCATCAGTGTCATTTTGTGTTCATGGACCTCTGTTGCATGAGGAAGCTTTGTTGATGAGAGTTGAGGGATGCATTAGCAGTCTCTCTACCCCCATTCCACAATGTTCTGTGAGCCCTAGGTGTAGAGATTCCATTGTAGATGTGTCACTTAGGGTTGGGCTTCTCACAGACTTATTCTATGTGTGTGACCAGTTGTGGAACTCTGTAGTAGTCTGTTGTAAAAGAAGCTTCTTTGATAAGTGGTGACTGGCATACTTATCTGTAAATATAAGGATATTTAGCATATAGTAAGAAATTACATTTGTCTAGGGGTGTGACAGCCTTAGGGTTTTCTCTAAGATCTGTGACCTCTCCAGCTATGTATATTTGGCTATGTTTACAGTACCACACATGAGTTCTCTCCCATTGAGTGGGCTTTAAGTCCAGCTAGGTTGCTGCTGATTACCCTCAAGATAAAAGTGCCACTACTACACCAATATAATTTGCTGTGCTGGTCATTGTTGTGGTTATTAGGCCTTAAAGCTAGGATTGGGCCATTGATTGATTTTTCTCCCTTAGCATAGTGTCCTCTAAAACCATGAGAGCTAATTTTCAGGGAGGAGGTTTTCAGATCAGTTCCAGCTCCATTGCTCCAAGTCCTATGACCAAAGTATGTCCTGTCTTGAGCAGTAGGGTCTTACCTTCAGGTTCTGGGAGATAATCAAGGGCTGTGACAATAGCCTATGTAATTTTGGGAGTCTCAGAGTACCCTAACAACTCAAAGTGAGGTTTCTTCTGTCTGACACTATTTCTTTTTATGTATCCTTCAGCTATATGCATGGACTCTTGTGGAGATATCGTATGTGTAATTTTTCAGTAGGCTTTTGAACTAATGTTTCTCTCTGGTTTTTCACACAAGCTTAAGCACTATTTATCTCTCCTCTCTCTGCCTATATAGCCCTCCTTCTCTCCCCAGTTACAGTACACACAGTTCCCCATTTCACTCTTGATAAAGGAGTCTCCTATGGCCCCCTTTCTTGCACTTCTTATTCTTGACCCCCGTGGTTCCTTGTATAATGCTTCATCTTCCCCTCTCAGTTAAATACCCCCATTTTACCTATTCCCCACTTGGTAACACCTGTTTCCTACAATTCTTCTTTCTCAGGCTCCTTCTTTCCCTTTTACCTTGCTGGTTCCTTTCCATTTTTCTGGCTCCACCAGTTAATATCAGGACATATATTCACATATAAGGATTTGATGCTAAGATCCACAAATGAGGGATAACATATGTCATTTGTTTTTCTAAGTCTGTGTTACTTCACTTAGTATAACAGTTTCTAGTTCCATACATTTGCTTGCAAGTTTCGTGATTTCATCTTTTTTTTTACTGCTGAGTAGAACTCCATTGTGTAAATGTACCATATTTTTATTATCCACTTGTCAGTTGAGGGACAGTTAGGTTGCTTCTATTTCTTAGCTATTGTGAAAAGAGCAGCAGCAAACATGGATGGACTCTGTCAATCATTTTTGTATGATGCTTTCTGAAGTACTTGAAAACTGTGTCCCATTCTGTCTGTATAAAAAATTATCACAAAAATTTCATTTAAAAATCATTTTGGGCACCGATTTCCATATACAGATTCTTCCATATGACTAAGGGTTCATGTTTTTAAGATCTAAAAAATTACTCTCAGCAAGCTTCCTGATGAGGCCTTCCCCTTCTGTCATTCCTGTCTGGCAGGACAGCACCAAACTTGAGAAAAGATGTTCCATGAAAACTTACTGCTTGTCTTAGTTTGTTCTTCATTGCTGTGACAAAATACTCTGACCACTACCAACTTGGGGAGGAAAGGGTTTATTCAGCTTACATCTCCCAGGTTGCAGTTCATCAGGGAGCCTAAGGTAGAACCCAGGGCAGGACCTTGGAGACAGGAGCTGGAGGAACACTGCTTACTGGCTTGCTCCCCTGGCCCCTGCTCAGCCTGCTTTCTTATGCAACACAGGCCCACCTGCCCAGGGGTGGCACCACCCACAGTGAGCTGGGCCCTCCCACACTAATCAAGACTATGCCCCTCAGACATGGCCACAGGCCAGTCCAATAGAGGCAATTCCCAATTGAGGCTCCCTCAACCCAGGTGTGTCAAGTTGACACTAACGCTATCCAGCACACTGCTGTCAGCTACTTATAGAATTTCTTAGCTCTTTGTCCAGATTGTACTGTGAAGTGTGGTGGTCTCCCCCATGTGAGAACCATGCAGAGTAAACATCATTAGGCTCTTTTTCTTGACTTTCCTAATGAGTGGAGAAATCTTACAGCTGCAGGAGCCGGGAACTCTTTCTGAACTAATTTATTTACATAGCTTATGCTTAGTTTGACACATTGCTTAGAAGCAAAGACAGAGCCCTTTTCCTTAAGCACTACACAGTACTTCAAAGAACCTTTTAGCTGCATGGTAATTGTTAAGCTTTTTCGGATACAAAATAGCTCTTTAGTTTTTATAAAATATTTCTGTCTTCTTTTCTTCATATCATTGCTGCTGGAGAAAATTAAGCCAAATACATTTAGATACCCTACTCCAGAAGCAGAGCTGTTTCAGAAGCTGGTGCATGATGCTTGCCATTTGTCTGCACAAACCATGGGCAAGTTATCCTGCTCCTAGCTGACAAGGAAATATAAGTGATTTGGAACCAGATATGATACTATGGCGTGATTGAAAGAACAAATTCTACTTGCTTTCTAGTTATTTTTCTTCAGCCGAGTTAAACAAAAATACTTAAGTTTCTTCAGCTATGTGTTATTACTAAGAACCTCTTAGGGTTTGATTTCAGTAACTGAAAGCATGCATAACAGTTGGCATATGGTAAGTTTTTCTGTAGCCTTCCCGCATCCAAAAGAAAAAACCTTTTTCATTCATTGAGGGTTTTTTTTTTTTTAACCTAAATATGTCTCATGAAGGTTTGTACATAGACAAGGGTAATAGGATTGCTAATGTGTGTGGAGGGCTGTTGGTGATTTTCAGCACTAGCTTGGGATTGTGGGAAGACTAGGTTGCTGTGCAGTTAAAGCCCAGAAAAGTATATTGAAAACATATGTATGTAACTATACATACTGCAACTAGATCAGATTGGCTGTGTTTCTGAATGAGACACATTTCAGCTTACTATTTATGAGATGCCTGCAAGTGGACATTATAGCAGGATAATAGAGAAATGAAATATGCCCTGTACCTTCAATCTAGAGTACCAACAGATTTATAATTATTCTGGAAAAGCTTAACAATTATAGTGTAGCTAAAATACTCTTTGAAGTTTTATATTGTACTTAGGGGAAAAAAAGTTGTCTGCTTATTTCCAAGCAACGTGTCAAACCAAGCATGTGCTGTATAAAATTAATTGAATTCATATCTCAACTGTGATTGATACGAATTCAGTGGTAAAGAGCTGCATGAGGCAAGAGTGATTGATTTGTGCATGGAAGAACTTTCTTTGAGGGGAGTGACGGTCCACTGAGTGTTTCTGTACCCACGCTCTCCTTCTTAGTAACTGTGCCCTCATCTTTTACTGGCACGTTGCTGTCTGGAACAACGGTATTTCCCGGCCTTCCTTTAAACTAGAGACAGCCATGTTCCTGGGATTTGGCTAATGAGATGTTGGGAAAGTGTTATGTGAAACTGAAGGCATTTCTCATTAAAGGAAACTAATTCCACACAGAGATGTGCTCTTTTGTCCTTGGGCCTTTCCTCTTCTTCCTGGGCTCCGGCACAGACAAGAAGTTGAGGCTTTGATAGCTTTTTGGGGTCGTAGGTTGATATAAAAAGCTAAAAATTGGCTATATCCTTGTTGAGTGCATAGCTACTTTCAAAGCTTCACAGTGCCTACTTTTGAGTTTCTTTCATATGTGTTAAAAATAAAAATGGCTGGAACATGTAATGGTTCATTTTGGGTATCTATATCTAGCAGCAAAACCCAGTCATAACAGTGTAGCTGGCACAGGTATCTGACTCCCTCTGAACCACCTCTAGACACCACTGAAATGACTATAAACATACCTATAAACACTATGCCAGCCTGAGAGAGTAAGTGATGTGTACCTGAAATACTGAAATGTCAAGAAATTCCAACTGAACTGTAGAAGCCAAACTGAAAGGAACCAGAGCTGTAAAGAGTGGCTGTTTCAAGTCTTAGGCAGGATGTGTACCTGATGAGTCCAAGATGTCTTGCCACACAAGATAGCAAAGAAACCAGTAAAAACCACTGAGGTTGGTGAAAGGACTTAGGAGCCAATTTGAAGAGACTCACACTGGCTAAAGTTTCAGGATAACTTGAGCATTAGACAGCAATAACTGCAGTGAATTGAAATCCATCAAATATGCTAAAACTCTCAGAGCTTATGTGTTGTTCTTAAAAGATTTCTTGTTCATTTTTAAATATTTTATTTATTATTTTTATTTTAGGGGTATGAGGGTATTGCTTACATGTAGATAGGTGCATCTGTGTTGTACAATGCCCGAGATCAGAAGAGGGCATCAGATCCCCTCAAACTGAAGTTATGGATGGTGGTCACAGATGGTTGTTAGTCACCATGTGGGTGCTGGGAATTGAACCTGGGTCCTCTGCAAGAACAACCCATGTAACCACTGAGCCATTTCTCCAGCCCTCTTATTCATTTTTAGAAATTATTAAGGAGCCAATTTATTCTTTTGAAAATTGCTAAATAAAAAATTCAGTCATTAATTGTGTCTTCTTATACAACTATACTCTGAGGGTAAGTGTAGGATTTTTTTCTCAAGTGTTCCAACTAATACATTGAGGACTGATGCGATGTTAGCTGAACTGCTAATGGAGAGGTTTACAATGACTGTGTCATACTGGAACCTGCACATCCAGATTAATTGTAGTATCACAGAAAGAGACAAATCCAACATTGTATACATCCTGATGAAATCTCACGCCTCTATCATGAAATACTCTTGCTGAAAAACTCAAACCCTACTTTTATCAAACCTGTGGATATAGCTGTTGGTTTATAGGAAATAATCAGAGGGATGGAATCTGAGATAATATTTTGCAATCTTAAAAAAAAAAGGAATGTACCATTCGATACAACACATAAGCATATACTTTGGGTCAGGGGTGTTTTTGAGGCAGAATCTCCCTGTAGCCCCAGCTGGCCTTGAACTCACTGTGTTGACCAGGCTTGCCTTGAACTCAGAGATCCACCTGCCTCTGCCTTCCAAGTGCTGGAATTGAAGGTGTGTTTCACCATGCTAAGCATATACTTTTACCAATTTTGTTCCTTAACAATTTCATACATGTATATGAATTCTGACTACTCTCTCCTCCACCCTCTTTTATCTCCCTGCCATCCCTATCAACCCCCACCCCTTCACCCTTTCCAGTTCTTTTCCAGATTCATGACGTTTTGTTTTGTGACCCACCTAGTTTAACCAGACCATCTGTGTGACCATTGGATTGGAACTATCTAGTGGAGCCTGGTGCGGTTATCAGTGGGTGCACAACTGAAGACAATGACTCCCTCTCTCTTTGACTCTAATCAGTAGCAAATAATTCACCAGTGAGGTCTGGGGCCCCCTGAGCCCCTCCTCCATCTGTGCCTGACAATTGATGAGCCCATTTTCTGCAGACCAAGCGCAGGCATTCACAGCTGCTGTTAGTTTGTAATTGCAGTGTCTGTCTTTCCCAGGAGATGACATTTCACAGCCCTTCTCCCTATCTTCTGGCTTTTAAGTTCTTTCCATCCCCTCTTCTGCAGTGTTCTCTGAGCCTTAGAGGGGATGGCATAAATGTCTTGTTTTAAGACTGAGCACTCATCTGTTACCTAACTTCAGCACCTTGTGCAGCCATGAGTCTCTGTGTTCCCAATGTTTGCTGGAAAGAGAGGCTTCTCCGACTGTGGCAAGAGCAGCTTTTGTCTATGGGTATAAACATCAGTATTTAGAAAGCAGCTTGTAGAACTGTTAGACGTGTAGAGCAGGTCTCAAATCCAGTCAGAGAACAGTTGTTACCCCATAACAGTAGTGCTACTGTTGCAGAAGTGGGCACATCTTGCTTGACAGGCTGGTCTTGAAGATGATAGGATTCACAACTGGATAAATCCACCGATGCCTTTTCTTCTCCAGTAGCATGCATAGCACCTCCAAGACTGAAAGCTAGCTGTCAGAAGGAATCAATTCCAGCTTGATTTCTAGCTTCTAGATCAATTCCAGCTTGATTTCTGTATCAACAAAAGCACATACTTGCTATAAGACCTTGCTTTGGGGCTGGAAAGATGACTCAATGGTTAAGAGCACTGGCTGCCCTTGCAGAGGACCTAGATTTGATTCCCAGCACCCAGATGGTGACTAACAACCATCTGTGACTCCAGTGGGATCTGATGCCCTCTTCTGACATCTATGGGCATTGCATGACTTGGGTGCACCTACCCACATGCAGGCAATAACTCATACACATTAAGAAAAAAAGACCTTGCTTCGCGGAAAGTTTAGAAAGCATTTCTTATGCTTGCAGATTTGAAAAAATTGTGGAGTTCATGGATGTGGAAAATGAATTCACAAGGCAGTAGGCTGGGATGGAAGGGGGATTGCTAGCTAATAGAAAGACATCAACTGTAAGGGTATGGACAAGGAACAACAGGATGGAAACTAAAATATGTTGGGCTAAAATAAGCGGTAGAATAGAAATTGAATTATGCAGTAACCAAATTAAACTGCACTAGAAGCAATAGAGAACAGATGAGATAATTGAATTTATGATATAGAGTACAAAAAGAGGTTCGGTTTACAGAATTGATAGAATGTTTAGCAAGTTCATCAGAGATAATTATTAAACACTGTGGAAAAAGATGAAGGATGATCTGGCTCCAGTTCAAACAGGCCTATCCCCAGACACCTGGGGCATTTAATGATGAGGCAAATAGCTAAGCATTTTCTGGTGAAATTTTGTATTTTCCCTTAAAATCATCATTGTAAAAAAAATTTTTTTAGCCATAATCATCACCATTATTATCATCACCATGATGTATCTAGGCAGGAAGAAAAGCAAGCAAACCTTCAAAAATTAGTTGCAGGAATAGAAAGACTACCCTTAGATTGTTCTTATTATTCAATTTTGTTTATATATATATATATATGAACAGTTGATACAGGTTAAAATTCAACTTTGTCTAAAACAAGAACCAAGTTTAGTTTATTATCTGACAACCTGTTATAAGTTCCCTTCTGAGAGAAGGGAAATACTTGGTTTCTGAAATACATTATTTGCATTTCTGTGACATATTTAGAGCTTTACAGTCAGACTAACCAGTGTTCAGGTCCCTTTTTAATACTGGTTATACAAACCATTAATCATGTGTCTTTAGTAAATTGCTTGACAGCATCATGTATAAATAGGGCAAATATACATACAAAATGGTGCCCACAAAATGGCATGAGTCTCACTGTGTAGCCCAGGCTGGCCTGGAGTTCTAATTCATCCTTCTTCAGCCTCACAAGTGCTGGGATTGCAAGCAGTTAAATAGCATTAATTAAATTGTGAATCTGTTTTAAGAGTTGACCAAGTTCTCAATATATTTGTCATGTTAATTTATGTTCATTTTTATATGGTTTATGATTTCAGGATATCTAACTATGAGAAAGAAAACAAAGCCACCCAGTTCAAATGCCTGTGTTTCTAATTCATACTTTTTAAAAAAATATATTTATTATTTTTATTTTATGTGTATGAGTGTATTGCCTGCATGTATGTGAGTGCACCTGTGTCGTGCAATGCTGCAGAGGTCAGAAAGGGGCTTTGGATTCCCCTGGAACTGGAGTCAAGGATGGTTCATAGCTGCCATCTGGGTGCTGGGAATCGAACCTGGGTCCTCTGCAAGAGCAGTCAGTGCTCTTAACTGCTGAGCCATCTCTCCAGCCCGTTAATTCACATTCTTAACAATTCCCATTCATTTAACAAATCCTTCAATCAATGAACCAGGTAATTCCTAGGCACTGGGAATGCAGCAGTGGATTGAAGATGGATCATAGTAAGTATGCAGTGTGGCAAGCTGAGTAAGGAACTAGAGAATGATAGGGTAAGAACTGTAGCTTCACAGGATGGTCAGGGAAGGCCTTGCTGATAAATTGACGTTCAAGCAGTGGCCTGAATGAAGTAAAAGGAGCAAGCCAAGTAGGTATCTAGGGAAAGAGCTTGTCAGTCAGGAGGAATGGCAAGTGCAGATGTCCTGATTAGAAGAACACCTAGCTAGCTGTAGGTCTTCTATTGACTGCATCTTGAAGCTTCCCTGAATCCCTTAGCAAGTTAAGGGAGAGTTAAGCTTTTCCCTCTGTGTTTCGTAGCACAGTGTTCCTACTCTAACAACTGTTAGAGTGCTCACTAGTCTGTCCTTTAGGCACATGGCCTCAATTGTTGCGTAGTAGCTGGAAAGCAAATGCTTATTAAAGAAGTCTGAATGTTTGAGATATCCCTTCTACTACTCATTACCAAGGATTGGTAACAAATATAAGTTGCCTGATGTATTACTAAGAGCATAATGAGCAAACACTGTGAATCTGCAGGTCATAGCAGACATACCCAAATACACTTGCCTACGTGAATTATTTCATGAAGGACTGCATTTTCTAAGTTTTTTTCTTCTACATTATTAATTGATCTTCTGTAAAACAGAATACTGACTGAGGCTATTGGTTCATTCTGAAGTATAGTTCTAAAAACTAGTTACTGCATAGATGACCTATATTTTTGTTTAACCTCCTTTTTCAGTAGCATTGAGACTTATAGATTGTTAAAGATTTTATGTGTTGCAGTCAACTTCAGACATAATTCTCACAATTTTAACATAGGAAAAGAACCGTTTAAGCTGATCACTATGCCTCTTTGTATGATACTGTGTTAATTGTAGAGATTTTTAAACATAAAGTATGTAGCTAGTTATACAGTATACCTGTTAGTTAGATTTAGCAGTTAATATTTTTCCAGTGTTGGTCCAATACCCTCTCCTTTTCCTTTTTCTGATTAGGGTCTTGCTCTATGGCTCAGGCTGACCTCAAGCTCATAATCTTGCCTCAGTCTCCTGAGCACTGCAGCTCCATACCTGGTTTTCCTACAGCTTTTTTGAAAGACCCCTGGATTGTGATTCCATTTTCTTTGTTTTCTGTCGTGATTCCACACCTGGAATCATCCATTTCTCTAAGAAGTCTTGATTGTTTTTAATAAGGAATGGTATCGAATATAAATCTTGGCATTAGAGTTATTGAAGGTTTTTTAAGTGTTTCTTATTTTGTTTTGATTTCTATACCTTCATGCACCTTTCCATAATGGCATCATTGTTCTATAAGCAGTTACTCATATTTGAGTAGAGGAGGAAAGGCACTCCTCAAAGATGTAACAAAGAGCTTTATATTAGCCAGGCATGGTGGCACATGCCTTTAATCCCAGCACTTGAGAGGCAGAGTCAGGCATATCTCTGTGAGTTCCACGCCAGCTGGGGCTACAGGGAGACTGTGTCTCAAAAACACCAAAACAAACAAACAAAAAAGCTTTATATTTCTATTTTTAAAATTGATTGTGTGGGTGTGTTCCTGATGGTGGGGGTAGGTCTGCCATGGCACGCATGCAGGGATCAGAGGACAACTTTGTGGAGTTGGTTCTCCTTCCATGTTTATGTGGGTTCCAAGGATCAAATTCATATCATCAGACTTGTGCAAGTGCTTCTATATGCTGAACCATCTTGTCTGCCTGATATTTCTATTAAACTAGTCAAAATGTCAAGCAAAGCTGATACATTATTTAAATGTTAACACCTGATTGTTTTTGTTCTGTTTGCCTCTTTGCAACATAAGGAAACCCTTGATTTATGAGTGTATGACCTTTGAAAGTTTGCTTGTACCATATTTTGTGTTGTTTTGTATTATTTCCATTTTTGTTTTGCTGTTTTTACATCATTTCGTACTTTTCTCATGGCAGTGAGGTAAATGCTAAAATATTACAAATTGAGTATTTCTAATCCAAAAAGAAATTCTAAATGTTCCCCCATCCAATTTTTTTAAACACTGATATGATGGTACAGTGGGAAATTTTATACTATGAAACTGTTTTGTGTACAAAACCATTAAAAATTTGGGGCTGAGGCTGGAGAGATGGCTCAGCAATTAAGAGCACTGGCTGTTCTTGCAGACGATGAGGGTGCAATTCCCAGCACCCACATGGCAGCTAACAGCCGTCTGTAACTCCAGATCCAGGGGGATCTGATGCTCTCTTCTGATCTCCACTTGCATTACATTCTGACACAGGTGCACTTACATACATGCAGGCAATACACTCATACACCTAAAATAAAAATAATAAAACATTTTTAAAAATTGGGAGCTGGAGAGACGGCTCAGTGGTTAAGAGCACTGACTCCTCTTGCAGAGGACCCAACACCTACATTAGGTGGCTCACAGCCACCTGTAACATCAGTTCCAGAGGATTAGACACCCTCTTCTGGTCTCCATGGGCACCTACATGCATGTAATGTACATACACATACTCAGGCACAAACACAGAAAATAAAAAAATATCTTTAAGGGCTGGAGAGATGGCTCAGTTGTTAAGAGCACTGGTTGTTCTTACAGAAGACCTGGGTTCAAATCCAAGCACCCACATGGCGGCTAAGAGTTGTCCATAACTCCAGTTCCAGGGGAATCTGATGCCCTCTTCTGATATCCTGGGGCACTGCACAACATGGGTGCACTTACATACGTGCAGGCGGTACACTCATACACATAAAATAAAAATAAATAAAATATTAAAAAAATAAATCTTTAAAAAATACTATATAAATTCATTTTCAGGCTCAGTATAATACATTTTATGAAATATAGATGAATTTTGTGGTTAGATTTGAGTCCCATCCCCAAGATATCACATATATGCAGATGTCCCAAGACCTGAAAAAATATGAAACATTCAGACACTCAACTTGTATTGCTCTTCCAGCCTTTAATCCTGTAATTTTCAAGTACAGATTTTTACTTCCATTCCTTCTTCATGTCCCACTGAATTAAAATGTCTAGAAAAGAGAAATGAAGAAGCAAGTGACGAGGAGGACTGCCAAAGGATAACAGGTGCACAGACCTTTGTGTACCACAAGGTCCAACTGCACCTTCTGTTCACTCCTCCATACCTCTCTCATCCCTGCCCTTGGACTGGAGATAGCTGGCATTAATTCCAGGTGAAACTACAGGCAGATTTTCTTTAGAGAAATTGGGAAAGCTAAGTTCTAAAGTGCATGTATGTCTCCAGAACAAAAGGAAAAAGCCATCTTGGCTCTGATATTTAGAGGGTCTGCTGCCTCTCCACCCACTCTCCTTACAGGAACACTGCTGTTAGCTCCTGCCTACTGACACAAAGCTTACTCTTTCCATCCCCCAGGAGTACAATCTAGCCAAAAAAAAAAAAAAAAAAAAAAAAAAAAAAAAGACTATCTTCACAATAACAGGAAATAATATGTTGACTAATGAGTCATCCTGTCTCAAATATGAGTGAATAACCAGAAATCACTAGGCATGTAAGGAGAACTAATAGCATGAAAAAGAAGGGGGGTGGGGCGAAGCCAGTGGAATAAACAAGTAATCACAGAGAACTTTATTCATTTATTTTTTTTATTGTTTCAAACTTTTTGAGACAAGGTCTCCCTGTAGCCCCAGCTGGCCTGGAATTCACTATAAACCAACTCATAGAGATCCGCCTGCCTCTGCCTCCCAAGTGCTGAGACTAAAGGCATGTGCCACCACACCCGGCAGAGAACTTTATTTTAAAAAGAACTCTTAGGCACTTAGAGAAGAAGATAGAAGAAGATAGCATTTGAATTAAACAGCAAGGCAGCATACATTGTCACATGGAAAGGGCACACCTGGTACAGAAAGAGAGTCAAACATCATACCATCTTCTCAAAACTGCAGAGTTTGTAAGATAAATAAAAGATTCTGAGTGAAGTCATGTCCATAGCAACTAGTATCAGACTACAGTCAAACCCAGTCAGTAACCTTTGTACTGTAAGTACTGCCCAAGACTTTGAAAGAAAGACATGCAGTACAGGAATCTGCATGCTGCCTGACCGTGAAGAGGGAGGGCAGAATTAGTTGGTTTTAGGCACTCAAAGGCTTAAAACTTACCTTCTCTTGGAATTAGGAGAAATGAGTGGATTATATTTATCTTTAACTTTCTTAAACAGAAATTTATGTTTTAATTGTTCACGAAACATTTTCATTTGAGGATTTGTTCTTTTTATCTTATACCTGCCTAAAAATTTTGTGGTGGGGAAAGTGAGAAGGTATTACAAACTAAGTAAATAATTGTGGTTTTACAGAACAGCTGTGGCAAACATAGATTACACTTGACATCTCTTTACCCTGAGCAGCCTGGAGTATACCATACAATGCACATGAAACTAATATATAATTTATTATGTTCTCCAATGACTCCTGCTTTGTTGTCACAACTAGCTGGTACACCATAGGGCCAGCAGGGCCAACAGCATCCGTTTTCTCCCATCAGGATTGAGTGGCATCATCTGACTTAAATATAAAAGCATCATTCTGATTGCTGTACTTCAAATAGACTTGGGGATGAAGTCCTAAGGCTTGAGTAGAGCCAGTTTAGTTCTCAGTGCTGTGTTGTAGGTGAAAACTGACAGTAGCTCTGACATAGTGGCAGAAGTGAAGTTGGTGAAAAGACAACTCCCTGATTAGATTACATACTGAATGAACAAGATAGAAATCAAAGTTAGTCCAAGCAATAGGAAGAGCAAAACAGTTAGGGGGAAAGATCTCGAATTAAGTTTTGAGTGTTTTAGTTCAGAAGTTTATTTGACTTCCAAGTAAAGATATCAGTCATTTGGATTGGCCCTTGGATATGTGTATCTCCAGTTCTAAAGAAAATCTAGACTGGAAATAGAATTTGGGGATAGGCAGCATATAAATTGTTTTTAAAGGCACAAGGTCTGTCTGAGATCACTGGGAATGAACAGAGATGAAGTCTGAAGCTGGGACAGGAAGGCCTGCTAACATTTAAGGATCAGAGAGGTAAGAAGAAAGACTCAGAGAAGACTTTAGGAAGAGCAGCCAGTGTGGGCAAGAAGAAGAACAGGAACAGAATGCCCTGGAAAGCATAGGATGCAGAAAAGGATGGGTTATCTACTAAGTCCAATAGAATGAACAAAACAAAATCAGTGCTGGGCCTAGCAACATGAGGGCCAGTGCTCTCCTTGCAAAGATCTGCTGCATTTTTTTTCAGACAACCACTAAGGGGCTAGGACACCATTGTTTAAGTTGTTTGGTCAGCACTACTTTTAAAATGTTAAGGTATTTCTTTAAGTTTAGGGTGTATTGTGAAAAATTACTGGCATACCAAAGGAGCTGGGACTAAAAATTTGGGCATCTCTGCTTTAGAGAATTATATTAATTGAGCATTTTGCCTCTTGCCTTTTATTTGCCCATGCTGAAAAGTTTGAGGTAGTAACTTTAAATATAAGATTGCATGGATTTGATAAATGTTTACTTTGATACTTTTTGAATGAAGTAAACCTTATCCAGTGAAATGTCAGTGACATCTTCGCATGAATTTTTCTTCTTGTTTCTATAGGTATGGTCTGAATATGCGTTGTTTGGCAGCTCGGGTCAACTATAAGACTTTGATTATCATCTGTGCACTCTTCACTTTCGTCACAGTACTTTTGTGGAATAAGTGTTCCAGTGACAAAGCAATCCAGTTTCCACGGCACTTGAGTGGTGGATTCAGAGTGGATGGATTAGAAAAAAGAACAGCATCTGAGAGTAACCACTATGTCAACCACATGGCCAAGCAGCAGTTGGAGGAGGCATTCCCTCAGGAACAGCAGAAAGCACCCCCTGTTGTTGGGGGCTTCAATGGCAATGCGGGGAGCAAGGTGCTAGGGCTCAAATATGAAGAGATTGATTGTCTCATAAATGATGAACACACAATTAAAGGGAGGCGAGAAGGGAGTGAAGTCTTTCTTCCCTTCACTTGGGTAGAGAAATACTTTGATGTTTATGGAAAGGTGGTCCAGTATGATGGCTACGATCGATTTGAGTTCTCTCATAGCTATTCCAAAGTCTATGCGCAGAGAGCCCCTTACCATCCTGATGGTGTGTTTATGTCCTTTGAAGGCTACAATGTGGAAGTCCGAGACAGAGTCAAGTGTATAAGTGGAGTTGAAGGTTGGTGTCTGTTTTCTGTACTTGCATTTTGTAGCCTGATTGTGTTCAGGACTAAGAAACTGTAGGTGTTAATTACACAGCCTCTACATACTTAGCTTAACGGGAAGAACCCTTTCATTGTTGCTCTGTCTTAGCATGGAGAAACAGGTAAGTGTAAATCTATGGAAGTTTTCCAATTGGTATGCTCTAAGAACAGCAATAAGACCAGACTGAATAAATATGATCATTCTATTAATCTGCCTCAGAGTCTCATCAGTAAGGTCCAGACACAGTTTCTCCAGAAAATTTGCTTCAAAATATATACCTACTGAGCCATGAATGTGGCTAAGTGGTACAGCATTTACCTAACATGCACTGGGCCCCAAGTTCAGTCCCCAGTACCACAAAAACAAAACACACACACACACACGCGCACACACACACACACAAATTGTGTAATGAAAGGAAAGGGGGCAACAGACCATCTTCTGGCTACCGTCTCTGGAGGGAGCTGCAAGTGACTGTTCCTTTGAGCTTATTCTTACTGCCCATAATTTACACATACTGTCTTTAATTACCTTTCAAAACTTGGCACGGGCTGGGGAGATGGCTTAGTGAATAAATAACTTCTTATGAAAGCGTGAGGACTGGTGTTGGAGTCCTTAGGATCCCCTGTGCCACTTTTAATCCCAACACAGACAGACATGGGATCTCCAGAACAAGTTGGCTAGCCAGGCTAGCTGAATTAAATCAGTGAACACCAGGTTATTAATACATAAAGCGAAAAGTGATTGTGGACAACACAGCAGTGTCAACTTTGGGCCTCTACACATAAGCATATACATACATGTGTACCCACACACAAACATGCGTACATACCCACTCACACTCTTAAAAACCTGGAATATTTGGAGTGCTTGGTGCATGTAATTAGTACATTTTAAACTTTTCAGACCAAGATTAACCAGAAAGATAAATTGACTTTTACTTTAAACTACATCATAAATTGAATGTGTTTGATAATATTTGCCTTGGATGTTATTTTATTTCACTTTCCTCATTTTGTTATATATGTTTTTATATCTTGATACTAACTTTTAAGAAACATTCTTTTCAGTTACTTTTATTTATGTACATGTGCTTACTGCAGTGCTTGTGGAGGTCAGAGGATAATTTGCAGGAGTTGGTTCTCTCCTACTGTGTAGGTCCAGGGATCAAACTCGTATTGTCAGACTTGGTGGCAGGCACCTTTTCCTACTGAGCCATCTCTCTGGCCCTTACTACTAATTTCAGTATTAAATTTAATATTACAATCTGTGTCCAAACAAGCTTTTGGCTTAATACATATTTTTGTTTTGGAGGAAAGTTTGTGCTCATCTGGTGAATTTAAATATTTCCAGACTCAAGTCAAAGACCTATAACCTATGTCTGTGAAGTTAGTTGGTATCTATGCATTAAGTAAGTGTTTAAATAGTATTTTAACCAAATGTTTAGGTGAAAGAAAGGGACAAATTCATTTACACTGTATTTTTACTATCGCAAGTAATGATGGCCATTTTTGTATATTCCCTAGAGGTCTTTGTCCTTAGACTTATACTTAACATATATTCAATAATTCATGAAAGGAATAGTTTGATAGGGATTTCAAAGATACCCATAGCCAAACTAATAGCACTTAGATTCTAAAGAAAAAATGAAAAGCACTCATAATCACTATTAATATTAATTTATTATTTTATGTGTATGAGTGTTTTGCCTGAGCATATGTAAGTATAGCACATTCATGCGATGCCTGCAGAGGCCAGAAGAGGGGATCAGATCCCCTGGAACTGGAATTATGAACAGTTGTTAGCCACCATGTGGGTGCTGGAAACCAAACCCAGGAAGAGCAGCCAGTGTTCTTAACTACTGAGCCATCTCTCCAGACCCTTTTTGAGCATTTTAATGACTAATATTCCATAGTGAGAACATGTCATGTTGTGTTAATGTTGAGACTCCGCAGTTGTTTACTTGGGTCATTTCCAGAGGGGCAGGGAATGTTCTGTTTTGTTCCCTCCCTCCCTGCTTTCCTTCTTTCCTTCTTTTTTTTCTCTTTTTCTTTCCTTCTGTTTTTGCTGTTATACATAATGCTGCAGATATTTAGTGTTAATTTTAATTTGCTATTTGAATTATATTCTCAGTACTTTATTCCCTCTTTGAGAATGTAGTTCCCTGCCATACCAAAGAAATTGCCATGTCAAGTCATACAAATCCTCCATCTGTTTTGTCAATCTGCTTTTCAGAAAAGTCAGAGGTGCTCGTGTCTCCTTGTAAGAGGGTGTGCTTGACATCCAGCTCTTGCTGTGTTGGAGCATTGTGTTTTAATCAGCTCTTCATAGAAGGATCTCGTAATTTTCTTTTTTTCTTTCTTTTACTGATATTGTGGCTAGCACTCAAAACCCTCCTGCCTTAGCACTTCTCCTGAGTATAGAATTATAGGCATGACCACCACCCAACAGCTTTCATAATTTGCTTTCTTTAGTAATTACTGAAGTCAAATAATTTTCTTCAGATGTGCAAAACAATGTCTTCGTGTTCTTTCTCCCTTTCAGATACTTTCTCTAATGCAATTAGTTTGATTGTTTAAATGTATTTGTATAAAGTATTTATGTAGTAAAGGAGCAGTACACTGTGACATTCACTGACATTTTTAACCTTTTTTTTTTTTTTTTTTTTTTTTTTTGAGACAGAGTGTCATACAGACCGAGCTGACCTTTAACTTCTTATCCTCATGCTTTTACCTCCCAAGTACCGGAATTACAGACATATACCATCACATGCTTCGTTTTGCATGACTCGTATGTGGTGCTGGGGATCAAACCCAAGGCTTCGTCCATGCTAGGCGCACACTCTACCAACTGAGCTATGTCCCCAGTCCTAAAAATACTTCCTTCAATTTGATTGTCTTTTATTTAGAACTTGTTACTTTTAAAGATTTTTACTTCTGTTGACTAAATTAATAGATATCTTTGGTTGTTTGCAATGTCTTCATTTTGTGCTTAGAAAGGCATTTGCTATACCATGATGAGATTTTCATTTGTATTTTCTACAATAGTTGTCTTCTCTTGTTGTTTTACATTTAGCGTTTTGTGTGAGGCTCATACCTAGAACCTCATGTGTTAGATAAACATTCCTACATTTTTTTCATTCCTGCTGAATTGATTTATATTTTTGAAAAATGCCATAAGGTCAGTTCTAATTTTAGATGGCCCACCCCAGCATGTATTGAGTGAGCTCTTTCTACAGAGACTTGAATGCAGTCTTTATCATTGTGCTAAATCTTATGAATACTGGACGGTGTTTGTGGCCCACTGTCTGTTCTATTGATCAGGTTTCAATGCTTATGCCAATTTTACATCATTGTAATTATCATCTCTCTTTAACAAGACTATATAAACCTACCTTTTAATTAGTGAGATAATGCTACTTAACTTTGGGGAATTGCTCCCTTGGAGAAAGGTTATTATAAAGCTTACTTATAAAGCCCGGATTGCTTCACCTGGATAGCTGCTGTATTAGTGAAATTTTTGTTGCTATAACAAAATACCTGAGACCAGATACTTAATAAGGAAAAGTTTGACTCAGTGTTGGAAGCTAATTAAAAGTCCAAGCAGCATGTTGCTGATTTTAGTCAGGGCCCGTGGATTTTGTCACATCATGGATGGCATTGTGGAGGGAGGGAACACTTAGGAAAGAGATCATATGATGAGACAGGAGTGAGAGCATTGAGAGGCACACTCTTAGGCCAAAAACCCACTATTTCTTAAATTGCCAGTCCCTGCTGTGCCTATCAGATGCTTGATAATTCATTTTAGAACTACAGATGAGAGTTTATTTTGCAACACTGCCATGTGATTGAACACTACAGTATTCTGGTCAGTGCACCATTGTAGTCCCTGTGTAGGAAATCACTGGAATAAACACTGATACTAGCATTTAAAGGTTTTACTTAGAATTTTTAAAGACATAATCTATTAATGTAGTATTTCAAAAATGTAAATGGAAATTTTTAAAAAATACAATGAGAGAGAGAGAGAGGAAGATATCCCACCTCTGGTCTCTACATGTACACGCATAGGTAAGCATATGTGCATACACACACACACACACACAAATTTATGGTCAGCCAGGCATGGTGGCGTACACATTTAATTCCAGTACTCAGGAGGCTGTGGAAGGAGGAATTCCATGTGAATTCCATCCTCATTCTTTAGAACTCTTTTGCAAGAGAGATTTGGAAAACAAAATTAAGATCTGTTTGCATTTCAAGTTGCCTAGTCATAATTGTCTCCTTAAGCAAAGCTTTCAGTCATCAGTGATGCACTGGGTTATGAGAACACACCTTGCTATTTGGGAGAGAAACACACCTTGCCATTTGGGAGAGAAATGAATAAGAAGTTAACATGATTATGTTTACAACATTACTTTTTTTTTTTTTTTTTTGAGAGTCTTGCTATATAGATGAAGCTGGCCTCAAACTCACAGATCTACCTGCCTTCTGAGTGTGGGATTAAAGGTGTGCACCACCATGTCTGGCAAGTACAAATGTTAAAGAAAATTGCAGTGTTAATGCTTAAAATAGAACTATGGCAACATCTGTGTGCTTCTAAATTGTGAATGTTTTGAATGTATGTGACAGGACTATGGAACATCACATCTGGTACTGTGAGCAAAGGGTAACTTACAGTGTTACACGGCTGTTTGTCAGTGAGTGAATAAATACTTGATTGATTTGGTTAATTTGGTTTCTAGTAATCATGAAAGTAGAAAAAAGCTTCAAAGTTGCTGGTAACCCTAAAAGAATTACCAGAAGTGAGTAGTTGAGGGTAGCACTCAGGATAGGCTCCTGAATGTCTGGGTTCGATGATTGGTTCTGTGTCTTTTACAGGTGTGCCATTATCTACACAGTGGGGACCTCAAGGCTATTTCTACCCAATCCAGATTGCACAGTATGGGCTAAGTCATTACAGCAAGAATCTAACTGAGAAACCCCCTCACATAGAGGTGTATGAGACAGCAGAAGATGGGGACAGAAACATCAGACCTAATGAATGGACTGTACCCAAGGGCTGCTTCATGGCCAGTGTGACTGACAAGGCTAGATTCACAAACGTTAAGCAGTTTATTGCTCCAGGTGAGTCATGGGCTATGTGTTTGCTAAATTCAGATTGAGTTAGGGCACTGGTACTCATTTTTTTTTAAAAAAAAATTTTTTGTCTTTTTTGAGACAGGGTCTCCCTGTAGTCTCAGCTGACCTGAACTCACTATGTAGACCAGGCTGGCCTTGAACTCACAGAGATCCATCTGCCTCTGCCTCCCAAGTGCTGAGATTAAAGGTGTGCCTGGCAAAAAGTTTTTTTTAACACATTAGCAGATCCTTTATGTTATATAAATAGGTAGTGTCCCCTAAGTAGAATCCCAAAAAAAGAAACAGCTGGAAGAAAAAACAGTGCTATGGAAAGGAGTATTTACTGTGTCAAGAACCAAGCCATCGATTGAAGCTAAGATACAGGTACAGCTATTGAACCCTCAGGACCTGTATCCCATAAGAATGAAGTTCTTTAGTTTGCTTTGGTTTGGGTTTTGTAGTGCTGGACTCAAACCTAAGACTGTGCGTACTAAGCAAGCACTCTACCATTGAGTACACCCCCAGTCTCCTTGGTTTATTATAATATTTCAGTATAGAATAGTTGAATTTCTAAATTATTCTGCACTAATGTAAACTTTTTTTTAATGGTGAAAGCATCCCTTCATATTTTTTACCAAGAGTATTTTCTTTTGACAAAAAATTATAGCATTACCAAATAGGCCTGCTCCCATATTGAATTTTGTTAGTGCACTAAATTATCTCAAACTTCATATAAAACCATTTTCATTAATAAAATCATTTATAAGATCAAATTAACCTTATGCAACATTTCCCCTTTTACTGAGACAGTATCATTAATTAGGATGTAATGTATTTTCCTGCACTAATCAATATCCATGAAAATTAATGAGTACATTACTTTAAAAGACAGTGAAATAATCTTAGCACCTCAGGCTTAATTCTATCTGATGAAATGTTGTCAAGTCAGAACTCATTCCCTCCTCCCTCCAACCTTGCAGTCAGTAAATAAAGAGGAAAGGTTGTAAGACCTCCTCTGTATTCTCCCTTTGTCCTTTATTGATGATTGTGTAATTCATGGACCTTGAAAGCTACAATACAAATCTACTCATTCTAGATGGCCTTAAGTAATGGATTTAGGAGTGCTTAAAGCAGTGCAAATAAGAGGTGACCTTTAGTTTTTATTCTGAGGCTAGAATTTTTTTTCTCCTGTGGTGTTCTGTGATTCTCCAGTGCACAGATAATCTTTGCTTGTGGTAAAACAGCAGACTTGACTGGGTGAGAAGTTACAAGGAAATGCTTAAGAATATCTGTCTTATGATACCTAAGAAGTTATTGCAGCAGGAAATAATTACACTAAGCAAAAGACCATTTAAATTTGGGTACACTCAAGGAGTTTTAGTTTTACACTGATAGTGTTGCCTAGATTTGGGTAGAAAATAGCAGCCCTTCTCTTGATATCTCTCTGGGAGGTTTTCTTAGAACAGTCTAATTCTGCCCTGTTAAAAGCAACAGATTTCATTGATGCTTTGAGATGCCTTGAGAATACAAAAGACTTTTCCACATCCTACAGTGAGGTATCTTTCCTTAGCCCTTAATTCAATGGCCAGTTGCTGGAGATAAAATCACTTCTTCCAGTGGCTTTAAGTATACAGGGAACTGTGACAGCCACTTTGCTAGTAGGATATACTGTCTCAGAGTCCCACTCCATGTTGGTAAATCTGCTAGCTGAGAGTGGCATGCACATGTTGGTATCCTTGCATGCCTGTAGGTGCACTGTAAGAGCATGAGGGAACATGAGTTGTAGTTACCCAACAGCTGTTACTGGGAGCAGAGGAGAGGGAATAAAACAGTACGGCTGTGTCATGGAAACTCAATGTGAGGCATGAAAAATGTTTAGAAGATACAACTTAATGGAAGAAATTCAGAGCATCACTGTTGAGAAAGAAACTGGGACTTGTTCTTTAAAATATAGTTAGTGATCTAAGGCTTTGGAGGGCCAGGAGCTGAATGTTGGTGACATACATTTATTTGTTTGTTTGTTTATTTATTTATTTATTTATTTATTTATTTATTTATTTATTTTTCCTCTCTTGGGTTAGAGTTTGTTTTCCCCAAAAGCGAACAAAATCATGTGGCGTAAGGGACTGTTGTAATGTTGTACCCTTAATCCCAGCTCTCAGGAAGCATAAACAGGATAAGCATGAGTTCCAGGGTATCCTGGGCTGCATAGTGAGACTCTGATTTTACAAATCAGCTGGGAACCATTTATAAGTTGGTCAGAGTAGTCCAAGAGACTCCCAAAATAAAACAGGTGATTGCCAGAGCTCTTGGTTATCTCCCAGAACTTGAAGGGTAAGACCCTACTGTTGAAGACAGGACATACTTCAGACACAGGACTTGGAGCAGTGGAGCTGGAACTGGCCTGAAAGCCTCCTCCCTGAAGACTAGCTCTCATAGTTCTAGAAGATACTATGCAAGCTGCTAAGGGAGAAAATTAATCAGTGGTCCAACCCAGCTCTAAAGCCTAATAACCGCTGGGCACAGCAAACGACCTCTATTGGTGCAGTAGTGTCACTGTTATCTGGGGGGTAATCAACAGCCATCTAATTGGACTTAAAGCCCTCTCAGTGGGACTGAACTCATGGGTGGCACTGTAAGTATAGCCAGATACACATGGCTGGAGAGGTCTTAGATCCTAGAGAAAACCCTATCTCTGTCATATCTCTAGACAAATGAAATTTCTTACCATATGCTAAATATGGATCCTTATATTTACAGACAAGTGTACCATACAACACTCATCAAAGAAGCTTCTTTTTGCAACAGATGGAGTCTATTACAGAATTTCACAACTGGTCATACACAGAAATATATGTCTGAGAGGTGCCCAGTCCTAAGTGAAATATCTACAGTGGAACCTCTACATCTAATGCTCATGGAACATAGCAGAACAGGGGATGGAGAAAATATAGTACATCCCTCAGCTCTCACCAGCAAAGCTTCCTTATACAGCAGTGTGATGTACACAGAAGGCCACAACTGGCCAAGTTTTAGAGAATAAGAGACTGCAGAGTGTCCCTGCATAGGACCCCTATATTAAACCTCACCCACCCACCCATAGGACCCACCTCACCCAGGGACCATTGCAGAAGAGGGGCTGGAAAAACCTGAAAAGATTGTATGTCCATGGACATAAGAGAATCAGAGGCTTTCAGGCCACTGGAAGCTTGCTCATGTGAACTTGCAGCTATGGTGGCAGAATGCACAAGACCCAGGCTGACTCAATCAGGAAAAGACTCAGTGTGGAGCAAGGGAAATGGGCAGCAGACACTGGCCCTAGCCTAGGAACTTATGGCTATTGATTATTGCTGGGTGATGAAGAGTAGATCTTCTTTAAGATCTCTAGATAGGCTGACTAGACTATCTAGTGATGAACTTGCACTGAAGGACATCTGAATACAAATGTTGTACTGAATAGGACTCAACATATATGGCAGAATGCATGAGGTCTGGTGGATGCGGGAAGAAGTCTAAGTTTGATTAAGAACTATTGTATGAAATGCACAAAAACTCAAAAAATATTTTTAAAAAATCAACATACACACATGCACACACACAGTGGGGACCATTTTATAAGTCTGAAGCATATCTTCCTGGTTTTATTATATACATATATATTTTTTTGATAGGGTCTCTTGTAACACACAGCTGGCCTAGAACTCACTATGTAGCTAAGGATGACCTTGAACTCCTGATCCTCCTGCCTAGCTTCCCAAATGCTGAGCTTATAGGCATGCCCCACCATGTCTGGCTCGGTTCCTAATTTTAAAATTGAATATCTAGAACTTTTTGCTTGTTATACTCCATTAAGTTAAATTAGCTTTCCCAATGCATTTTTTTCATTTTACTTCTCACTTTTCCCTCTCTCCCTGGTCTAGCCATTCTTTCCCAGGCTTTTGGGTCATTTTTTTTTTCCCTGCCTGGCCTTCATCTCAGCGTTCATCCAGGTTATCAGTGGGACTGTTTTTCATTTGATGAAGTAGCTTAAAGACTATTCTTTTCCTAGATTAACTGAGTTGAATTGATAAATGAATTTATATATATTTAAAGTATACAATATGATGCTTTGATAAAGGTACATATTGTGAATTGATTACCAAAATCAAGATAGCTTACATATGGCTAGAGCAATGGCTCAGTGGCTAAGAGTACTGCATTTGCAGAAGATCTGAGTTCAGTTCCCAGCACCCATGTCAGACAGCCCCCAACCACCTAGAACTCCAGCTCCAGGAGATCTAAAGTCCCTAGCCTCTATGGATACATGTGGACAATCCACATACATACACAGAAACATAATTAAAAATAATTAATGAAGCCAGGTGTGGTGGTAATCCCAGCACTCTGAGATCTCTGTGAGTTCAAGGCCAGCCTGGTCAACATAGCGAGTTCCAGGCCAGCTGGAGCTACTGGGAGACCCTGTCTCAAAAAGACCAAAAAAAAAAAAAATTAATGAACATGCATGTGGTGGCACACTTAATCCCAGCCCTTGGGAGGCAGAGGCAGCTGGATCTCTGAGGTCGAGGCCAGCCTTATTACATAGTAAGTTTGAGACTTGCTGGGACTAGGGAGATCCTGTCAAAATAACAATAGTAAGAGGAAGAGGAAGAAGAGGAAGAGGAAGAAGAAGAAGAAGAAGAAGAAGAAGGAGAAGGAGGGGGAGGGGGAGGGACAGTTTACCTCATATGGTTTGTGCGTGCGTGCATGCGTGTGTGTGTGTGTGTGTGTGTGCGTGTGTGTGTGTGTGTGTGTGTTGGAAAGATGTTGACAGTCTGCTCTCTGCACATTTTAAGTGTACAGTACAGTATTATCTCTGGTCACCATGCTATACATTAGATCCTATAGCAAAAACCTTCTATCCTTTGACCACCGTCTCCCCATTTCCCTGCTTCTGAGTCCCTGACTACCACCATTCTGCTATATATTTCTGTGAATTCAGCATACTCTCTGATTACATTAGTAACTTACTGTTTTAATGCAGTTAGATTACAGTAGCAATCTTAGTTCCACATATAGTATCTGTCTTTGTCTGACCAGAGACAGGGTCTCCTGTAGCCCCAGCTGACCTAGAGCTCACTGTGTAGTCCAGGCTGGCCTTGAACTCACAGAGATCCACCTGCCTCTGCCTCCCTCAAGACCACTTTTAAATATTTATCATCCTTTGTTGACATGTACATGTGCCACATATGCCAAAAATAAAGCTGTAATAGCTCCTGGAAATAACCGCTCAGAAAGAGTAGGATTCATGGGTTCATGGACTTAGGGGATTTTAAACAGTAGAAAAATCAGATCTTTCTGTTAGTGGATTTGAAACCAGAATCTCCAACTGCACTGTGCTTTAAGAAGAGCTCAGAACTTCCCCTGCTGTGTTTTTGAGCTAGTAGACACACCATTCCTTAGGCAGCCACCCAGACTTTCCTGAATGGTGCTGGCATGTTGCATAATTTGATGACTGGGACTTCTTGATGACTCCCTCCTGTGTGTCCCAGAGCGCCCTCTGCTGGTGTTAAGGGTATATTTCATTAAATGTTTATAAAGTGAAAATTAGAATAGAATTCTGGGAAGAAACAGGCCTTAGCTCCCTCTTGTTTAGTAAAGATGGGTCTAGAAATATGTCATATGTGATCCTGCTGTCAGATGGATGAGTTAATACCTAAGAATAAAAAGCCAATCATTAGGGTAAACCACTTCACTGAGTATAATTAACCTTGAGTGACTTATGAGTCAGTGCAGGATCCTACAGTGTGTCTGGGATGTTGTCCTGAGCTCCAGACTCCATTTCACTGTAAAAGCAAGAAAGTACTAGTTAGAGAATACATGTTGACATTTTGCCAGAGAGAATGGATTTTTGCTGCATTAGAAGTTTACTATTGGGGGCTGGAGAGATGGCTCAGCGATTAAGAACACTAGTTCTTTCAGAAGACCCGGGTTCGAATCCCAGCACCCACATGGCAGCTAACAACTGTCTGTAACTCCAATTCCAGGAGATCCAACAGCCTTTTTCTGTCCTCTGCCAGCATTGCATAACATGGGTGCACTTACGTATATGCAGGCAATACATGCATACACGTAAAATAAAAATAATAAAAATTTAAAAAATGTTTACTATTGAGATTAGTTTCTAGAACGTGATGACATTATTCGATGCCGAAGTCTGTCTTGGTGCTCTCAGTCTTGATGTGTCTTCCATAATTGTCTTCTCCATCAAACACAGGAAGAGCCTTGGGCCACGTATATCTGTGGACTCCAGCTGGCAAGGCAATCCCCACATGCTGATGCTGTCCAAGCTGATCAGTGTTCACAGTTCTAATCTTTGCTCCTGGTGACACACTGAGGATCTCAAGGTCTGCCTGAAGCAGAGATCTAACTGTGTGGCTAGCCTATGCAAAGTAACCATCACTGAGTATTGCTTTGGGGGTATATTCCAGTGTCGTTTATCTTCCTCGGTCTTTGTACTTGGGCCCAGGAAGCCCTGACTCTAGTTCCTGCTATAATGTTAATTAATTTTTGTCTTTTGGCAAACTGTTTAACCTTGCAAAACCTGTAGCTCTTCAACTCTAAAATAGAATTAGAATTCCTGCTTTAAGCCTCGGAAGAGTAAGGATCAAATGAGATTGTATATGTGGATGCACTCTGGAAATTTTAGCTGTGTAAGGATCAGGATGTCCATGTTTCCCTTGATAGAACTTGTACTTTTGTTAACCTTGTTGCTACTTGTTTTGGGGGTATTGTACCTTATTTCTTTTTCTTTTTTTTTTTAATGTGTATGAGTGTTTGCCTGCATATATGTAGAGGTCAGAGGAGGGCATTGGCTCCTTTGGAACTGGAGTTATGGATGGTTGGTTGTTAGCCACCACGTGGGTACTGGAAACTGAACCCAGGTCCTCTGCAGGAATAGCTAGTGCTCTCAGTTTCCGAGCCTTCTCCTTAGCCCATGCTATTTGGTGTTAATGTGTAGTGTCTCTTTTTGGTGGCTGTAGATGAGCAGCATGCAGAGGGTCATCTTTCTGAGAGACAGCTTGTGCTGTGCGTCATCTACAGAGGAGAAACCTATGTTACAATTTACAGATAAAATAGCTTTTACCATTTTATTAGCATGTGGTAATCAGTGGCAATAGTCACCATCATTTATTTATCTTTGTTTCTTTTTTAAATTCTCAAAATTATCCTGCAAAGTAATATCTCTAACATGTGAAGAAACTAGGACTTATGAAGGACTATTTTGCCTTTTCAAAGCTAATAGTAGAATAAGAATTCAGATCTAAGGTTTTAAAGTATATGCCTTCTCCTCACCCCTTTCTTTTTATCTTATACATGAACCCATTGCTTTATTTTCATTCACAGTTTCAGGGAATATCAAAAATAATTTTCAACCAGGCGTGGTGCGCATGCCTTTAATCCCAGCAGTTGGGAGAGGAGGGCAGATCTCTGAGTTCCAGGCCAACTGGGACTACAGGGAGACCCTGTCTCAAGAAGAGCAAAATAAATAAATAATAATTTGCAACATCAAATTAAGAACATAGACTGTAGCGCACCATATTGGACAAGCTGTTCTTTGTATTTGGCGGTTACTTGACTGTCTCAGTTACTCATCTGTAAGGTAGAAGCAGACCTAGCATACACTCATAACTGAGGGTGAGAAAAGGTCCAAAGTGTCAAACTCTTAGAATAAAAGACATGAAATACCAGTTACATTAGAAATCATAGCTCCAGCTGACTTGCTCACTATGTAGACCAGGCTGGCCTCAATCTCACAGATACCCACCTGCCTCTGCCTCCCAAGTGCTAGGATTAAAGGTGTGCACCACCATGCCCAGTATTACGTAGCCATTCTTTGTAGAACTTCCAGCCTCTCTTTTGTAATATGTGCTGAGCCAACTTTGGGCTTTTTTATTATTATTATTAACAGAATGAGTGTAGTAAAATAATCAGTTGACATTAGATCTAGAAAACATTGATCAGCTGTTCTTATTTGCCCTGAATCCTTTTCTGTAAACCAGACAGGGTAAAAGATAAGACACCATATCCATATGAACACACCAAATTTCCTATTTATTAAAAATTAAAAATAGTAATCTGATAACAAATACATGTTAATTTTGTATGGGCAATAGTTGTCAAGGATAAATTGCAGTGGAATTTCAAGTACAGAAATATTTTTACTCTAACCTCTTTATTGGTCTCTTGCCCCTACAGAAGCCAGTGAAGGTGTATCCTTACAGCTGGGAAACACAAAGGACTTTATTATCTCATTTGACCTCAAGTTCTCAACAAATGGAAGTGTGTCTGTGGTTCTAGAGACCACAGAGAAGAACCAGCTCTTCACTGTGCACTACGTCTCAAATACCCAACTCATCGCTTTTAAAGACAGAGACATATACTACGGCATTGGGCCCAGAACCTCATGGAGTACAGTTACCAGGGACCTGGTCACTGACCTCAGGAAAGGAGTGGGCCTTTCCAACACAAAAGCCGTCAAGCCAACCAAAATCATGCCCAAAAAGGTGGTTAGGTTGATTGCAAAAGGGAAGGGATTCCTGGACAACATTACCATCTCAACCACAGCCCACATGGCTGCATTCTTTGCTGCTAGTGATTGGCTTGTGAGGAACCAGGATGAGAAAGGTGGCTGGCCAATTATGGTGACCCGGAAGTTAGGGGAAGGGTTTAAGTCTTTAGAGCCAGGGTGGTACTCTGCTATGGCACAAGGGCAAGCCATTTCTACCTTAGTCAGGGCCTACCTTCTAACTAGAGACCACATTTTCCTCAATTCAGCTTTAAGGGCAACAGCCCCATACAAGTTTATGTCAGAGCAGCATGGAGTTAAAGCTGTGTTTATGAATAAACATGACTGGTATGAAGAATATCCAACCACACCTAGCTCTTTTGTTTTAAATGGCTTTATGTATTCTTTAATTGGGTTGTATGACCTAAAAGAAACGGCAGGGGAAAAGCTTGGGAAAGAAGCCAGGTCCCTGTATGAGCGTGGCATGGAGTCCTTAAAAGCTATGCTGCCCTTGTACGATACTGGCTCAGGGACCATCTATGACCTCCGCCACTTCATGCTGGGCATTGCTCCCAACCTGGCCCGCTGGGACTACCATACCACTCATATCAACCAGCTGCAGCTGCTCAGCACCATTGATGAGTCCCCAATCTTCAGGGAATTCGTCAAGAGGTGGAAAAGCTACCTGAAAGGCAGCAGGGCAAAGCACAACTAGAGCTTGCAACCAAAAGCGCACCTCAGCCTCTTCTGAATGCGGAGGCTCCGGCTCTGCCTTAGCAGCAGAGCTCAGCAGGCATCGGCACATTTTCAAGGATGCATATTAGGATTTTTCGGGTTACAGAGATGTGATAAGAGGTAAGAGCCTGAAAACCAGTCTTCTGAAACAGTTGCATTCTGAGGGTCGGATGTTTAGAAATGTGGGCAGCATTCAGAGCAGAAAGTGTTTAGTTAGTGGACTGAGCAAAGAGGTTGCTCTCCACTTTTCTTTGCCCATCTTTCAGGCCCTCCACAGAGTCACTCTCAGTCTGAGAAAGATAGTGATAAGAAGCGATGGCTGGCCTGCTGCTCAGCACTCACCTGAAAAACTAGTGTGGAGCTCTTTTAAAATGTGATTATTTATATTTATACTGAAAGCAGACTTTTTAAAAAACAATGTGCTGTAATACAGTAAATGTGTGTGTAGCCTGGATAGTAGATGGTGTTCAACTTTTGAAAAGTATTTCTTTTCCTGTAGGTTCATTTCTTGGGAGTGAGTGAGAGTTTATTGCATTTGTTCAATTGTTACATATGGACACTTTTGGATTATAGTTTTCTTGAACTGTGTAAATTACAAACACAGCCCATGTTCAGGCTTCACAGTTCTGTAGTGTAAGCACAACTGAAACAAAACTGTTGACTGCACAAGAAATGACAAAAATGCTATGTTTTATGAAACTTGATCTACAATCAGTAAAAGTTTGATAATCATCTGTCCCTCCCTCTGTCCCTAATGCGATGCTTCTTTGTATTTCATTTCATACTACACTTTGATAGTTTTGTCCATTTGGGGGGGCATTACATGGAATATTTATTATAGACTTATACTGGTGAAGGAGCTAGTAATTTGAAGTCCGCCTTCTGTCCCTTTTAGGAATTCTTTTCCCCTTTTAAAGGGAAATTGCTAAGTTAATTCCTGCATACAGCAATCACAGTAGAGCCTTTCCTAGCTAGATTGTTTTGGGTCATCACTTTCCAAACCGTGAGTTCTATCAGCTTTTCCTCTCAAACTTAATCTTAAATTGTTTCAGCTATGAAATGGAGGAGATGCTATTACATCTGCCATCCATGTCATCAGATGTTCCTTAGGTTATGTGTGACCCTCCCATAAGGTTTTGTGGCTCTGGGGCCATGGGCTTTAAGCCCTGTGTCCACAGGGCTTTAAGCATGAGATTAGAGCCAGCAGGGATTGATTTTGCTTTGGCTTCTGTTTGGAGGACAGTACAGTGCATACAGTTTAGTACCATGAGCCCCACATTTTCTAGGACAGAACCATGCAGTTTACCTGTGATACCTGTCAGATGCACATTTGAGAGCCAGGTGGATTATCTACCTGCACACCATACCTTCATTGAATTCAGCTGCCAAGTACTGCTTGAAACTGAAGAATATGTACATATTTGTGTGCATGATATATATGTAAAGTACATTAGCATCAAAGGACACAGGAGAAAAGATCTGTGCTGAAGACATTGAACTGCCTATAGAGAATAAGCTTAAATTCCCAATTTATATGACCACAACTCTTGGTTTTGCCCACAGTGGAAATAGGTCATTAGGGTCCCCTTGCTTTTAACCTTCATGGCTCTTATATAGCAGCAGGTGAGCGTGCACATTTTGTCTCAGCAATAAAGATGGGGACTCCCTCATTTTTAGTTTTAGTGCCGATGTTCAAAATGTTCATCCATTTGGGACCACCTTTACACCTTTACTTTATCAAATTTGCTACTAGAATGGCCCCAACTTCTGCTTTGTGTTTGTATACTGGTCTTCAGACAAGAGGAGTCAGTGAAAACAAAGTGGTACTGCTTCTGTGACAAACACCAGTGCCTTACCAGTGCGACTGTCCTTTTCCACTGATGGAGAAATGGCAATTCACAGCTGTTGGTTTTCCACTGCCTTCCACGTTGCAGCAGCTACTGATCTGTCTTGTGATCCCACAGTGGCCTAAGAGGGCGTGCTGAGCTGTAGCAGCTCTGTGTGTGCAGTGCTTGCCAGACTTGAGACCTCTGAGTCATCTGGAGTGCAGGTATGCTTAAGTCTGCCGGGAAGCGTGCTCTTCTGCATGTTTGACAAGCACTGGAGATGTGCTGGGGGAGAGCTGGGCACATGAAGAGGAGCACTGCCCAGGACCATCTACTACATTTTTGCCTCCAGAAAACTACAGTTTCTGAGGCTTTTACATTATGTAAAATGTTTACTTATTCTGAGTTTAGAGAGAATGGGGAGGGTATTTTTAAAGTGTTGGGTTTTTTTATATTTTTCTTTAAAATTAAATGTATTGATATTGTTCACTTATCTTGAGTTAGCTCTGATGTTAAGTCTATTGCCACTTCTGTTGTAAAAACCAGCCAAAAGCTTCTGGACAGAGGTCATGTTTGATCCTTTAGGAGTTAGTGTATATAAAGGCTTCATCCCGAGCCACGCAGTGTTCGTGAGCAGGTGCAGACATGGCACATAAGCACAGCTCTCCAGATGTGGCGGGCCTTTTTCTTTGTTGTTATGCAAACTTTCCCAAAAGCTGCTATTTTCATCTCCTTGGAATTGTTTTCTTGATTCCCCTCCATTGTACATGTGGGCTGTATGCCATGTGTTAAATATGCAATAAAGTGTTTACTGGATGCCCTGCTGAAGGGTGGTCCTCTGTAAAGCTGTACAGACTTTGCAGTTTAAGCACAATGTGCACATGTTAGTTTTATATACAGCGAAACTTGATTTTTTGCAAATGGAAAGGTATTTTGTTTCTATAAAAAGTAAATGGGTTGTTTGTGCTTAATGTAAAGCTGCTTTATAAAGTTGTAAAATAAAGTTTTTATCTTAAAAAATATACCTGTGTATTTTTCTTTCTTTTCTATTTAGTTTATGATTATTTGAGCCCAGCAAGCAGATTTCTGTCACTCCCTGTTTAACCTGCAGACAGGGAAACAGTAAAACACAGAAGCTGTCACTTTAAGGAGTCTTAGTCAGTAGGGGGCAATAGCATGCACAGGACCACTTCAGAAAAATAAATGCAAACTGTAGTCCCTGGGGAACTGTGGTGGAAGGGATGGAACCTCACCCCTGGGCTCCAGGGGTGAGGACAAGTGGAAGCAAGGATGGGGTAACGAGCAGAAGCGGGGTACCCAAGCCCACCAGTGTGCGGACACCCTCTCCCTGCTAAGTCAGGCTTAGTAACAGGTTTAACTGAGAGTGCTCTCCCTGTCATTCTCTATATGTCCCTCTTCAGAATAAGCTTCCCATGATCTCTCCCTTCTCAGTAGTCTAGGTTCCCAAATACACAGGAAACCAGCCTGTGGCTTCATGTTACATTCTGTTACACACTTTTTTAAAAGTCATAAATGGGGCTGGAGAGATGGCTCACTGGTTAAGAGCACTGGTTGCTCTTGCAAAGGATCCAAGGTCAATTCCCAGTACCCACATGGCAGCTAACAACCATAACTCCAGTTCCAGGGGATCCAAAGCCCTCTTCTGACCTCCATGGGCATTGCACGACAGGTGCACTTACATGCAGGCAATACACTCGTACACATAAATTTTTAAAATTATATGTGTATATGTAAATCCTTAACAGTGTTGTTTTTGTACTGGAGTTGATCTCTAGTCAGCTGCCCTGGCTGCACAGGTTGCCACACGCTGCTGCCTGTCGCTCTTGGAGCTGTCCCTTGGCTCCCACCGTCAGCTGAAAAATAGCCATGTGGTTGCAGACTGTCTGGGGCCAGAATGGAATACAGGCTACTCTTGCTTTAATTTTGTAATTTCTAGAAAAATTAGGTGTTGGCCATGCTGCTCCAGTGGGCTGAACATCTCATGCTCATTTCTCCATTGCCCTTGGGGGGCAAGTCCTCCATGCCACAGCAGACTTGGCAGCCTAGTGGGCTCTCCTTTTCCGCCTTTGTATTCAGGAGGCCCTCACAGTGACTGAGCTGGTCTCTGTCTTCCCCCAAGAATCCAAAACTGAGTTAAATTTTTAAAACTGAAGAGGATACATGATGGAAAGCAAAGGTTTTCACCTTAATGGTATTCCAGGCCCTGGATCCAGTGCATTTCTGAGAGCAATAGGGCTGCATGCAGGTTCCACAGGGTATGGCTGAACTTGGTTCCTGTCCATTGGAACATCTGAACCCTGATAAACAGTAGTGATGCCACTATTGAAAAAAGCTGTCTGCAAAGGGTGCATTTCCCTCCTGTCTGGGCCAGTGGAGGAGTTCGCTAGAGCTACTGTAACAAAATGCTACAGGCTAGGGCAGCTTAAAAGAATACATTCATTTTCTCAATTCTGGAACCTGGAAGTCTAAAATCAAGCTGTTGGTGGGGTCGGTTTCAAGGCTACTTTCCCTCATGTGGTTTTCCTTCCATCTATAGGGTCCGTATCCTGATTCCATAAGGACACTAGTCGGATCGGAATAGGGACTGTTCTGTGACCTTGTTTTACTTTAATCACTTCAAAGGCTCACTCTCCACCTATGGTCATGTTCTGGCATACTGAGGCTTAAGACTTCAACCTCAATTGGGGGGCAAGGTATCACGATTCAGCCTGTAACAATCACTCTTCACACAGAGCACCCAGGAATGACCGTGTGATAAATAGCAAAAGCCCCAATTCAGATGCACTAAGAAAAGGAAAACACTAAATTGATGTTTTTAAAATGTACCAAGAAGGGCTGGAGAGATGGCTCAGTGGTTAAGAGTGTGTACTGCCCTTGCAGAGGACGGGGGTTTGGTTCCCAGGCACCCACATCAGGCAGCTCACAGCCACCTGTAACTCCAGCTCCAGGGGATCTGACCTCTTTTGCCTACCTCAGGCACCTACACATATACATATGCACATAGCCACACACACATACATATATCCATAATTTTAAACATTTTAAAAATATACCGACATAACTGGGCGTGTTGGCACGTCTTTAATCCCAGCACTAGGTAGGCAGAGGCAGGCAGATGTCTATGAGATTGAGGCCAGCCTGGTCTACAGAACCTGTTCCAGGCCAACTAGGGCTACAAGGAGACCCTGTCTGAAAATACACCAAAAACTGCCATTCTTTCATTCTTTTTACTTGTACTATTTCCATAACCCATTTTGAATACAGAACTTGGAAGATACCCTAAAGGCATAGAAAGATTTGAGGACATGACTTAGTTGGTAAAGTGCTTATGATGTAAGCATGGGGCCCTAAGTTCAAGTCCCGTACTCATGTAATCAACTGGGTACAGCAGCACCTGGCTGTACACTCAGCACTGAGGAAGCAGAGACAGGAGGATCCCTGGGACTTGCTGGCCAGCCTGTCTCGCCAATCACAAGATCAGGTTTGTTGAGGGACCCTGTTTCAAAAAATGCGGTAGACTGACTGAGGAAGACAGAAGTTGACGTCTGACCTCAACACACACTTCCACACATGTACAAACAGCATAGAAGTATGTGAAAAATGCAAGTTACAAGATTGTTCTTAGGACAATTTTCGTAATCCCAAATCTGCATTATTATAAACTGTTAAAAACAGCAACAATCTAAGGATAAAACACTGATTTCCATTTTACCAGTCCATTAAGGACATCAGGTTGAAAACGGATGTGAATTTAAATGTGTTGGTGATGAATTTGAATGTTTGCTGCTCAATTTCTGGTGAAAAGAAATACATTTGCCATCTGGAGAAAATGATTGATAACTAGTGTGTGTGCTGTACTTCCTGAATGGTAAATAGCAGCACCACTTTAATTTTACTAATCCTTGTCCAGGAGTGGAAGGAGTTTGCAAAATGATAGCTCTGCAAAAAGCCATTAAGAAGTAACAAAACAGCAAAAAGGGGCAGAGGAAAGTCCTGTAAGGGAAAAATAGAGTAGCCCCCAAATGAGGCACCCGGGTTAGGCTGTCGCTATTGGGCCACCCACGGTTCATTGCATCTAAGCTTCCGGTCAAGACAAGCTGGTGCCTGCCTGAGATTTTGCTCAAGGTGAAACCACTGATGTAAGAAGTATGTGTGGTAGGGGGGGTTCAGGCTAGGGAGATAACTCAATTGGTAAAGTGCTTGCTGTGAAAGCTTGAGAGCCTGAGTTCAAATCCCAGACAGCGGGGCTCAATATGGGGTGCCTGGAATCCCAGTGTTGGAAAGGTGGAAACAGATGGATCTTTGGGGCTCATTGGCCACCAAACTGAGCTCCAGGTACACTGAGAGACCCTGTCTCAATAAAATAAAAATAAAAAGGGGACACCAGAGGTCAGCCTGTGGCCTCTGCATGCCATGAACACATGAACACACAAAAATGAATGGCTGTTTCTTATCAGTCCAGAAGCTCCAGTGTCCATTGCTTTGGGAGCCAGGGAAGGAAGTAAATGCCTGTAGTGAGGTGAAGGTGAGATCTTGCTTATAAACAAACACACAGCAAACTACATGGCTTGGATTCGATGCCCCTTCTGCTACTCTTTTTAATATCTGGCAAGATTAACTCTTTGGAATTCAGTTAAATGCAGTGGGGAAGCCCAGACATCCCCAAATCCCATGTATAGCATGTCAGGCTAGGTGGAGGAGTCTCTTTACCTTCTTAGCTCCTTCAGGGGGCAGGATCTCCATCTAAGAACCTTCCTAGAGGGAATTTCCTGGGCAACACTGAGCCAGAATAGGTTTTCAGTTCCTAATATCTGCATTCAACAAACTTCCCTGGATTCGTGTTTCTGGCTTACCTTTGTTAACTATTTGTGATGCTGTCTCAGTTACTTTTCCTGTTCCTGTGATAAAACACCCTGACAAAACACCTTCAGGGAGAAAGGGTTTATTTTGGCTGACAATTGGAGGTTACAGTCCATCATGGCAGGGAAGTCACAACAGCAGGAGCTTGAGACAACTGGTCACCCCACAGTCAAGAAGAGTGTGCAGGCTTGTGCCCAGCTCACCTATTCTTCATACAATCCAGGATCCTATCCCAGGGAATGGTGCCACCCACAGTGGGCGGGGCTTCCCACCCCAATTAACCTTATTGAGATAATTCCTTACTAGTAAACATGGACACTTGTCTCCTAGGTGACTCCAGATCCCGTCAAATTGACAACACAAACCATTACAAAGCCCCTCTATGGTCCCTTTTCAATGGTCTCAAACTATTGGCTGGTATCCTTAAGGATCTTACCCAGAGCTCCGTATATTAAGATATGTATATAAGTGTGTGCAAATATACATGTAAACTCAGTGAATGATTCCCAGGCACTGCTGCTACAAGGGCTGCAGCAGTTCTGACCTGTGGTAGGATGAAGTCCCAACCCCGTGTGAGTACATGAAGCATGGATTTAGGGCGTGCACATTCTTTTATCTGTGGCTATCTAAAACAAAACATGTTTAAGCCAGGTATGGCGGCGTACCTATAGTTCCAGCTATAGGTGGGGGGTGGGAGTGAGTTTGAGACCAGCCTCATTCAGTGAGGCAGGAGGATGATGAGTTTGAGACCAGCCTCACTCAGTGAGGCAGGAGGATGATGAGTTTGAGACCAGCCTCACTCAGTGAGGCAGGAGGATGATGAGTTTGAGACCAGCCTCACTCAGTGAGGCAGGAGGATGATGAGTTTGAGACCAGCCTCACTCAGTGAGGCAGGAGGATGATGAGTTTGAGACCAGCCTCACTCAGTGAGGCAGGAGGATGATGAGTTTGAGACCAGTTTTCAGGGCTGGGAATATGGCTCACTGGCAGAGCACTTGCCTACTATGTGTGACTATAGATTCAATTCTAGCACTGCAAAGAAAAAAAGTATAAAACATAAATCCAGGTTATAGCTGAAATAGACAAACTTCTGAGCTTCTTCCTGCTTTATGCTTCCAAGAGTCCTCACCTTGGACTTCGTCCTCTGTGTGGCCCTAGACACTGGTGGAGCACTCGGCTATGTGGTGGCGATCAGGAGCCATGTATCCTTACAGAGAGGAATGGGAACCTGGGGCTCTGAACTGACACGAGTTTTCTCCACCATGCTGCCTTCATGTCTGTGGGAAGGAACAGGGCTCCAGAGGTGGGGCCAGCCCCCAAGGTGTGTTTGATCAGGGCCCCATCTTGTCAGCTAGTCTTGTCAGCCCTGGACTTGGCTCTGAAAGAGAGGGGATGTCTGCTCCTCTTGGTCCTCCTTCTGGATCTCATGACCTCTGAGCTCTCTTCCACAGTCACAAGGAAGAGACTGAAAGTCCACCCATAGCTCTGCCCAGGTCTAGTTGTTTTGCTTAAAACTGAGTTTCTATTTAACCTCTGAAGGTGCAAGTTACTTCATGGGTTGCAGGAACATGAAAAGCAGAGCAGTCTTACAACCCCACAGTTCCAGCCACCATAGCAGGGCAGCATCATGTTGGAGGTAGGGTCTGCCCACTGCTTGCCAGTTGTGTGGCACTGGGCACTTTGCCCCTCCCTACCTCAGCAGCCCCCTGGATGAGTGGACGTGGGTCCTCAGGGGCTGCTGGAAGTGGAGAGCCCATTAAGAGATGGTTTTTAACTGGGTATGGTGATAGAGTCTTTAATCCCAGCTCTCAGGAGGCAGACAGGCAGATCTCTGTGAGTTTGAGGCCATCCTGGTCGACATAGTGAGTTCTAGGCCAGCTGGAGCTACATAGTGAGACCCTGTCTTAAAAGAAAAGGAGGGGGTTTCCTGGAGCCCTGCAGTGAACTGAGGTGGAAGGTAGAGGTGAGATGTAGCTGGACATAGAGCCTATGAGTGGGTTGGGATGGGACAGCTGGATACTACCATAGACAGCTTCTAAGGACTGGGCCCTCTCCTGGCCCAAGATTAGTATAAGCATGTGTGTGTGTGTGTGTGTGTGTGTGTGTGTGTGTGTGTGTGGTGTGTGTGTGACAATGTATGTGTGTGTGTATATATGTGTATCTGTGTATGTGTGTATGTGTCTATAAGTGTGTCTTCTAAGGACTGGGTCCCCTCTTGGCCCATTCAAGAGCAGTATGTACATATGTGTATGCGTATATGTATATAATGTATATAGATGTATGTGTGCATGTGTATGTATATATGTGTGCATATAATGTGTATGTGTGTATATGTATATATGTATGTATGTATAATGTGTATTTTTTGTGTTTGTATGTGTGTGTCTGTATGCGTGTCTATGTATATGTGGGTATATGTCTATAGAGACTACTTAATTTCCCAGTGGGATTTCCCTTCCTGACATCCTCTGTCCACACACCTGTGGAGTCTGTTTGTGGGACAGACCCTAGATACTTCAGATTCTATACTGATTTTCCCCACTGAACTTTGCTCTGAGGTTCTCAGCAAGCTGCACGGCACCCTCCCTGACCAGCCCTCCTTCTCCTCTCCCCGATCACTGACTCCACTCTGGGCTGTGCGGATGGGAATGCTCTCCAGGCCTTCCATCATCATGGCTTCCACCCCAATTGGTTTTCTGGTGTTGCGTGAACCTGGTGGCTCCTCATTCAGTGGCCAGCTCCTTGGTGAAGGGCTTCTCAGAGCCACAGCTAGGGTGGCCTCCCAGGTGACCTTTACCACATGCTTGCTTTCCCTCGGTGTCCTGTGCACTGCCCCTCCTGCCCACAGAACTGGGGCCTCCTTGAGCACCCAGGCTTGACTCCAGGCCCTTCCTTATCTCTCAGAGCTAGGACAGATCTTAGCTCAGGAAATACTGGCTGCTTGATTAGTTGAACAAATGAGTGACTGAAGCTTCCAAGGCAAGAGATGGGCTGACGCTAGCCTCCTCACAACACTGACAGAGTTTTCTCTCCTCCAGTAGCAGCATCACCTGAGAGCTTGTTGGAAGTGAACCTCAGGCCCCATCTAAAACCTGTCACACTTTGTCATACCAGGTCACTGTACACACACACACACACACACACACACACACACACACACACACATGGGAGTCGAACACTCCCCAGTGAACTGATTGTCAAACTTCCCTATGCAATGGAAACACCTGGAAAGTCTGAAGATATGCTGATGCCTGGTTCCTTCCTCTGAGTGATTCTGGGTTAATCTGTGCTTGGTGGGACTGGACTACATAGCTGATTGTTAACAAGTAGTAAATACTGAAAAACCAGCTGGTGTCGTGCTGGGAAGCAGCTAAGCTCTGGCAATAGCCAGGGATGGGTAGGGCTTGGTGGGCGCATGGGAAAGAAGTGGGTAGATTAGTGCTTATGGAGCTGCTGGTATTAGTTGTATGTAGCCGCCTTTTCTGTTGGTACCTAAGGTGCTCTGGGCCGTTTTCCACCCTTTGTGGGACTCTTTCACTTAACTATCCCCCAGGGTAGGGGCTGATCCCTGTCAGACTAGCGCTGCCTCCAAGTAGCATCCCATTTTCTGTTCGCCAGAGTTTTCCACACAGAATTTTCTTCTGAGTATTAGGCCAGACATATGGGTTAAGGTGAGTCCCAGTCCATGTGTGTGCAGCATTTAGAGCCCTTTCCAGGCCTACTGGGCTCAGCAGACTCAGAGGCAGAAGTTGGGGTGATGATGTGTTCATCAGGGAATGCACATGTCAGTCTGGTCTTTGCTTCTTTATCTTCTCCTCCTTTTCTCCTTCCCCCTCCCTCTCTCCTTTCCTCTTTCCTATTTATTTTTATTTTTACATATATGAGTATATGTAAATGTACTACAAGCATGCAGTGCCTGCAGAGGTCAGAAGAGGGTGTCAGATCCCCTGGAACTGGAGGTACTGATGGTTGTTAGTTGTTTGAGTTTGCTTTCAATTGCTGTGACATAACATTCTGATCAATACCAACTTGGGGAGGAAAGGGTTTATTCAATTTACATCTCCCAGGTCACAGTTCATTAGGGAGCCCAAGGTAGGAACTCAGGGCAGGAACCTGGAGGCAGGAGCTGGAGCACAGGCCATGGAGGAACGCTGTTTACTGGCTTGCTCCCCTGGCCCCTGCTTTCTTATGCAACACAGAACAACCTGCCCAGGGGTGGCTCCATCCACAGTGGACTGGGCCCTCCCACATCACTCAACAATCAAGAAAATGCCTCACAGACATGGCCACAGGGCAGTCCAATGGAAGCAATTCCCCGATTGAGGCTCCTCCAACCCAGGGGTGTCAGGTTGACAACAAAAGCTATCTATCACCATGATGTGGGTGCTGGGAATCGAACCCAGATCCTCTGAAAGAGCAGCCAGTGCTCTTAACCCCTGAGCCATCTCTCCAGCCTCTCCAGTCTTCCTCTTTTTCTGCTTTTCTTCTTCCTTCTCCTTCCTCTTCTTTCAGTTTTGCATGTAGCTCAGGTCGGCTTCTAATTCACTATATAGCTGAGGATCACTTTGAGCTCCTAATCCTCCTGCCGCCACCTCCCAAGTGCTGGGATTGCAGGTGTACCTGTCTCAGTCTGGTCTTTCCAACACCACACTAGAACCATCCAGAAGATCCTAATTTGTCCTTGGGTTCCAAAGAACAGTTCCACTGCCTAGTGGAGGAAAAGGGGTTTGGGTGTGAAGATAGCCCCTCCTGCCCTTTCCCCATCCCCTGGACATGGGCTTTTACTCACAGTTCCTCCTCCTCCTTTACTTGGCCCCAGCAAGCTGCCTCCTTAATAAGACTCAGCCCTGGGGGCAGAACCATTGGTGAACTGTTCGCATATTCTCCCTCTGGTAGACTTGCACAGTATAACCAACCCCAGCCTCTTAAGAGTGTGTCAAGGGCGACAAAGAAATGTGAGAGAGGCCTGCCTGTGGCCGCAGCAGCCTGGCCTAGTGGCCTCCCTGACTGACTCCCACCTCTAAGCTGCTATTCTGGTCTCCCTCTCTGGCTCTTTCTCTTCCAAAGCAGCCTCTTAATAGATGAAAGAAATCATTCACTGACGGCTTTTCTGTCTGGGTCACAAAGTCACTCAGCTGGCACAGCCACCTCAAATCAATGTGCCCAGCCCTCTAGCTACAGCCTGGCACCTGCCTGCACTGTAAGCAGACCTCATGGCATATTCATTTTTTTCAAATGACTAATTGAATTTAAATAGACTGGGATGAAAGGTTGTTCTCTGCTAACTGCAGAGATTCGTCCAGCCCTGGGCAGAGACCTCTGGCCCCAGGCAGCCGGGCCCTCTGTCAGGAAAGCAGGACGGGCCCTCTGGGGAACTCTCCGAAAGCCAGGGACCTTTGACAGAAAACTATGCAGAGAATTTTAGATACTTTTCAGGAACTTGCTGTCCCAGCCCACGGATTCAAAATTCAAAGCTTTGATGATTTGAATTTCAGCCAGAGAGAGGTCTGGAAAGGATCCACAAACTCAAGTGAAACACCATCATAGTCTTCATATTTAAAAACACAAACTTGGGGCCTGCGAATAGCTCGGTATATACAACTGCTTGTCTTGAAAGCATGAGTCTATGAATTCAACCCCTAAAACCAATGAAAACAAACAAAAAAGCGAACCAGGTGTGGTGGCACATGCTTGTAACCCCAGAACTAGGGAGGCAGAGACAGGATGATCCCTGGGGCTCACAGGTCAGACAGCTTAACCCACCTGGTGAGCCAGGCCAGTGAGAGACCCTGTCTCAAAAATAAAGGTGGACAGTGTCCTAAGGTATGACACTAAACGTTAACCTGTAGCCTCCACATGTGTGTGCAGGTGCACATACACACAAAGACAGAGGGAGAGTAGTGCCGTTCACATGAGGGAGGATCGGATTGAGATTGTGGAGTTCCAGGACAGCCTGGGGTCAGAGCAAGACCCTACTTCAAAACAACAAAACATGGGCTGGGAATGCAGCTCAATTAGTAGAGTGTTTGCGTAGCGTACACAAAACCCTAAGTTCCATCTCTAGCACTGCATAAACCAGGTGTGGAAGTACATGCCTGTGATCCCAGCACCCAGGAAGTAGAATCAAAAGAATCAGAAGTTCAAGGTCAACTTTGGCTACATAGCAAAGCTAGCCTGGGCTACATGAGACCTTGCCTCAAAATAATAACCATTATTATAAAATAAGACTGCTGACTGCTCTTACAGAGGACCCAGGTTCGACTCCCAGCACCTACATGGCGACTACCAACTGTCCATTACTCCAGTTCCAGGGGAATCCGACATCCAATGCCTTCTTCTGACCTCCGCAAGCATTGTACGACACAAGTACACTCACACATGTGCAGGTATAACACTGATACACATAAAATAAAAATAAATAAACTGTTAAATAAATAAATAAATTGCTGCTAGATAGACCACAATTTTCTGGGCACATATACCTGCCCTATATTCCAGTTGATAATCGGCTCTGCCTCTCATCACTCCTGCAGGGCCAAGTCTCCTCAGCCTCACCTAGTAGGGGTTCCCCAAGTTTTGCCCTCCATGTTCTTGTCTGTTCTTCAAGGGGTCATCTCAGCTCCAGGTTCAAGCTCAAAAGCACTTCTATCTACAAACCATGCCTGATAGTCCTACACTCATAGCTGCTCTGCCCTTTAGTTCCTAAGCACAGGTATGCTGGGAGAGCAAGAGTTGCCCCAAGTCGACTCATGCAATTATCAACACCCATTCCCCAAGTCAGTGGCTCTCAACTGGAAGCTATTTGGCCCCTAGGAATAGCTGGTAATGTCTGGAGACATTTTTTTATGGTCACAATTTGAAGGAGAGAATGCTACTATCATAGAGTAGCATTAGTCAAGGACTACTAAGTACCTTGTGGAGCACAGGACAGCTACCACAACAAAGAATTATCCAGTCCTGATGTCAATAGTACTGAAACTATCCAGATCTGGCCTAGGCTAAGCTCCCTGAAGGCCAGGCTGTTATTGAATAATGTTGTGAGTTCCCAGGGTCTGTGACATGGGGTCTGGACTGTAGTAGGTACTCAATACATACATATAGGTGGGGTTTAATAGCAGGGGTGAGGGCAAAGAGAATCTCTTGACAGCGCACAGCTTCACACTGGGTTAGGGAAGCCAGCATAAATCTCCTTCATAGCCCACAGTACCACCAAGGCCCATTGACAGGACCTGGGTTTGCTCTAGGAAGATCTTCATAATCTTCTAAGGGTACAGTCAAGCTATGTGTTTGTGTTACGTGGGCTCTTGAGACTGCAAGAACATACCAGAGTTTCCTGAGTTGGAGGACCAGGGAAAAGAGATATGAGAATGGACAGCCAGGCCCTGGGAAGAACATATTATCCATGTGAGGGAGGGCTGGACTGAGACCACTCCAAAATCTTCCATAAGACAGTGAAGGTACATTCCTGTCTCTTTCCCCGACATCACACACCCACCTTCATCCAGACATTCCCACTTCCCCTTAACCTGGAGCTCTACCAATCCAATTTATCTACAGTTTCTAGGACCACAGTACCTTTTAGGAGCCCTGGAAATGTTTTAATTTATTTTTACTATCAGAAGACAATGAATAAAGTATGAATTGGGGGTGTAGCTCGGTTGTAGAGTGCTAGCATATCATCATAGGGCCCTTCTGCTCTATCTGCAGCACTGCAAAAAGGAAAGAGTTTGTAATAATAATAAATAGGAAATAATGGAAGCCAGGTTTGGTAGTGGAACACCAGATACTTGGAAGGAGAGCCCAGGAGTTCAGCACCAGTCTGGGCAGCCTAAGAGGAACCTGTCTTGACGATGATGATGATGATGATGAGGAGGAGGAGGAGGAGGAGGAGGATGTAGGTGGGGGTAATAATGATGATGATAAGGGTGATGATGATGATGACATTGGTGGTGGTGGTGGTGGTGGTGATGGGGGGGATGGTGATGGCTGTGGTGGTAGTGATGGGGTGGTGGTGATGGTGATTGTGATAGTGGTGGTGGTGGTGGTGATGGAGATGGTAGTAATGGTGGCGGTAATGGTGATGATGATGGTGGTGGTGGTGGTGGTAGTGGTGGTGGTAGTAATGGATGCACCTGTATTATCATTTGATTTTCCTTTTACTATGTTTTTGTGGAGGGTGGGGGCACAAAGGCCCTGTCTGCCCACCCTCCTGTCTCTCTCTACTCCTCTTGGGTACAACTCCATTGCAAAGCAGCTCTTCCAGTTTCTCCATGACAGTCCACAGAGGAGCCTTTTGGAAAACAAACATGTTACTAGAAGTGCTCTGATTTTGATGAATTTTCTTTGGGAAAGGACTTTCCAGAATAGACTCTATTAAGTCGATTGATTCTTTGATCAATTTCCTATAAACCTGTTAAACTATTTCCAATGTTTCCCTTTCTTCATTTCCAATAGCTTGAAATGATTTGCATTAGGAGCCAGTTCTTTTTCCCTTACATTTTATAGTAGAGATGTGTCTCATAGACCAATTCTTTTGTCACTATCAAATCTCACTAATAACAATTTGTAGTGTGGCAAGTTTTCTTTTGTGGCCTGTATTTCTACCTAGTTCATCTTCTAGGGTCAAATTTGGTCTGAATTCTGTCAAGGATATTTGATTCTTTCATGAGTTCTAGTAGATACAATTGATCTGATGTAGCTATTCACTGTTTCATGCATTTCACAAAAGACTTTAGAGTTTATAGTTATTTCTGAGACTAAAGTATGAGGAAATTGTGACTTATGTTTTTGAGATACAGCATGAGGTGACACAGGCAGTGAGGAGAGTAGAAGGAAGAGTTTCACAGCACTCTTGAGTTGCTGAGTACACACGGGGTGGGGGTGTCATAATGTCCTGGGGAGGAAGAGGGCAATTGAGTGGGTGCGCCTCATTGTACAAAGTCTTACGATATGAGTTCCTGGAGTCCCCTTTGCTCAACTGTGGTTCCAGTCTTATAGGATAAAATATTGATAGCCTCCATCGGTCTGCCACTGGATCACACTGGAGCAAGCCAGTCCCTTAGAAGCAGGTAAGGCAGAGAGCCCAATGTCTTGGGGCCTGGGAGGGACAGTTTCCATCTTCATGGTCTTCTTTGTGTTAGGTCTTCTCTGTGCTGGGTGTTCTCTGTGCTGGGTGTTCTCTGTACTGGGTGTTCTCTGTGTTGGGTGTTCTCTGTGCTGGGTGTCCTCTGTGGTGTTGGGTGTTCTCTGTGGTGTTGGGTGTTCTCTGTGCTGGTGTTCTCTGTATTGGGTGTTCTCTGTGCTGGGTGTTCTCTGTGCTGGGTGTTCTCTGTGCTGGGTGTTCTCTGTCCTGGGTGTTCTCTGTGGTGTTGGGTGTTCTCTGTGTTGGGTGTTCTCTGTGTTGGGTGTTCTCTGTGCTGGGTGTTCTCTGTATTGGGTCTTCTCTGTGCTGGGTGTTCTCTGTTCTTGGTGTTCTCTGTGGTGTTGGGTCTTCTCTGTTCTTGGTGTTCTCTGTGCTGGGTCTTCACTGTGCTGGGTGTTCTCTGTGGTGTTGGGTGTTCTCTATGCTGGGTGTTCTTTGTGTGGGGTCTTCTCTGTGTTGGGTGTTCTCTGTGCTGGGTGTTCTCTGTGCTGGGTGTTCTCTGTTCTTGGTGTTCTCTGTGGTGTTGGGTCTTCTCTGTGCTGGTGTTCTCTGTATTGGGTGTTCTCTGTGTTGGGTGTTCTCTGTGCTGGGTGTTCTCTGTGCTGGGTGTTCTCTGTTCTTGGTGTTCTCTGTGGTGTTGGGTCTTCTCTGTGCTGGTGTTCTCTGTATTGGGTGTTCTCTGTGTTGGGTGTTCTCTGTGCTGGGTGTTCTCTGTGCTGGGTGTTCTCTGTTCTTGGTGTTCTCTGTGGTGTTGGGTCTTCTCTGTGCTGGGGTGTTCTGTATTGGGTGTTCTCTGTGTTGGGTGTTCTCTGTGCTGGGTGTTCTCTGTGCTGGGTGTTCTCTGTGTTGGGTGTTCTCTGTGCTGGGTCTTCTCTGTGTTGAGTGTTCTCTGTTCTTGGTGTTGGGTCTTCTCTGAGTTGGGTGTTCTCTGTGCTGGGTGTTCTCTGTGCTGGGTCTTCTCTGAGTTGGGTCTTCTCTGTTTCGGGTCCTCTCTTTTTTAGGAAATTCTTCTATACATGCTGAATGACTCAGGGAATTTCTTAACAGTGCTGGGAGGCAGGCAAGGCCACTTGTGGTTTGCCGGTGATGGAAGCCAGTAAGACCAGTGGAACAAGTCCTCCTCTTCCAAACCCTTTCAGTTTCCCATGATGCTTCAGAGCCTCTCAAAAAGAGTGGGGTGAGAAATCAGTGGAGCACTCTCCCCATTTGGCAGAGGTTTTCAGCCTGGCTGCAGTATTACTGGGTCCTGGAATGAGAGCACAAGTGGGGAAATTGGGGTGTCGGAGGTGGAGTGTGCCTAGCATGCACAAGCCTCGGGTTCAATTCCTTGCACTTGAGGGAAGAGCCTACCGTGTCTCCACATACTTAGATCCGGACATCCTTGTATGTGCCCACGGGAGCTGACATTTATATGTTAGAGAGATAGCATACCTCCATGTTTATTGCAGCACTCTTCACAATAGCTAAGGTGTGGAATCAACCTAATTAGCCATCAATGGATAAGGAAAACGTGGCACAGGGATGAGGATGTAGCTCAGTTGGTTGAGTGCTTGCCTAGCATGCAGAAGGCCCTGAGTTTGATCCCTGGCATAAAACAAGCATGGTGGCACACATCTGTATTTCCAGTTCTTGGGAGGTAGAGGCAGGAGAATAGAAGTTCAAGGACATCCTTGGCTACACAGCATGTTTAAGGCCAGCCTGGGCTATATGAGACCGTGCCTCAAAAAACCAGTAAAAATTTAAAAAGAAAGAAAAGAAAATGTGGTCCATATGCCCAAGTAATATTATTCACCCATTAAAAAAATAGTATCCTGCTGTTTTTCATATGACAACAATGTGGAAACATGGATAGACTCAGGGGGGTTATGAAATTAGCCAGGCACACAAAGGGTAATTGCCACATGAGCTCACTCCTGTGTGGAAGATGCTTTTGTAGATATTGAGATTAGAATGGTTGTTCCAGGACCTGGTGGCCAGGGGGATACATTGGTCAAAAGACACACAGCTGGGCTAGCTAGCGGGATTAGCTGATAAAGGCACCTGCCACCAAGCCTGATCACCTGAGTTTGATACTGAGTTTGACACACAAGCTGGAAGGAGAGAACCAACATCCACAAGTTGTCCTTTTACCACCATGCATGTGCTGTGGCATCTACATACACATACACACACAAATAAATGTGCAAAAAATTTCTTTGAAAATGCACCATTAAGCAACATAGTGAATTATTATAGTTAATATATTATGTTCATGAAAAATTCTAAAAATTGATGTAAAATATCCTCATCCCCCAAATAACAATCATGTTGGTAATGTACTCATTAAATAGCTTGATTTAGTCAACCCAACATAGTTCACCATATCAGATAAAGTTTTATCTGTTAATGTAAAAATTGGGTTAGAAATTTAAATAAATAAATATCAGATAAGTAAATAAAAGTTAAAAAATAAATCTAAATAAATAAATATCAAAACTATCACCATGCTGGATAACTTTTGCTGTTAACTTGTCACACCTGGGAAGAAGGAACCTCCGTTGGGGAATTTCCTCTATGGGACTGTCCTGTGGGCATGCCTATGAAGCATTTTCTTGATTGCTGGGTGATGCTGGAGGGCCCAACATACTGTGGGGTGGTACCATCCCTGGGCAGGTGATCCTGGGTTATATAAGGAAGCAGGCTGAGCACAGGCCAGTAAGCAGCATTTCTCCATGGTCTGTGCTTCAGTTCCTGCCTCCAGATTCCTGCTTTGAGTTCTTGCCCTGGCTTCCCTCAAGGATGAACTATAATCAGAATGTATAAGCTAAATAAACTGCCCTGCCCTCAAGTTGTTTTGGTCAGAGTGTTTTAATACAGAAATAGAAAACTAACTAGGACAATTACCCATGGACTGGGGATGTGGCTTAGTAGTAAAGCACTTGCCTAGCATGTAAGAGGCCCTGGGTTTGATCCCCAGCACTGCAAAAACAAAACGTATTAATCAAACTCACCAGCCCATAAAAGAAAATTTTTCTCTTCCTACCTCAACAATATGACTTCAAAAATGACAAGACTGAATAGTTGCTTTTCATGTAGCTGAGAACTGCGTTTTGTTTCACTTTTATGATTTTATCTATCTATTTATGTGTGTGTATGATGTGTTCATGTGAGGGGGTGCACATGATACATATGTAGAGGTCCGAGGACAGCTCTGGGGAGTGGGCCTCTCCTTCCATTTTGTTGAGGCAGGGTCCCTGGACGTTTCTGTTGTTGTGCTGCAAATTCCAGGCTCGCTGGTCCTCGAGCTTCTGGGAAATTCTTCTGTCTCCACCTCCATCCCCCTGTGGGAGTGCAGCAATTACACATGCCCACCCCTGCATCTGGGTTTTTATGTGGATTCCAGAGATTGAACTCAGATTGTCAGGTTTGTGTGGCCAGTGCTTTACCCTCTGAGCCATGTCCCTGGCCCCTCATGTTCATTTTTGAGACAGGGTCTTGACACATTGCCCAGGATGACCTCCAACTCTTGGGCTCAGGTGACCCTCCTACCTTAGCCTCCCAGGTGGCTGGGACTGCCCCATGTTGGTCTCATATGACTGAAAGTTAGTCAGGTACTGATGACTGAATTTAGTCACTACAACATAAATGTTGGAATAAAAATAAAAAGATAAAACATAGTAAGTTACATTTTGTTTAATAAAAATTTGTTTTCCTTTATTTCAGCAAAATTTCTAATTATGTTGTTATAAAAGACTTTTGGGGACCTGGAGAGATGGCTCAGCAGTTAAGAGCACCGACTGCTCTTGCAGAGGACCTGGGTTCGATTCCCAGAACCCACATGGCCATCCTTAACTCCAGTTCCAGGGGAATCTGAAGCCCTCTTCTAACCTCCGCAGGATTGCACGACACAGGTGCACTCATATACATGCAGACAATACATTCACACACATAAAAAATTAAAAATAATAAATAAAATATTTTTTAGAAAGACTTTTGGGTCAAAACAAAAGTTGGGTTCTACTGGCTGCCGTGTCCAGTTAGATCTTTCTTGGATTGTTTTATAGGGGGTTTTCATCAAATTCAATTTTCAGGCACAATAGCAACTGGAATTAGCAATACATTCCTTAAAGCAGTTCTTAGATTCCTAAATGAACCACAAATTGTAACTGTCGTGGGCAGGCAGTGTAATGGACGCATGCATGATAACTTATCAGTAGCTTAGAAAACACTACACAGTAGTCTCACTTAGAATGTTCAGATCTCTTGGGCACCATCAGTGCAGTAGTGCTCAGAGCACCTGCCATAAAACAGTCCTTGCTAGAGCCAGGCGTGGTGGCTCACACCTTTAATCCTAGCATCAGGAGGCAGAGGCAGGTGGATCTCTGTGAGTTTGAGGCCAGCTGGTCTACATAATGATTCCAGGCCAGCCAGAGCTACATAGTGAGACCCTGAACCAAAAAAACCCTAAATACATAAATAAATAAATAAATAAATAAATAAATAAATAAATAAATACTCCTTGCTGATCTGTTATGAGGCAAGAGCTTAGGAAAGGATATTCCCCCAACAGACTGCTTGTTCAGCCACTATATTTTTGTAGTAAGACTTTCACAATGATGAATGATTATGTTGAGTCTGGGGAGATGGTTCAGTGGGTACGAGCCTGTTACACAAGCATGAGGCCCTGAGCCCAAGTGCCATGTGGGTATGGTCATACATGCAGGCAACCTCAGGGCTGTGGAGAGTGGACACAAGAGAATGGCTGGGGCTTGTTGGCCACCAGCCTAGTCCCAGGTTCAGTGAGAGATTCTGTCTCAAGGGAATAAGAAACTTGTAGAATAGGCCATTCCATATCCTCCTGCAGCCTCTGTGTATGGATGCACACACTTGTACACACAGGTGTACAAACAGTACATACATTTACACACATAAGGAATATGTTGTGTATGGGGCTGGAGAGATGGCTCAGAGATTAAGAGCACTGGCTGTTCTTGCAGAGGACCTGGATGCCGTTCCCAGCACCCACATGGCAGCACATAGCCTACTATAACTCCAGTTCCAAGGGATCTGACACCCTCTTCTGGCCTCCAAGAGCACTGCATATACAAGGTGCACAAATACATACATGCAGGCAAACTCATATGCATAAAATAAAGTTTAAAAATATGGGCCTGTGAGATGGTGCAGCAGTTAAGAATACTTGCTTCTTCCGGGGGACCCATATTCGATTCCCAGCACCTACAAGGTGGCTGACAACTGTCCATGACTCCAATTTCAGGGAAAAGGATGCTCTCTTTTGGTCTCTTCAGGGCATTTCATACACACAGTACACTTACATACATGCAGGCAAAACACTCATACACATAAAAAATAAAAATAATAAATAAAATATTTTTAAAATAAATATAGAAAAAGCATTATGTTGATTTACATTTTTAATTAGCGTTAGAACAACCGTGTAACACTTATTAAGTTCTTCCACATTTTTCAGCACTGGGAGACTATAAAAAGAACCCAAAATACATTATCTATTTTGTTCGTTTGATCAAGTCTCTCTTCCACAGAGAGTCAGTCTTGGTCAATAACTGCCAAAAAGTCTGTATCAATGAAACTGTGTGAATGGAAATCTGATTTATAGTTATGCTGGTCTTCTTTAAAAAATTTTTTTATTGCGCCTTTGTACATTTCATATAATAGTTCTTAATCAAATTTGGACCCCTTCCCCCATCCATAACCCCACACTGGACTTTATGTATTCCTAGCCAGTCAAGCATTTGTACCCAGATGTCCTTTTGTGCAAATTCATCCAATGGAGTCTAGTCAGCCTATCGAGAGACTGTAAGTAAGGCCTACTTTCCCTTACCCAGCAGTAATCAGTCTCCAGTAGTTCCCAGACTAGGGCCAGCCTGACACCCATTTCCCTCGCTCCATTCTGGGCCCTTTTCTGATTGAGTTGGCATGGGTCTTGTGCTCAATACTACCATTGCCACAAGTTCACATGTGCAAGCTTCCAGTGGCCCGAAACTTCTGATTCCCTATGTTCATGAACCAGTCCTGGCTCTTACAGTCTTTCTGCCCGCTGAGGGGCACAATGGTCCCTGAGGTGTGAGTAGATGAGATTTAATATAGGAGTCCTATCCAGAGACAAACACTCTGCAGTCTCCTATCCTTTAAAACTTGGCCAGTTGTGGCCTTCTGTGTGCATTGCACTCTGTGGTATAAGAAAACTACACTGGTGAGGGTTGCACTAGATTTCAAATCTCTCCCCCTGTTCCACTATGTTCCATGAGCCTTAGGTGTAGAGATTCAACTGTATATATGTCACCTAGGACTGAGTATCTCTCAGACATAGATTTTCTGTGTCTATCCAGTTGTGGGATTCTACTGTAGCCTCCATTTGTTGCAAAAAGAAGCTTCTTTAATGAGTGGTGTACAGTATACTTGTCTGTAAATATAAGGATTCATATTTACCATATGGTAATAAATTTCATTTATCTAGAGTTATGACAGAGATAGGGTTTTCTCTAGGATCTATGACCTCTCCAGCCATGTGTATTTGGCTGTGTTTACAGTGATACCTATAAGTTCACTCCCATTGAGAGGGTTTTAAATCCAGTTAGACAACTGTTGATTACTCTCCAGATAACAGTGCCCTTACTGTACCAAAAGAGGCAGTTTGCTGTACCAGTTGTTATGGTTATTAAGCTTTAGGACTGCATTAGACCATTGATTAATTTTTCTCCCTTAGCAGCTTGCATAGTATTCTCCAGTACTATGGGAGTTAAACTTCAGGCTTCCAGGTCAGTTCCTGCTCCATTCCTCCAAGTCCTGTATCTGAAATGTCTTGTCTTCAGCAGTAGGATCTTATCTTTCAGTTCTGGGAGATAACCAAGGGCTCTGGCAATAGCCCATGTTATTTTGGGAGTCTCTTGAACTACTCTGACCAATCACTGAAGGGAGGGCTCTCCTATCTGGCACTGTATTCCTTGCTATACAGGCCCCAAGTATTTGACAAAGGTGCCAAAAACACACAGTGGAAGAAAGACAGCCTCAAGAAATAGTACTAGCAGAACTGGATCTCCACCTATAGAAGAATGAAATTGGACCCATTATCTTTCACCCTGTACAAATGTCAACTCCAAATGGCACAGAGACCTCAATATATACTTGAAACTCTGAAACTGCCAGAAGAATTTATAAGTAGTACCTTCCAAGATATAAACATAAGAAAGAACTTTCCAAGTCAAACATCAGCTGTTCAGGAATTAGGTCAACAATCAGTAAGTGGGACCTCTTTAAACTACAAAGCTTCTGTACAGCAAAAGAGACAACCAAGGAAGTGAAGAGGAAACCCACTGAGTGGGAGAAAATCTTTACCAGCTACACATCTCACAGAGGATTAATACCCAAAATATACAAAGAACTCACAAAACAAAGAAACAAGAAAATAAATGACCCAATAAAAGATGAGCTATAGGAAGAAATAAAAATGGCTAAGAAACACCTTTAAAAGTGCTCATTATCCTTAGTAATTAGAGAAATGCAGAATAAAACCATTTTAAGATTCTACCTTACCCCAAAAGACACTAAATGCTGGTGAGGATGTGAAGAAAGGGGAACACTCATTCACTACTTGGTGGGAATGCAAACTCATGCAAACACTATGGAAAGCAGTGTGGAGAACTCTCAAAAAACTAAAAATGAATCTACCATATGATTCTGTTATACGACTCCTTGGCATATACCCAAAGGACTCATCCTACCGTAGAGATACCTGTACATTCATGTTTGTTGCTGCTCTTTTCACAATAGCTAAGAAATGGAAACAACCTAAATTATCCAACTGTCCTTCAGTGGACAAATGGATAATAAAAATGTGGTACATTTACACAATGGAATTCTACTCAGCCATAAGAAAAGATGAAACACCAGGCGTGGTGGCACACTCCTTTAATCCCAGCACTTGGGAGGCAGAGGCAGACAGATCTGTGAGTTCAAGGCCAGCCTGGTCTACATAGTGAGTTCCAGGACAGCTGGGGCTACAGGGAGACCCTGTCTCAAAAAGACCAAAGGAAAAAGAAAAAAAACAAGAAAATAAAAGAAAGGAAAGATGAAATTTGCAGATAAATGGATGGAACTAGAGACTGTTATACTAAGTGAAGTAACATGTGAATCATAGCTCCAATCCCTTATGTGTGAATATATCCTGATGTTACACCAAGAGCCAGGAAAATGATAGAAAAGAAACACAGAGGTAAAGGAAAAGAAAGAACTTGAAAGAGCAGGATAGTAGGAAACAGATGTTACCACGGGGGAGGTGGGGAAAGTGGGAGTATTTGGCTGGGAGAAGGGATGGACATGCAGGGGGCCATGGTGAGGGAAGAGGGAACTCAGAAGAGAGGGGATGGAGGGAGGCCAGTGTTATTTGGGAGAGGGTAGGGACAATGGGGGTGCTTGGACTGGGAAGGGAGGAGAGAGATTAGATGGAGGGAAGAGAAAATAGAGATGAATGGATCTTGGGGGACTAGGGAACCAGAGGGAAATGTGTTGCCTCCAAAACCCCCTGAGAAATACACATAGTGTCTTGTGGTGGTTTGAATGAAAATGTCCCCCACAGCCTCCAAGTATTTGGACATTTTTGTCCCCAGATGGTAACACTGTTTTGGGAGGTCTTGGAAGGTGTGGCTATCCTGGAGGAAGCATGTCACTGGGGGTGGGCTTAGAGAGTTCTTAAGTCTTGCCAGATCTCCAGTTGCTCTCTTGCTTCCTGTGCCTGCTTGAAGATATGAGAGCTTAACTTCTGTTGCTCCTGCTCCAGCCACCTCCAGACGCCATGCCTCCCTGCCATGATGGACTGTAATTCCCCTGGAACCATAAGCTCAAATAAACTTTTCCTTTTATAAGTTGCTTTAGTCAATGTTTCTCTCACAGCAACAGAAAAGTGACTAATATGTGTCTGAACATTAGTGCATTACGTATACCTGGTCTTCTTTTTGTTGCTGTGACAAATACCCTAGAGAGCAGTCTTGAAGGAGGAAAGACTTATCTTGACTCAGGGTTCCAGAGGGCTCAGTCCACAGTTGGTTCACGCTAGTGCTCTGTGCCTGACATGGAGCAGAAAGAACACCCAGGCAGGTGGCCAGGAAGCAGAGCACAGGGCACTGCACTGAAGGACTCCTTCCCCCTTTGTTCCATTTGGATTTCAGTGAATGGAGCTATGCCACCCACATTCCAGACCAGGCTTCTCATTCAGTTAGGCCTCTCTGGAAACACCCTCATATCACACCCAGCAGCAGCACAAACTTTACTAATCTCCCAGGCAGTTCTTAGTCCAATCCAGTTGACAACCATGATTAACTATCACATCACATACTGGTAGGAGCATTTTACTTCTTTATTTCTAACTTCATTATATTTGATTTCAATATCAATTTTTCTACATTTTTTTCTTTTTTATTATCTCTCTCCTCTCTTGCCTGCTATGCAAGGAACAAGTGCTGGACTTTTATTTTCACCTTAGCATGTGGCGGTCAGAGGACAATTTGTGGGAGTCATTTCTCTCCTTCCACTATGTGGATTCCAAACACTCTTAACCTCTGAGCCATCTCATCCACCCCAGGATCTACAGAATCTGTAATTCTTTTCTCTCTCTCTCTCTCTCTCTCTCTCTCTCTCTCTCTCTCTCTCTCTCTCTCTGTATGTGTCTATTCATGTGTGGGTGTATGTGTGCCATGGTATGTGTGTGGAGGTGCAAGGACAACTTTGTGGAGATGTCTCTCTCTTTCGGAAATGTGGGTCCCAGAATGAAACTCAGGTTGTCAGGCTTGGCGGCAGGTGCCCTTACCCACGGAGTCACTTCACTAGACTTTCCTGTGTATTTTATATGCACACTCTTCCAATTGGTTAAAAATTCTTCTCTAAGCATTTAGAAGTCTTTTTTTATTTTATTTATTATTTTTATGTTATGTGTATGTGTGTATTGCCTGCCTGTAGGTAAGTGCACCCATGTCGTGCGATGCCCACGGAGGTCAGAAGAGGCTGTTGGATCCCCTGGAACTGGAGTTACAGGCAGTTGTTAGCTGCCATGTGGGTGCTGGGATTCGAACCCTGGTCTTCTGCAAGAACAACCAGTGTTCTTAACTGCTGAGCCATCTCTCCAGCCCCTAGAAGTCTTTTGAAAGGCTGGGACTGTAGCTCAGTGGCAGAGCATTTGCCTAGCACTGGCAAATAGAAGCAAACAAACAAAGCACTTTCCGCCCTTTAGAAAATGATGTCATATATTTAGATTTGTTTTTTAGAATAATCTTTTCCTTATATTTATTAGTGCAAAGCAACAGTTTACAGCAGATAAAAGTAATTATAGATAGCACAAAAAAAGGTAAAACCATCTCATTTTCCAACAAAGACCATGCTTGCTCTTCAAGGATCTGCTGCTCTTAGCTCATCTGCTCATCTTTTTTGCATATTTAGATAGGGTCTCTTGTGTCTTAGGTTGCCCTTAAACTTGCTATGTAGCTAAGGACGACCTTGAAGTCCTGATCCTCCTGCTTCCACATCTTCGATGCTGAGGTTATAGCCTTGCACCATCATGCTGGTTTACACCATGCTGGGAATCGAACCCAGGGCTTTGTACATGCTAGGCAAGTTCTCTACCAACTGAGCTACATCCCAAGCCTATAATTGGCTCATCTTGTGTTCTATTCAAAGTGCATCTGATGGCTGTCAGAGCATTTGGCTGGCAGTCTTGTTGGTGTTTGCAAGTGGTTTGTAAGGCCATGTTTGATATGTCTCATTGAGATGTTTTATCTTGGAATAGATCCAGAAGTTATCATATGTAGTCATCAAATTGTCCAAAGAATGTCCCCACACTGACAGGCAACTCTAGCTCATATGAACTGACATCCTGAGTTAGACACAGTACAGAGAATGCTTCTGCAGTTTGGTCAAATATTCTAGCTCATCCACGTTATTTAATTTTTTCCTAAGATTTATTTTTATGGGACTAGGGACATGGCTCAGTGGTTAAGAGCACTTGCTGCTCTTGCAGAAGATCCAGGATTGGTACTTATCACACACATGAGAGTTAACAACCATCTGTAACTCCAGTTCCAGAAATCTGATGCCCTCTTCTGAATTTTATGGAGACCTACACATAAGAGTACACACACAGACAGATATACACATAATTAAAAATAAATCTTTTTATTGTTTACTTTTATTTTGTTGGAGTGTTTTGCCTGCATGTATGCATGAGTACCACATGTGTGCAGAGCCTGAAGAGGCCAGAAGAGGGCATCAGATCCCCTGGAGCTGGAGTTTCAGGAGGTTGCCAGCTGCCTAGTATGGATGCTGGGAACCAAACTCAGGACCCTTGAAAGATCATCAAGCTCTCAATCACTGAGTCATCCCTACAGCCCTATCATACACTTTCTTTTACAGTCATGCTAGTGGCGTCTTTAAGTTTTATCCTTGACAGTTTCTGTTTTAAAATTTTCTTTGAGACAGGGTTTCACTGCATAGCTCAGGTTGTCCTCAAACTCAAAATCCTGCTACCTGTGCCTCCCCTGTGTTGGTAATGATGGGTGTATACTACCATATCTGGTTATATGTCTGACAACTTTATTTTTTTAAATAATTTATTGAGAATTTCATACATATATAAGGTGTTTTGATCAAATCCATGCCCACTCCCTCCCCTCCAACTCCTCCCATATCTCCCTATCACTTTTTACTGATAACTTCATGTACTCTTTTTTCTTCTTTGATTTATTTTTTTAATGTGGCTTTTGGTTACTCTAACATTTCCCCCTCTGAAGAGGTAATCCTAAAATCTCTTAAGGATTAGATAAAAGCTCCCAAATATTTTTGACATTTTTGGCCTTTGGAAAAGAATATGTTGCTAAGAGGCCTAAGGACATTGTGAATTTTAGTCAAGAAATTGGCTACTTTTCCTTAGGGTTTTTTAACCCTAACTGCCTAGCCAATTTCTACCTCCTATTCTTATCACACCATCCTCTGAAGAGGTTCCCCAAATTGCCAACAGGGAATCAGAATGCAGACCGCTCTGGCTTCTTCCAGGCTGAACAGGGACGCAGGGTGAGGCAATTGGAGTATCCCTTCAGTGGGTCTACCTAAAAGACTCCCAAACTGCATAATCTTTAGGGGGAAAAAAAAGTCCTTGAATAATGAATAGGAGATGTGAAGAGGAAGTAATGGCAAGAGTAATTAGCATTATAAGTTCTAGACAGGGAACTAGAAAAAAGTCAGAACAGGGCAATTTTCAAAAGTCCATATGAGAGTCCATTGAAATTTCTTGACAAGGGCTTCCAAAAGCATCCCTCTAGTGGGGTCTTCCTCATTTTTCTTTTGTCTTCCAAGGCTGGACTCTAGAGTGGATTCAGGATTTGCTTTCAGATATTTTGATAGCTGTTGGAGTGGTTAGAATCACTGTCAACTCCCTCTCAAAGACTTCTAGATGGGGGAGAAAACAAATTTATCCATCATTTTAGAACAACAGCTGGTTGTCTCCCTTAGCTACAGGTGGACACTACAGTATTTCAGACCAAGATTTGAAGTCTTACATCTGAGCAGTGCTTTCTGATTCAGAACAAAATCATCAATGAGAGATTTTATTGACTTAAGCCTAATGTCTGGGAACTGGGAAGTGTAATCCCTTGAACTCTTAAAGAAATATACTGATGACTTTACTCTTTGGTTATACTTTCCTTTTGGGTGTTTAAGACCGTACAGTTGGCCCAAATAAATCAATTTATTTTTACACTTAGGTCATTTGAGGATCTGTTCCTGAGGGGTCACACGGGCTTGGGAGGAGCCCCTGGCTCCTTTCTTTTACCAGTTCCATCTATGTGATAATAAGTCACAGTTCCTGCTCAACTATGACTGGCTTCACTTGGAAGCATGGATTAGATGTTTCCTCTGAATTGACCCTCCTTTTTGTAGACTGGACACTGGTTCAAGTACATCTTGTGGGGGTCTCCATGTCCTCTCTGAACAAGAGGACAGGTGACTCACCACACTTACAGGACATTTTGAGAGACGTTCCATAGACCTTGGAGGGCAAGGGACAAAAACTGCTCTTTAAGTCCCACTGACCACATTAGTATAGGCCTCAAAGTATGGCTGTTAAACATCCAATAAGTTCCACCAGTTTCATACTTTTAATTATCATGTGCTATGTAGATAAGGCTTGGGTAAAAAAAATATTCTCAGATAAACCTTGACTAGATATATATTTTGTTCCTTAAACTACTTGACTAAGCCATGACCATAGAAAATTTAAGATTATATGTCTCATCCTTTATATATCGTAACAAACCTACACAAACCTTCATCACTTGCTTAAGCTTTCTCATTTTTTCTATCTATTTTGGAAAATATCTCCATTCCCATATACTTTTAACATCTTTTATATTCTCATTTTTAAAAAAATAATTATGAGGCATAATGGCACTAACAAACAAATTTTCCATCTGCTGTGAGACTTCTTTTCTTGGGGACGCTAAGCAATGCTTATTCCCTTGTAAGGTTCTAGTGTCAAGCCAATGTTTGGTTAAAGTTTTACTGGGGAATCAATGAATTTATTGAGCTTACTTACCAAGATAACTGAGGGATTGCTGAGGTGTATGTATGACAAGAGGGTGTGCACACTGGACAGCCTTTACCCAGCATGGGTCATGCCTTCTCTTCCTAGTCTTCCCCAGATTCAATGCTTATTCCCTTGTAAGGTTCTAGTGTCAAGCCAATGTTTGGTTAAAGTTTTACTGGGGAATCAATGAATTTATTGAGCTTACTTACCAAGATAACTGAGGGATTGCTGAGGTGTATGTATGACAAGAGGGTGTGCACACTGGACAGCCTTTACCCAGCATGGGTCATGCCTTCTCTTCCTAGTCTTCCCCAGATTGTATACTTTACCCTAGCCTTCCACAAATTGTATACTTTAGCCCACCCCCAAATCCAGGAGGCCAAGTGTGATTAGGGTCAAATTACATACAGTTGACTGGAAAGAGTGGCTGGATACTCCAGTAAGGGTCCAGTGACACTGCTTGGCCCCCCTTTAATGAATGAGCACAACTGTCAGCAAGCCCAATTGTGACTGTTTAGTGATCAGGCTCAGCCGAAGTCGTGATGATGGTAGTTATTTCACGCAGAAGGGACTGCTGTACAGCATGATCTTATTAAAAGGACCTGGAATTTAAAAGGATTTGGCGCTAGGACCCACATATGAGGGTATAACAGTTTCTAGATCCATCCATTTACCTGCAAATCTCATTATTTCATCTTTCCTAATTGCTGAATAGAACTCCACATTTTTGTTAACCACTCACCAGTTGAGGGGCACTTAGGTTGCTTCCATCTCTTAGCTATTGTGAAAAGAGCAACGACAAACATGATTGTACAAGTGTCTCTACAATAGTATGAGTCCTTTGGGTATATGCCAAGGAGTGGTATAACTGGGTCATATGGTAGGTTCATTTTTAGTT
>NW_008341028.1:9677647-9711452 GCF_000622305.1 Nannospalax galili
ATTTTGATTGCTGTTTGTGTTCTCTGTCTAATTTTGTGTTTCCTCAATTATACCTTTATTTATTTTCTTTTGTTGCCCCTGGGGTATGGTTGCTTCTCACTCCACTCTCTGTATTTCTTCAAGTATTCTTTGAAGGGCTGGTTTTGTGGACATGTATTCTTTCAGGCTATTCATGTCATGGAAGATTTTTCTTTCCCCCTCAAGTATAATAGACATTTTTGTTGGGTAAATTACTCTGGTTTGGCATCTACGGTCATTTAGAGCTGGGGACACTTTGGTCCAGGCTCTTCTGGCTTTCATGGTTTTCAATGGTCAGATGTATTCTGATGGGTTTTCCTTATGTGTGAGTTTTTGTTTTTCTTTTGCAGCTTTCAGTATTTTCTCTTTATTCTGTACATTTAGTGATGTGCTGTGAGGAGTTTCTTTTCTAGTTCTACTTGTGTTCTATGTGCTTCCTGTATTTGTATGGGAGTGTCTTTTCTTAATTTTGGGAAATTTTCTTCTACAATCCTGTTTAAAATCTGGTCAATACCATTAACCTGAAATTCTTCTCCTTCCTCTAGTCCTGTGCTGGATAGCTTTAGTGTCAACTTGACACACCTGGGTTGAGGGAGCCTCAATTGGGGAATTGACTCCATTGGACTGGCCTGTGGCCATGTCTGTGGGGCATCTTCTTGATTGTTGAGTGATGTGGGAGGGCCCAGCCCACTGTGGGTAGTGCCACCCCTGGGCAGGTGGGCCTGTGTTGGATAAGAGAGCAGGCTGAGCAGGGGCCAGGGGAGCAAGCCAGTAAGCAGCGTTCCTTCATGGCCTGTGCTCCCGCTCCTGCCTCCAAGTTCCTGCCCTGAGTCCCTACCTTGGGCTCCCTGATGAACTGGGAGATGTAAGCTGAATAAACCCTTTCCTCCCCAAGTTGGTAGTGGTCAGAGTATTTTGTCACAGCAATGAAGAACAAACTAGGACAAGTCCTATGATCTGAGATTTGGACTTTTCATGGTGTCCTACATCTCTTGCATATTCCATTCCTGTGTTTTATAAAATTTTCCATAATCTTTGCTTGAGTGGTCCAATTCTTCAACTTTATCCTCCAGTGTTGATGTTCTGTTTTCCATTTCATTCATTCTGGAGGTGAGACTTTCCCCTTGTTTCAGATCAGCTTATTGAGTTTTTCACTTCCTTCTTCATTTCTGCCTGAGTTTTCTTCAATGTTTCTCTTTTGTGAATTCATTCAGAAGTTTATCCCTATCTTCTTTTAGCTCTTTGATTTGTTCATATGTTTTTTTAAATTCATTGAATTCCTTGATCATGTTTATGATTGTTCTTTTAAATTCAGTGACCTGGGTTATCTCTAGGGGGTTCTCCTTGTAGAACTCTTCTGCAGGATTGGTGGGGTTTAGTGGGGACATGGTGTTTTGGCTTTCCATTTTATTATTCTTTCATTGTGACTTTGGCATGTGAATTTCTTTTGTTGTTTATGATTCTGACATGAGAATTAAATTGAAGTATGCTTCCGTTTGTATTATCTGGGTGCCTAGATTCTTTCTTTATTGGTTATGTAAAGCTGGTTGGTACAGGGTTCAGGTTCTCTCAGGTTTAATTTGGGGGGAACCGATGGTTTCAGATCAGCTATTCAGGAGTACCCCCAGAAGCCTAATGCAGGTTCAGGTCAGGTACACGCAGGCTTCCTTCACCACGTGGAGACAGGATCTGGGCGCTTTTCAGATCTGCTATTCAGGAGTACCCACAGAAGCCCAATTCAGGTTCCAGTCAGGTACACTCAGGCTTCCTTCACCTCATGGAGGCAGGATCTGGGTGCTCTCAGGCAGTCCTGTGCATTGTCAACCCCTATGCCAGAGGGAGGCCAGAGGGAGGCCAGAACTCAGCACTCTCTGAAGGTCTGCTGAGATCAGAGCCTCTACACTGATGGAGGTTGAAACCCACCCTCTCAGGCTGTCTGCTAGGATCTCAGCCTTAGCCTACCAAACCCAGATCTGCCCTGGAGCCTTGGGAGGGGCCTCATGAACTCCCAGGTAGGGGGGACGGGTATGGTGCAATTAGGGGAAGCTCACCACCACATGGAGGCAGTCCCCTGGGTTCTCAGGCCCTCTGCCAGAGGGAGGCCAGAACTTGGCACTCTCTGGCAGTCTGCTGAGATCAGAGCTGCTACACGGATGGAGGTCAGAATCCACCCTCTCAGGCTTGCCTGACAACTTTAAGAGATTAAAATCTTCTGGTCATGGTGGCACACATCCTTAATCCAGCACTCAAAAGGCAGAAGCAGGCAAATCTCTTGTGTGTTCACATATTGATTTCCAGGCCAGCTGGGGCTACAGGAAGACCCTGTCTCAAAAGACCAGAGAGAAAGAGAGAGAGAGAGAGAGAGAGAGAGAGAGAGAATCTTGAGTTCACAATCCTCCTGCCTCAGCCTACTGAATGCTAGGGTTACAGGCATGCACCACCATGCCCAATATTATCTATAACTGAAAGTGATTTATTCCATTTGTTACTTTAAATCAAAACCTTTACCAATGAAGCACTCCTGAATTTTGACTTGGTTTTCTTTTTCTTTAAAAAAAAATTTAAATTATGTGTGTGTGTGTGTGTGTGTGTGTGTGTGTGTGTGTGTGTATGTGATGTGCACATGAGTGCAGGTGCTATCGGAAACCAGAGGTTTTGGATCCGTTGTGAGTCACCTGATATGGTTGCTAGGAAGTGAACCTGGGTCCTTGGAAGAGAAATACCTGCTCTTAACTGCTGAACCATCTCTACAGCCCAGTTTTCCTTTTATGAAGTTCAAAAATTAATAAACAGTCACACAATGTGACTTTTGTTCCTGGCACAAACTGATTGATCTGAGTAATATTTACTTCAAAGAAAATTTATGCATAATTTCTTCTCTCACTTTTGATACTACCACATTATCTCATTTTAATTCTACATCTTCTGTATTATTAATTTCAATTTTTAAAAATGCAGTCTTATATGTTTAGCTATTTTACCCTCAAAGTTGAAAGCCATTTTTACTAAACTTAGATTTTATTTTGTTTTCTGCGAATGTCATTGGTGTTTCCTTGAATCCAAATTAAATGTTTAGCTGAATACAGGGCAGAAAATTGCATTTATTTATGTATTTCTTTACTTCTGTGTGTATGTGTGAGGATACACACATGCCATGATATGGGGTGAAGGTTAGAGAACAACTTACAGGAGTCAGTTCTGTCTTCCCATCATGTGGGTCTTGGGGATTGGACTAAGTCGTCTGGCTTGGCAGCTAAGTACCATCCTGATGGCCCCAGAACTACATTCTTTTCAGAACATCCTTGTTCACTTGCCCTTGCTGAGGACTATGAAGGGTTGACTGTTTATTCAACCCTGCTCCATTTATAGCAATTGTGTGCTTTGAGGGCACACCTAGCCTGTTCATCTTTGTTGGTGATTTAAAATGTTAAACAGACCACCCCTCTCAAGGTTTTCGATTTCTTCTCAGGATTTTTTGAGTTCCATTTTCATAATCATTCTTTCTCTCATGATCTCTGTCTCTCTTCATTCTCAATGATCCAAAGAGTCATAAAATACAATCTGTGGGGCCATAAAATACAATCTGTGGGGGCAGCGAGATGGCTCAGCTGGTAAAAATGCTTGCCATGCAAGCCTGACAACCTGAATTTGATCCTCAGAACCCAAATAAAAAAGCCAGATATGGTGCTGTGTATCTGTTATCCCAGCCCTCCTACAGCTAGGTAGGAGGTGGAGACTGGAGAGTTGCCGGGAAGCTCACTGACCGGCAGAAACAAGAGGGACCCTTCCTCAGCAGGGAGGAATGAGAGGGTTGATTCCTGAAATTTGTCTTCTGCCTTCCACATGCTATGCCATGAGTACATGCACATACACACACACACACACACACACACACACACACACACCATACACATTCACACATACTATTAATAAACACATATATAAGTATTTTAAGAATAAAATTTATTAGCACACAAGAGGCAGAGACAGGTGTATCTCTGAGTTTGAGGCCAGCCAGGGCTACATAGTAAGATCATGTCTCAAACAAGCAACAAAAAGAAATAAATCACAAAAAACCAATTTGTTATAGTCAGATCATAGCATTTGAACTTATTTTCATCATAAAATGGAAATGAAATCAACTGAAAAAGTTAATTCTTTTGAAAATGTATGTGGAAAATAACTTTATTTTCCCAGCTTCAGTTCAGGACCAAGGCCTCAGTCAAGGTCTGAACCGTTCCGCGGGTGCCACCTGCAGGGCAGTAGAGGCCCTGCAAGAAGATGCTGCAGGGAACAGAGCCAGCGACCCTAAGCAGCGCATTGGCTGCCGGCCTGGCATCCAGCGTGGGAAGAAAGGATGCTTGGGTATGCACAACCAGGAGCTAGCTTCTCTGTTCTCCCTAACTGAAGCTGGGACAGCCTGATCTCCATCCACTCTAACTCTCCGGGAACCTCCAGCTCCGGGTTGCACCCCAAGCCCCAAGGCCTGAAGGAGCCAGAAAGAGCTGTCATGGCAGGTCTGAAAACCCCAGTCTAATTTGAAACAGTCCTCAAGCCCAATGAGTCAGAGCCCTGCCCCCTACCTACCGTCTTCTCAGCTATTTCTTTGGCTTCTTCCTCTGGCAGAAGGAAAGTTCTTTCCAGTGTCTCACCACAGTCCCTCTGATTGCAAAGGAAAGCCTTTTCATCAAGCAGGGCATCAAGCAGACCAGGACATCACCAAGATTTCTTTCTTCAGGCAGGGTCTCACTATGTAGCCCTGGCTGACCTGGAACTCACAGAGATCCATCGACCTCTTCCTCCATTTTCCCTGCATGCTGGGATCCAAGAATGTTTTGTAGGGGTGGGGTTTCCAGTTAGACAGTTCTGTGCAAATGTGTCAGGGAGTTCCAGGCTATTCCAGTTAGCCCAGTCCCTCTGCCACTGCTACAGCCAAGCCCTTTTCCTCCTTAGGAAAGCACTTGCTTGTGAACCCTTCACACTTCCTGTTCCCAAATTGCACCCACAGTCCCCCGCCCCCAAGCCTGCAAGATCAGAACTGCCATTAATGATTGTCACGTGAGGATACAGGATTAGAGACATGAGTGACTTGCTCCAGTGTATCTCATCTGTGGGAGGGCAGTGTGGTGTAAGCTGGCATTCCTGCATAATAACCCGTGTTACTGCAGCCACCGGTGTGAGCATCGACCCTGGAGCATACACTTCAAGAGTGACTGGGACAGCTGGACATCTACTTCAAAACAGAACAAAAATAAGGACCTCACATGTCCACACCTCACTCAAAAACTCAACTCACCATGGAGCATAGCCCTCCGGGGTGAAATGCAGACTTCTCTAACCCCTAAAGACATAGAAGAAAATATCTATGGCCTTTGGTTAGGCAAAAAGTTCTCAGACACCAAATACATAATCTATAAAAGAAAATGTTGTCCGGCAAACGAGAGGACTTAGTGGGTAAAGGTGCTTGCTGTCAAGCCTGTCAACCTGAGTTTAATCCCCTAGCCCAACATGATAGAAGAGAACCACTTCCTCCTGCAAGTTGTCCTCTGACCTCCACATGTGTGGTGTGGCATGTGTGTACCCACACGCATACAAAAACACACATGAAAATAAATATATGTAATTTTAAAAATTAAAAGCAAAACTCATTAGAGATTATCAATATTAAAACATTTTTCCTTTGCCAAAGACACTGAAAATAAATTATAATCCACAGACTTGGAGAAAATATTTACAATCATGTTTAACAAAGGATTTATTCCATAATATGCACAAAAGTATGAATATGATGGTGCACGTTGTGTGATCTGGTTTCTTGGGAGGCTGAGGTAGGAGGAACACATGTTCGAGGCCAGCTTGGGAAACTTAGTGAGATCTTGTCTTAAAATAACAGCCAAAAAAGGACTAAGGATGTAGCTTAGTGGAAGAGTGCTTACCTAGCAGATACAAGACTCTGGATTCAATCCTCAGCATGCACACCCAACAGACAGACAGACAGACACACACACACACAAATTTAAATTTTTAAATATATTTTATTTTTTATGCATATGAGTGTATTGTCTGCATGTATGTTGAGTGCACCCATGTTATGCAATGCTGGTAGAGGTCAGAAGAGGGCGTTGGATCCCCTAAAACTGGAGTCATGAATGATTGTTAGCCGCCATTTGGATGCTGGATATCAAACCCGGGTCCTCTGCAAGAGCAGCCAGTGCTCTTAAAACAGGCAAACTATTTAACAGATACTTCACCCAAGAAGAGATGAAGATGACAGTGGAGACATGAAATAATGCTGAATGTGAACCTCAGTAACCAAAATGAAAACTCCACAGAAATAGACCACACACTCCAAGATCAGCGACTAATTAAACAAATAATATGAGGTTGTGTAACAACATCATTGTAACTGAACATCGTCCATCCTTTAAAAATAGCTTGAACATGTCATGAGAAGCACATATATGAAATCATTAAACATAACATGGCAAGTAAGAGAAGGAAAACTTAAAGATGTAGGTTGGGCTAACCCAAATATTATGCAAACATTGAATTAATTTTAAATAAAAACTGAATTACATATATATTTATATATATGGTTCATTTCTGGTATGGCAGCTAAACAATTGTAGGAATTTCTGTTTCTTTTTAACATTATTCATTTGTGTGTGTGTGTGTGTGTGTGTGTGTATGAATGTGTGGCACTATATCATTGTATGTGGAGGTCAGAGGATAACTTTCCAAAGTCAGTTTTCTTTTTTCAAGTATGGATTTTGGGATCAAACTCAGGTCATCAAGCTTGGTGGCGTCTTTCCTTTCTGAGCCATCTTGATGCCCTCCCTCCCTTTTCGAGACTGGAGAAATGGCTCGGCCATTAAGAGCATTTCCTGCTCTTCCAGAAGGCCCACAGGTTTGGTTCTAGCACCTACATCAGGAGACTCACGATCACCTGTAACTCTAGCTCCAGGAGATCCGATACCCACTCTGGCTTCTGAGGGCACCTGCACATACATGGCATACACTCTCACACACACACACATGCACATAAATAAAAACAAAAATATTTTTTAAAGATTAAAAATAGGAGATGGGGAGATGGCTCAGCAGTTAAGAGCACTGGCTGCTCTTACAGAGGACCTGGGTTCAGGTCCCAGCACCCACATGGTGGCTAACAACCATCCATAATTCCAATTCCAGGGGTATGATGCCCTCTTTTTGGTCTCTGTGGGCATTGTATGACATGGGTGCACTTACATACATGCAGGAAATACACTCATACACATGAAATTTAAATAAATAATAAACATTTTTTAGATTGAAAAATAAAAAAAACCTTGTCAATTAAAGAGACAGGTTTGCCAGGCATGATGCATGTCTTTAATCCCAGCACTCAGGAGGCAGAGGCAGGCAGATCTCTGTGAGTTCAAGGCCAGCCTGGTCTACATAGTGAGTTCCAGGCCATCTGGGGCTACAGGGAGACCCTGTCTCAAAAAGACAGAGAGAAAGAGGGGGGGGGTTGTTGTTGTTGTTGAGACAAGGTCTCCCTGTAGCCCCAGCTGGCCTGGAACTCACTATGTAGACCAGGCTGGCCTTGAACTCACAGAGATCCACCCGCCTCTCTTCCTCAGGAATGCTGGGATTAAAGACACTGTGTCACCATGCCCGGCTAAGAGACAGGCTCTTGCTACATAGCCCTGGCCAGCTATGTAGCAATTTGGCCGCACACGTACTGAAATACTCCTGCCTCTGCCTCCCAAGTGCTAGGATTAAGAGCATGTGCCACCACGCCCAGCTAAAATTTTAGCTCTTTTTACTTTTTAGTTTTGACCTAAATAGTTTCGAACATACCCATAATTACTTTTGTAAATTATTTAGTTTCCCTCAAGAGGAGGGGCATGCCTAGATCTGAATCCCTACAACCTGATTATCATTGTGTCCTTTGCAGAGTTGCCACCCCAGAGCTCCCATCCAGGGTCCCCAGACGGGTTCCCCTACCAGCGGCTTTTCCCAGGGCCTGCCTCTGCCTTCAGCTGTCAGTCAGCTGCCCACCCTCCTGCCTGGCTGTCTCCTGTTCCTCTCCTCCTCTGTCTTTGTGCCTCTCTCTCTTTTTTGATGGAAGATTTGGGGGCTTCCTCATCCTCATTCCACCTTTGTGGGATTTCTTTCACATCTTTGGTACCAACACCCAAGACACCCACATCATCCTGGCCACAGGTACTTATGGGTGTCTCTGGTGAGGCACTGTTTCAGACCTGAGGACCCAAAGGTCTGTTTCCAGGAACCCGATGTTCTAACAGAGGAACCAGGCAGCGAACACATCAACCAGCAAATGAAATGAATGGGTTATCTTCAGAATCTGTGTGAACAGGACCCTGAGATAGCTAAGCACACGGGAAAATTGCAAGCCACAGTGTTCCATGTGGTGCCCATCAGCAGCTCAGCATCTATCAGGCACCTGTTAGAAGTATGACTTTCTGTCAGTCCAGACCTATTGAATCAAAACCTCCATGTCCAGGGCCTGGCATCTCTCTTTAACAAGCCTTCTGGGAGATTCTGCCACAGTCCCCAAAGGGCTTCTCAAGGTTAAGGACCACTTATCTTGATGTTTTCGGCTGTCGCAAATCAACACAAATGCAGTGACTTAAAATAATATGAATGTATTGTCTAATAGTTCTGGGGTCAGACGTCTAAAATCAAACTCACTGGGCTGAACTCAGATGTTGAGAGGGCTAGTTCTTTATGGGGTCCTGGTCTTTATGAGAGTCAGTTTTCTGGCCTTTTCTAGTTCTGAAAGGCTACTCTCCTCCCTTGGCCCCTGGCTGCCACCCCTCCAACCTCTATCTGTCCTCAGATCCCTTGCTCAGACTCTGCCTAGTGATGAGAGCCCTTCTGATTTTATTGGGTCAACCCTGATAATGCAGGATAATATTCTCAACAACCTTAAATTAAGGTTGGGCTGAGAAGGGAGGGGCTCATGAACTCCCACCCCTAACTGAGGAGCTGTTGACAATTAGTGGCTTCTAGGGGAGGGAGAGACAGTTTTCTTTAAGGGTGTGACCCTGGGAGGTTGACCATCCTCCAGTGGATGGCCCACACCCAGGAGTATAGGCAGCACAAATTGGACTCGTGGGTTATTAAAAAGTAAAAAGAGGACACGGGCAGATCTGGGAGAGTTAGGTAAGAAATGGGGACAAATATGATCAAAATATATTGTATGAAGCTGGGCGTGGTGGCATACACCTTTAATCCCAGCATCCAGGAGGCAGAGGCAGAGGCAGAGGCAGGCTGATCTCTGTGAGTTCGAGGCTGGCCTGGTCTACATAGCAAGTTCTAGGCCACTGGAGCTACAGGGTGACCCTGTTTCAAAAAGACCAATATATACTGTATGAAAGACTTGATGAATTAATAAAAATATTTTTTAAAAATCCTTGATGGCCTGGAGAAATGGCTTGGTCATTAAGATCACATTCGTTGCTCTACCAGGGGACCAAAGTTCAAGTCCCAGCAACCAGATTGTGTAGCTCACAGCTGTCTGTAACTCCAGCTCCTGCAGGGTCCAATGCCTCTGGCCCCTGTGAAACCAGCAGTCATGTGCACATACCCTTTCACAGACACGTACGTATACATATAACTAAAAAATTTTAAATATTTTTTAAAAATTTAGAGATTCTTGGGCTAGAGATGTAAATCAGTCTGCAGTGTTTGCCTAGTATACACACAGCCCTGGGATCAATCCTTGGCATAAACTACATAAACTGAGCATGCCTGAAACCCTTCTCTTAGGGAGATGTAGGCAGGAAGACCAGAAGTTCAAGGTCATCCTAGGCTACATAAGAAGTTCAAGTCCAGCTTGCTCTTGAGACCCTATCTCAAACATACAAGTGCATACAAGACCCTTAATCACATCTATAAACTCTTTTTGAAATTACATTTATTGGGGCTGGAGAGATGGCTCAGCTGATAAGAACAACCAGCACCCACATGGCAGCTAACAACTGTCCATAACTCCAGTCCCAGGGGATCTGACAGCCTCTTCTGACCTCTGCGGGCATTGCATGACACAGGCGCACTTACCTACATGGAGGCAATACACGCATACACATAAAATAAAAATAATAAATAAAATTTTTTAAAAAAGAAATTACATGTATTTAGTTAGTTTGTTGGTTTGTTTAGTGTGTGTGTACCCATGCCATGGCATATGTGTGGAGGTCAGAGGACAATGTTCAGGAGTCAGTTCTCTCCTTTCATCACCATGTGATTCCCAAGGATTGAACTCAGGTGGCAACTCAGGCGGCAAGCACCTTAACCTGATGAGCCATCTCGCTTTTTTGCCATAGAAAGTAACATATTCCTTTACAGGATCTGGGAATAGGATGTGGATGTATGAGGGATAGAGGCTCTTATACATACCCCACAGTATGTACAGTACCACTACAACCTGATAAACTGGAACTACCCTAAATTGCAAACGTATTTACTACACCTCACTCACCAAGCATGATTGTTCAGCCATACAGCACACTGTATCAGTTGTGTCCCAGTGGGACTGCATGGCTGACTGGGAGCAATGACGTGCTGCCACTGCCCAGCATTTCTGAAGGATGTGTACTGTGTATCAGTAGCCATTCGAAGCATACTTATCTATTGAATGAACATCAGTTACTTTCACACTATCACGAAGTCTAAAACCCATTAAGTCCAATCATGAGTTAGGGACGTATCTATTCCAGTGCCTGTCACAGGGCAGGTGTTCAGCCAGAATCTGCATGGAGAACAGGGTGAATGACTGAAGTCATGGACAGCCCACCTATGGACATCTGACCTGGGCCCTTTGATTCAAGTGCAAGGTTCAGCATACAATGAGCAGGCAAGACTTAACACCAGGACTCTTAAAGCCAGAGACTAATCCCTGAGCAGGACTGGAGAGGCCAGAACAGCATCTCTGAAAGTCTACCATGCACAGAGCCTTGAGTTGCTGGCTGGGGCTGGCTAGCCTGGTGTCTGGGACATATAGACAGCATGGATGTTGGGATCAAGTCCAGACCCAGCCATTTGCCAGAGTGTGAGCTTAAGCAAGACACTCAGCCACTCTGAGCCGTCCAGGCTCCAGGACTACATGAGGCGAGACAAGCATCAAGGGCCTGCCTGGTCTGACGAGGATGTGGGATGCTCCCTAATGGAGTGGGCTTTGTAGGGAACTGGCACGGTTGGGTGAGGTGTGCTGACTTAACACTGTGGGCTACCTCCTATCAGCCCCTGGGTCCGGTTCCCCATCCCCACAGCCCCCCAGTCCTGATAAACCTGAGTGTAAATTGGGCCATAGCTCTGACAGTGCACTTTCTCTTTGTGCTACTTGCTGACTTTTTATTCATTCCTTAGAGGGGAGCTGAGCTCACAGGAAGCAGGAGCCATTAGGGGACTTCCTGAGGACCTCAAGGTGGGGTCATAAATATTTAGGATGTGGGTGAGAAAAATGGTTCTGGAACTTTCCAGCTGCCCTGTCCCATTAAGCCTCAGTCCCATATACAATGGATTGTCTGTCTGTCCTGCATGCCTTTGGTAGCTAGGCCAGGCCAGGGAGGCAAAGGGGTGTGTGGGTTGGGAAGCCAAGGGAGCAGAGTATGCAATCAGGAGGAGGAGGAGGCTTTGGCTGGAGAGCTCAGATGCCGGCAGAGGTTTGGACATGAGCAAAGGAAGGACTGTTTTTTGGTAGTTACACTTCAGAATAGCATGATGAAGACATTAATGTTCTGGAATGAAGGGGACCACCAGCTTGGGGCTGAATTAAATATTTACACAGCCTCGATTATCTTCTTCTAGTTTTTGGACTCTCCCTCCCTATGCTAAAAATACATCGCAGGAGTCTTCTCAAACCTGACGTGCTTCTGAATATCAAGGAAGTTTGTGTGTGGCCGCTGCTATTAACAGAGTCTTGGGGCTTGCTTTAGAGGCTTGATTAGATCCGAGTGTTAGATGAAAGCATCGCTCTCCATCTCTCAAAGAGAAACTGTAGGGTAGGTATGAGACAGGATGAACTCCAAGGAACTTTCTTGTATAAACGCCAGGAAATGCCTCCAAAATAGACTCACATTGTTGTGTGTGTGTGTGTGTTGTGTGTGTGTGTTCTTGCCCATACAGGGTAAGTATGGAGGCCAGAGGTAGATCTTTCTTAACCTTATCTTTTGAGACAGAATCTCTCAGTGAGCATGCAGCTCACCGTTACAGCTAGACCGGCTGGTCGGTGAGCCCCAGGTGTTCTTCTGTCTCTACTCCCCAGTGCTGGGATTACAGGCACATGCTTCAGGTGCCCAGCTTTTACTTGGGTTCTGGGGATGGAACTGTGTGTGCAGCAAACATTTTACTCACTGAACCATCCTCCTGGCTCCAAGTTGCACATTTTTTTGAGGCAGAAAAAAACGTGGCAAAGCAGGAAGCAGCTAGTGTAGCAATCAGAGCCTTTAATTCATGAAGGAATCTCAGATCAGTCATTCACCCTTGCAGGATCTTAGTGTTCTTTGAGGTTTCTACACGCTCCCTTCTCAATGGATTCTAGTGTGGGAAATGAACCAGAAATACTTAGCAGAAAGTACTCAGTGCCACAGGAAAAGTGGGTCAGCGAAGCATAGCAGTGTGAGCCTAGAATCCCACATTCAGGAGGCTGAGGCAGGAGGATCAAGAGTGGGAGACCAGTGGCTGGGGAGATGGCTCAGTGGATAAAGTGCTTACTGCTCAAACATGAAGATCTGAGTTCAGATTCCCAGAACCCATGTAAAAAGCTGGGCATGGCAGCACATGCTTGTAATTATGGCTGGGAGACAGAGACAGGAGGATCCTGGGGCCTCACTAGTTAACCGGTCTAGCCAATGAGTGCGCTCCATGTTCAGTGAGAGACCTGTCTCAAAATAACAAGAACAACAACAATAATCAAAGAAGATACCTAACATTGACTGTTGGCTTCCACATGTGCACGAATATGTTCATATACCGTATACACATGCACACATGCATTTGCACATACTCATATACCACACACACACACACACATACACACACACACACACACACACACACACACACACACACACACACACACACACACAAACCCCAAAAAGCAAAAAGAATTGGCGGCCCGACTAGGCTACATAGTGAGACGCTGTCTAAAAGATAGATAGATGATAGATAGATAGATAGATAGATAGATAGGTTTTAAAAAATGGTGGGCAAGATTCTCTCCTAAGATATCAGACTATTCTCCATTTTTGCCTCAAGAGTAGGATCCTATGCAAGCCACAGGATCACAGGTGAACAAAAGTTGTTTTAAAAGTTAGTCACGAATCTCAGAACAGACATGTTCCAGGAAAAACTGTGTAGATAGAAACACAGCAGTGAATAAACACACACACACACATTTAATTTTTGAAATCTAAATGTATCCTGACTCTGAGAGAAGCAATACAGTCAGACAACACAGAACATAAACTTTGGACCCATCCTGAATGGAGTCCCAGCTGTGTGACCTTGTCCAAACAGAGCCCTGGATTTCTAAAGTGTGAGATGGGCTAGTAGTAGACATGGGCTTTTGTGAGTATTAAACAAGGTCTTGAGCCTGCAGATCTCATAGCAGCTGGCCTGGAGTAAGAACTTGGTAAACATGAGATGTTTTCAGCTTCGATGCAATTAAAGTAGAGCCTTGCCCAGCCCTGCATGTTCTGTGTGAATCGGACTTCCATGTGAGCAGCCTGGGCTTGTCATAGGGTCCATGGACTTCCCTGACTTGCTCTACAAGAGCCAGGCCAGGCTTGGCCAGGAAGGGGGCTCTTCCCCATAACAGCTCTTGAATATGGTAGGGACAGAACACAGTCAGGCTTTCTCCTACCATTCCCAAGACCACAATTTCAAGACAGCCACATCCAGGCTGTAAGAGAACCTGAGGCCCAGCACCAGCGCCTCCTCTGTGGGTCAGCACCCTTTCCAGCATATTTACAGAAGCATTGCTGCTCAGCCAGCTAGCTGCTGAGGAGACTCTTAGCGGTGTCCTCTCTCCCCATCGCAAAGAAAGAGCCAGAGATAGCAGAGAGATGACCCCTGGTCCTGGCTGAGACCACCTGAGATCTAAGCTCAGCCTGGTTTGCACTAGCTATAAAGGCTCTCAGTATCTTTGTTTGTTTGTTTTTTATAATGTGTATGAGTATATTGCCTGCGTGTATGTAAGTGCATGCACATAATACAGTGCCTGTGGAGGTCAGAAGGTGTCAAATTCCCCTGGAACTGTAGTTATAGATGGTTGTTAGCATCCATATGGGTGCTGAGACTTGAACTCAGGTCCTCTATAAGAGCAGCCAGTGCTCTTAACCACTGAGCCATCTCTCTAGCCCCCTCCCACCTTTTTATTTTTAAGACAGCATCTCCCTGTAGCCCCAGTTGGCCTGAAATTCACTATGGAGGTCAGGCTGGTCTCAAACTCACAGAGATCTACTTGCCTCTGCCTCCCAAGTGCTGGGATTAAAGGCATGTGGCCACCATGCCTGTCATTCAATAGCTTTCTGACCTTGGAGTGAGCCCCTCTGACCCGACAGGTGTTATTAAAGAAATAAATATCCAGAGAACATAAAGCTCGGAGTCTGAGATGCCTATAAGTCTCTCCATGAACAGCCACTCCTATGGGAAGGGGATCATCTGTGTGCATGAGGGACAGAGTGGAGAAGGGATTCATGGATCAGTAGTTTTAGGGTCTCCCTGCCTGTGAAGTAGCTCTGCCAGCTGCCTAGAATCCCTGAGGTTCTAAAGCTGTGGCTTTCAAAGGCCAGTACTTCTGACAGGCAGATCTGTCGGCCCAAGTTCACATAAACAGGTGCATTTCAGAGCCTTCTGTGAACACGGGGATGATAAAACTAATGATTGTTACAAGTTCATATCAAATATTTATTATACAGTATTACAACCATACCAAAACTTTTTTATATTAAAAAAAAAAGCATTGCTCACAATTCCTCAGTGCTTTCCTCAGCTACAGCAGCCTTTCTAATTAGCTTTTAAAGAGGGAGTGCCTCTGCTTCCGCCCAGCACCAAGGTGGCTCCAGTTTCCTGCTATTAGATACAGTGCTGGGACTTTGTTCAAAGAGCTTTTCCCTTATGGAGGCTCTTTTCCTTTGGCTACATTCTCAGGTGTGGGACTGCTGCAGGAGAGGTGATAGATATTTTTGCAGCTTTTGAAGAGAGCTGGGGACCAGGTTTTGCCTGGGGCTCATATGGAGCTGGCACAGGAGGGCTGAGAGGGAACAGGGGATCAGGAGAGGTTTCTGGGCTCAATGGTTGGGATGAAATTTTCCCCTGGAGCAGCAGGCAGTCCCTAAAGGCCTTTAGCTCTGAGGAGGATTGGAAAGGCTGCCCAGAGGGAGGGAGCAGCCTCTTGCCTCTGCCTCTGTCTCCTCTGCAAGGCCTCAGACCTCTGAATTTGCAATGTTCACTGACTCCAGGGCTGGGGAAAGGAGACACCCAGAGACGTAGCAGCCACTGCCTGTAATTCAGACAGTGAATACAATAGAGTTGCTGAGTTGCCGTTGCTGGGAAAAACCCACCTACCATAGGACCAGACACGGTGGTGCAGAAGTAGGTGGATCTCTGTGAGTTCAAGGCCAGCCTGGTCTATATAGGAAGTTCCAGGCCAGTCAGAGCTACAAAAAAAGGGAAAAATCTACCCACCATCACTGTATCCTGGATCAGTCAGAGAAAGCACCATGGATTCTGTACTTATTAACCTGTGTGTGTATTTGTTGTGGACTGGACCCAACCCAGAATACTTTGAAGGACCAGGAAGGAGATATGGTCTCCCCTGTCATCATGTCCCCACAGTCAAGCAGGCTGAGGTAGTTAAACCATGTGGGAATCCCCACCCTGCATGAGCATAACAATCCAGAGGACTTTATCTGGTGTGCTGGTATACAACAGTAAAATCAGAACTTGGGAGGTTGAGGCAGGAGGATGCCCAATTCTAGGATAGCCGAGGCTAATAGGAAGAACTTATCTTGAAAAAAAAAGGTTTGTGTGTGTGTGTGTGTGTGTATGTGTGTGTATGTGTATGTGTGTGTGTTGTATGTATGTGTGTGTATGTGTATGTGTGTGTGGTGTGTGTATGTGTATGTGTGTGTGTGTATGTGGTGTGTGTATGTGTATGTGTGTGTGTATGTGTGTGTGTGGTGTGTGCATGTGTGTATGTGTGTGTGTATGTGTGTGTGTGTGGTGTGTGTATGTGTGTGTGTATATGTGTATGTGTATGTGTGTGTGTGTGTGTGTGTGTAGATGCCCCAGGACAGGGTCAGCCCTCACGAGGTCTTTCCACAAAACCCTTTCCTGCTATTCTTGTCGTATCTTTTTTGTTTAGTTCAGATGGCTCTAGAGGCCCTTCTGGATGCTCTGATTGGTTATTGTTGTTGGTTTGGTTGTTTTTTTCATATGTATGTGTGTATGATGTAGGTGTATGAGTGTGTTTATGGATGCATGTGTGAATATGCATATAAAAGGCCCCAAGTTGACTCTGGGTACTTTATCAATCATTCTTCTCTTTACTCATTGAGGTAGGGAATTGCAGTTGAACACAGAGCTCACCCATCAGTCAACCTAGCTAGTCATTTAGCTCCGAAGACTCCCTGTCTCTGCCTCCTAAGTGCCAGGATTACAGACAGGCCTATGAGCCCTTCTAGTTTTTACATGGGTTCTGATCCTTATGTTTGCCCAGCAAGTACTTTACCCATTGAGCCATCTCCCTAGCCTCTACACTATGATTTTGATAGACACTGGGCCTAGGACCCCCTTGGACATAAAGCAGGCCTGGATCTACCTTTGGTGCCTTAGAAGATGCGTCCTTGTGGACTCTCCCTAGGGAGGCAGACGCCTGAGCAAGAGGAGGTTCACCCTTCTTTTCACAGGGACACTTTCTCCTCCTCCTCCTCCTCCTCCTCCTCCTCCTCCTCTTCCTCCTCCTCCCCTTCCTCCTCTTCCTTCTCCTCTTCTTCCTCCTCCTCTTCCTCCTCTTTTCAAGGGCCAGCCTTTTATACTGTAACTCCCTTGAAGCTGCTGTGAGGACCTGATCCATGGGGGAGAGACTACCAGTCACTGTGTCCCCCTGCCCCAGGGGGGCCTATGCTCTCTAAACAGAACCCAAACACACCACTCTGTGGCAAGGGGCTGCCAGGGCCTGGACATCTGAAAAGGGGCTGGGACACAGGGAGGATTAACTGAGAGTGCAATGGGTGTTGTTCAAACAGCCAAGGTCACGCTGTGAGGAGAAAAGCAAGCAAGTCAAAAGGAGGTGAGCCCCCCAGTTGCAACCCCACCCCAGAAAAGTCTCCAAATAGCTGCAGCCTTTTTTCCTCCACAGCACCAAGAAGGAGCAGCGGCTGCAGAAGGCTCTGTTCGGGCAGGAATGGAAAAGCAACCTGTCTCTGTGGATCAACAGGTGCTGCTGTGAAAGGAAACGTGTACCGTACGTCTTTATTTCCACTGCCGGTGACAGTGACCAAGGTGGGAAAGGAGCCGGCAGATGCCATGGAGTTGGGGCTGCCCTGACCCAAGGAGTGGTGTACAGAGAAGAGAGACACAGAGACACATTGGGAAGGCTATGTGAGGACTGGCTGCAAGCCCAGAAAAGCCCAGGACCAAACCAAAAGCTGGAAGAGATGAGAAGGGACTGTTCCCCTCCCCTGCTCTTCCCTTCCCCTATTTATTTCTTCCTTCCTTCTTCACTCTCTCCTTCCTTTCCTTCTTCCTCTCCTCCTCCTCCCTCTTTTCTTCCTTTTTTCTCTTCCCACCCCTTTTCTTCCCTCCCTCCTTGGTTCCCTCCCTTCCTTCCTTCTTTCCTCCCTTTCTCTCTCCCTTTTATTTTTTTGAGACAGGGTCTCCCTGTAGCCACAGCTGGCCTGGGACTTGCTACATAGACCAGAGTGGCCTCAGTCTGACAGAGATCTGCCTGCCTCTGCCTCCTGAGGGATGGGATTAAAGGCAAATGTCACCGCACAGGCCCTTTTTCCCTTCTGAGAAAAGGCCTCACTATGCAGCCCGAGTATTGGAATCACAGGTACATGTTACCATGTCAGGGTTAGATGATGCTTTTTCTTTAATTTAAAATAATTAGGATCCATTTATTATTTTATATGTATGAGTGAATTGCCTGCATGTAAGTGCACCTGTGTTGTGCATTACCCATGGAGGCCAGAAAGGGGCTCTGGGTCCCCCAGAACTGGTTATAGATGGTTATTAGTCACCATGTAGGTGCTAGGAACTGAATTCAGTTCTCTGCAAAAACAGCCAGTGCTCTTAACTACTGAACTATCTCTCTAGCCCCTAATTTTTAATTTTTAATAATTTTAATTTGTGTGTGTGTGTGTGTGTGTGTGTGTGTGTGTGTGTGTGTAGGCAGGCAGGTACTCAAGTGCCTTGGAGGAATGTGGAGATCAAAGGACAACTTTCAGGAGTCAGTTCTTTCCCTCCACTGTGGGTTCTGGAGGTTGTCAGGCTTGCTTAGAAAGATGTTTTACCTGCTGAGCCATCTTACCAGGCCAGATAAAGCCTTTGGAACAGACACAACAGCAACAGTCTGGGTCAGTCTAAAAGAGCTGGCAAGCCCATAGAAAGGTAGATACGCCGACTGTGGTGGTGCACACCTTAATCCCAGCATTTGGGAGGCAGAGGCAGGTGGATCTCTGTGAGTTTGGCCAGCCTAGTCTCCATAGCAAGTTCCAGGCCAGCTGGGGCTACAGGGAGGCCCTGTCTCAAAAAGACCAAAAAACAAAAAACAAACAAACAAAAACAAACAAAAAAACCCTATAAGTTGAACCCAGAACTCTCCAATTTCTTCTTTATGTTGTCCACCCTGGTCTCCTGACTTCTTCCCTGTGTGCTCATCATCCCTGTCTCCCTGCTCCACACGGTACTTAACCATCTGGCTAGACTCTGCGCTCCCTGAGAGCATAAATGGGCTTCTCTGGCATCCACCTGCAAGACTTATTAGCCAAGACATGCTGATCAATTAATCAATAAGCCAAGGCCCACTCCCTTTTAGCTTGGGGTCCTCCTCTCCCCTCTTGAGTTTTCCCAAGGTGCACAGAGAGATGACTGCAGTGGGCAGGGCTCCAGATGGGCATTAGGCATCTCTGTTTACCATGGTTCCTGGTAGTGGAGTGAATGCCCACACTATGGATTCTGCAGCCTCTACAGAGAGTGCAACCAAGTCTGCCGGAGAATGCCACATGCCTTCTTCTCTCAGTAGAGCCCATCCCTGTGCCATAAGTCAAAATATGGTATCAGAAAGCACACAGGGCTTGGTGCTTCTGTTCCTGCCATGCCTGCTGCTCTCTTTACATTGCAATAAATAAACCTCTTTTTCTTAGGAAAGAAAGGGACTGGAAACATGGCTCAGCAGTCAAAAGCAATGGTTGCTTTTGCAGAGGATCCAGGTTCAGTTCTCAGCACCCACATGGCAGTTAACAACCATCTGTAACTCCAGTTCCAGAGGACCTGACACCCTCTTCTGACCTCTGTGGGCATTGCATGCACATGGTACACTTACATACATGCAGGCAAAACACTCATAACATAAAATAAAAGTAAATAACTTTAATTATTGAGAGAGAGAGAAAGAGAGAGAAAATGAATAGGACTCTCTTCTCTCAAAGGGATCCAGTCTCACTGAGCACCCCTAACAGCCTTGAGATGACAAAGTAGGCAACTGAATCTCTATCTAGTGAACTCACCCAAGGCCACTCTGAATCAGCATGGAGCTGAAGAATTCCACTGTCCTTGTCAAACTCTGGTTTGCAAAGGCTGGTTAACTGCCTGTATGGCCTTGGTCACTGTCCCTTTAAACAGATCTGAGGGGTTGGAGAGATAGTCCAGTCAGTGAAGCACTTGCCGTGCAAAGCATGATGATCTGAATTCAACCCCCAGAATCTATGTTTAAATAAATAAATAAATAAATAATAAGTAAGTAAATATCTAGATATAATGGCTCATGCTTATAATCCCAGCACTGGGGAGACAGAGGCAGATGGATACTTGGGGCTCAATGGCCAGCCAGCCTAGCCAAACTGATGAGTTCCAGACCAGTGAAAGATACTGTCTCAAGATAAAAAGGAATTTCACCCAAAGTTGTCATTCGACTTCTTTAGACACACACACACACACACACACACACACACACACACACACCTGCACACATGAAATTAGATCTGAGAAAACAAATACACAACATACAGTCATGAAACAAAAGAAAACAATAACAAAACTAATAAAGCAATGTGCCCAATCATGATCCAGGCTCTATAAAAAAGGAAAGAAAGTAATATACTCCAACTTATTGACTTTAAATGGAGAAGGCTCAGAAGGGCCAGAGCCTTTCTCAAGGTAAGAGTTCACTGGTGTCTGATTCCCTGTCTTGTGCTGGTCCCAGTGTCCATGCTTGTCAACAACCGCAGGGCCGGGAGCTGAAGGGAAGCAATGGGAGGGAGGACCAAGGTGTCTGCCCACCACCCACTGGAGCCTTCCAGATTCATTCAGGGCATGGACTTCCCAGTAGGGTGGGAGGAGGAGGAGGAGACCAGGTGCTGGGTATTTAGCACTGGGAATACCCAAGGTCCTGGTCCCTGGAGCCAGGTTTCTTTGACCTGTGTCCTTTCATTTCATCTCTGTGACCACTAGCTGTCAGGGTCAGTCCCAGCACCTTACAGTTTGGGAGCCTGTAACTTGGGACTCGGAGCCCAGGGTGAAGAGTAGCGGGCTGACAGGGGAGAGATGGCAAAGGGCTTTGATCAGCCAGGGATTTCTCACCAGGACAGAGGGTGCTGTGGGGTGGGGACATTGCCCCTGTCGTTTCCTGTCCTTCTGAGAGCTCCACCAGGTGCATTTTTCTGAAGGGCAGTTTCCCAGCGAGGTCCTGGCCTCGAAGTGGCCTCTGGATTCCCAGACCTCAGCTCCTAAGAGTAGGGGCACTGTGGAGTACCCACTTGACCATACAGGGTGCGACAGGGCGGGTGCGCCTCTGCGTCCAGCTGGGTGGCACCTGAGGTTGGAGGGACGCAGGGTTTTGGGAGGTGACGGTGTGCAGTGTCCCAGGCAGGAGGTCAGGCACAGCTGGAGAGCTGGTGGGGGGACCCCATCGCATTCGGCTCCTCCCTGGGCCGCCCTGCCCTGCCCCGCCCCCGGACAGTCTGGGCGGAGACCCGCACGGGAGCGCGCTCCACCCGGTGCTCCAGGTGCAGTTCCCTAGAGCCTGGGGGCCCCGCGCTGGCTGGGGAGGAGTGGCCCTTGAGTCCCCCTGCACCTGGTCCACAAGACGCCCGTGAGCCTCGGAACCCAGGTAACCAAGGGCAAGACGCCCTTCCAGGGTCGTCCGCGTGTTCCCCTCAGCCGCGACCTCCGTTTCAGGCGCCTCTCAGGGTGCTGCTTGGAGGTGGATCTTGGAAAGTTTGCGCCTGGCGGGAGGTGCACCGGCTTGTGCCGGAGCGCGCGAGAACTCCGGGTGGCTGCTGGCTGTGCCTTTTGGCTGTCACTCACATCCAGTTAGCCTTCTCCGTTTTTCTCTTACTCAGGACAGTGGAGCAAGCACCCTTCCCACGCTGGCTCGCCATCCCTTTTTTTAAAAAAAGTACTGAGATGGGAACTGACAGTTGGTGATTTCTTAAGCCTTCAGAATGTTTGTGTGTGTGCTTCTCGCTTCCTCCCACCAGACACGCGCTGAGACCAGACTAGCCAAATAGGGTGAGAGGAAGGCGCAGCCTTGTGCCCAGGGAAGGCGGTCTGTACCCTGTTAAAGTGGGCGCCCAACCACAGAGAACTAACTTCCTCTTCTGCCTTCTTCCATTTGGTCTGATCTGACCTCCATCCCAGCATTCCCCAAGCCCCAGTCTATTGAACTTACGCATTGAGGTGGGCCACAGCCTGCAGGGGCAGGGCACCAGAGCAGTGTGGATGTGCACAGAATGAATTTTCTCCTGCTTTGGCCTATGAGGGCTCAGCTCCCGGTGGACAGGGGAATGTGACCCCTTACTCCAGAGCCAAAGAGAAGAGATTGGGTTGGGGGGTGGATCCCAGAGGAGCTGGCTAACATGGTCAACCTATCTTCACTTTACCCCCAGGACAAAACAGCCAGGAGACAGGTGAGAAAGGGGAGACCCAACGAAGTTAAGTATTTTGCTCAAGTGCTGGACTGTTGTTCACCACTGTGTGGTGGGCTCCCACCACCGCCTCTTAGACCTGGTGTTTCTGCATTTAAAAAATTAATTCGTTTATTTATTTATGGGGGGCGGGGCTCAGGTACCACAGCTTGTGAGTGTGTGTAGAGGTTAGAAGACAACTTACTGGAGTTTGTTCTCTCCTTTCACCATGTGGGACCCAGGGATTGAGCTCAGGTCGTTGGTGAAGCTTAGCAGCAAGTGTCTTTATCCACTGAGCCATCTCACCACCTGCTTCTGTATTCTTTCTGTGCCCTTGATCAGCAGGGGCTTGTTTCTCCTGGGGGAGGGGAGGGCTGAGTGTGCAAGGCAAGGGCACCTCCAAACAGAAATCAAATCCCCTTAGGAAACTCTGCCAAAAGTCAGCCAGCCCCTTGCTAAGCTCCCAGGACTGCTGGAGGCAGGACCTGCATTGTTCCCATCTGTCTCCATAGCACCTGGCATGGAGAAGGTGCTTCATCAGAACGGTGTGAGTTGACCAGAAACAGGGTAGTTCTTTTCCAGAAGACAAGTCTCTGTCCTTGGAGAGCAGAAAGGACATTAAAACATAGGACCAGAAAGCAGACCCTCTCCTGGGACACCATCACTTCCTGCCCCCACTTAGGGCAACTTCGTTTTTAACCTAGCAAATACAACCATAATCCTCAATCCACTTCTTGTGGGGCTAAGGAAAAGCAGGGGTGCTGAGGGAAATGGCCAGTGTGTCTCCCTCCTGGGCTGAAGGAGGAGGGACTGTGTCCCATCTAGTGAAATTCTTCCTCATCCTTCTGGAAATCTCACTGTTGAAAACAACCCTCATTGCCTCTTCTCTTTCTTTATCCACATTTAACCACGTCATGGGGTTGTCAGATGTTGGGGAAGGAAGTTGCATTTCTTGCCTCAGTTTCCCCTGGTAAGAAATGAAGGCAATAGAATCTGCTGGTTTAATAAGCATGTGAGCACTCTGAAGGCAAATATATGTTGCAAGACAAACCCAACAGATGAGCTATTTCCTGGTGTGTGTGTGTGTGTGTGTGTGTATGTGTGTGTATGTATGTGTATGTGTGTGTGTATGTGTGTGCGTATGTATGTGTGTGTATGTGCGTATGTATGTGTATGTGTGTGTGTGTGTGTGTGAACTTGGCCCTTCTAAATGGGCTACATGCTCCCTTTGAACTGTGACCATACATTTTGTTGTCCCCCCAGAGAGTAAGCCTCACCCTGAGCACACAGTAGCTTTGCAAGAAGTATTTATTGATAAAAAATAATCTCTACAGGAAGAGAAACTGCTGAAATTCATGAGAACTGGTAGGCCTTGAACCCTTTCCCCTCCCTTCTTCACCATGTAAGGAGAGGGGGCACCCTGTCATACAGGAGAGGACCAGAAGAGGAGGGAGGAAGGAGAGCTCCCAGAGCCCAGGCAGGTAGAGGTGACCAATGCCTTGTGCACCTAAGGCTAGGGCCATGTGGGGAAGACAGAGGAGGGCTGTCCAGACTCCACAGCAGTGCCCTGAAGTTAATATCCCTGTTCTAAAGGAAAATCTCCTCTCAACCAGGATTTGGAGGGCCTTTCCCAAAACCCTGTGACACCTTCCCTCCCCCCCACCAACTTATTATTCTTGGGTTTCTGCCTTTGGCCTCAGAACGAAGCAGGGTCCCCAGAGCCTATGGGGATGATGTCCCTCCAGTCTCTTGGTGCCTTCTCTGCCTCTTCACATCTGATAGATTTCCTTTCTGATCTTGCCTGTCATCCGCCCCCTGTCCCGTGGACAGGGCCTCCTGTCTCGCTCACTGCTCTGCTCCTGGGATCAGGGCAGTGCCTGATGCAGGGCAGGCGCTCAGTTAATAAGAATTGAGTGAGTGGATCCCTTTCCTGTCCTTTCTTCAGTGTCCAGATTGGGAGACCGAGGCCCAGGGGGGAGGAGGCAGTGCTGGAGCTGATCCTGATTAGACTCTGGTTACTCAAAGCTGGGTTCCTGTCCCCTGCTCCAAGTGGCTAGAGTGTGTAAGAGGCCCTAGGCAAGACTCTTCAGGCCTGCTGCCTCCAGAATCGCCTAGAGCTGATGACCACTGTAAGGGGCAATGGGAGAGTCCCAGGAAGAGGAGTTCCCAGTACTAAAGACCCTTTCTCAAGGGAGCCAGGCCTTCTGTCAGTGCTTGGTGAGCATAGCACCCTCACCAGGCAGCCTTTTGAAGTTCCTCCAGGTGCAGGAAACCTGAACAAAAAAATGGCTTCCTCTGGAGGAGTGGAGGCTGAGCTAGGGGTAGCCAACCAGTTTGAGACGTGCAACCTGAGGCTGGAGTGAGCTCTTAGGCCTCCCCTAGGAATGAGGCAAAAATGCAAAACCCCCAGTATGCCTATCACGGGGCATGTACCAGAGATTCTTCCTCTTTGAGGGTGTGGAACTCCCCAGGGACAGGATCCTGGAGGCAGGGGAGTCCCGCACCCTCACAAAAGAAGAATTTCTGATGCATGCCTGGTGATACACCCACCAGGACCTTTGCCTTTCTGCCCCAGTCCTGCCTTTAACCCCTAACATCTTTGTCCATTGTCAGAGCTGGACTGTACCTGCTGAACCTTGGAGTTAGGGCAGGGACTCTGGAAGTCAGGCTTTGAAGAATGTGTAGTTTCCCAGCTTGTTGGGATAATTGGGAAGGAATGGGTGTGGTAGGCGAGGGAGCAGCTGTAAGGCGCGACCTGAAGAAATGAGTCAGGAGCGGGTCTTCTCCTGTGTCTGAGGTCTTCTAAGACCTCCATACCTCTCTGCCATCCTTGTCCCCAGCCACCCTCTGTGGATTCCCTTCTCCAAGAGACAGTAAGGCCATGGCCAATGCTGGAGACACAGCTTCATGCGTTCTTGCACCCTGGCCTTTTCCTACAAGTTCAGTGGCTTGCAGCCACAGTGGATGGAAAAGTACTCCTGTTGCAACATGTTATGAGTCAGTTGTTCATAAATAATGGGGCAGCACCGTCAGCTCTGATGCCTGCTGTCTGGCCCTCACTTGGAGACATAGTGTTGAGGAGAGAGACAGGGATGACCCTGGGCATTGTTATGAAATTGTGTCAGCCAGCAGAGGGGTCATCACATGTGAGAGAGGCTATTGTTTCTTGTACTTGGAGAAAGAATTAGTGCTCTCGGAAGTGGTGGGCCAGGGTTCTGTTCTCATCACTGCCCTCCGTCCTCTCAGCCAGGTTTTACCTTGTCCTACTTTCTGACCATGACACCAGGCCAGGATCACTCCCAGCAGGCTCTGGACTGTGGGGATCTGAGGAGGGAGTGTGGCCTAAGCCTTTGGCAGGGCAATTTTCCCCTTAAGACAGTCTTTCCTTTGGTTAATTGGCATCCCTGTGGCCAAGGTGGTTGGGGTGACCTTGGCAAATTCTTTGGAAGCCTGTCAGAAACACAGAGATCAACCACGTGGTTTCTAGATCTCAGAGCCCCACATCCAGCCCAACTGTTCCACCAGCCTGCACTGGACTTGACCTTGGTGGTTTCATTCCCAGAAGGTGAATGCTGGTGTGGCCGGTGGGCAGCCCCCTTGGTTACTGGTTCTGATGTTGTCCAACTGGCTGTGTGAGTTTGGCTCCATCTCTTCCTGAGCCTCAGTTTCCTCATCTGCAAGAGTCAGCTTAGATTCTATCAGGGGCCTTACCTTCAGCACCACTGCCATACAGGGTGGAGAAGAGTGGGGACTGTTCTATACCTTGGCAGATATTTGGCAATGTCCTTGGCCTCTATACAGCAATACCATCCCATCATCTCCAGGCCCCTTTTGTTAGAGTCTCAAAGCCATCCCATCATCTAAGAGTAATTTTTTTAAGGTTAGCCTTGACCTTGCCTTCCAAGTGCTGGGATTAAAAACGTGCCGCCGTACTGGGCTTTGTGTCTTCTTTGACATCTAAGAATACCTCTGGATGTTGACAGATGTTCGTCTCTGGTTGAAAATGTTGTTTTAGATGATCTCTGAAGACCTCCCCTCCCCTAGGATTCCCCTTGGCACGGAAGAATATCCCCCCACCCCCACCTCCACTTCCAGCCTGTTCTGAGCATGCCCTGAGTGAGGAGGGCAGTGCATGGGACAAGAGGTTGGGGAGACAGAAAGTCATCAGGGCTTCTGGACCTCATGCTGAAAGGCCAAGTTCTTTTTGCCTTTCAGACCTTGAGTTACATAAGAAGGTGGGTGTGGGAGGCAGGCCTGTGGTCTGGCCCCACTGAGGTCAGCAACCTTCCAATGCCAGGTGCACAGTGACCAGTCCTGTGTCCCTGTACCACATTCCCCTCTTTCCTTGCCCTGGGAGTAGCAGACTGGACTCAGGAAGTGATCAGCCCACCACCAGCTGAGTGCCCTTTCAGATGCAAGCACATGCCGGAACCGACCTACCCTGGTTGTATTTTGTTTATTCCTCCCATGTTAGCTGTTTATTAACTCTGTCCGCAAATCCCCCCTCTGACCTTGTTACTTAATGGAAGGGCAGAAAATTTATTTTGATAGGGTTGGAGTCGGGTGCTGGGATTGAAGTAAATCACGATTGCTTTTTGAACTTTTCGTTCTAATCCCAGGAAGCTCTTCTCTAGGCTGTGGGCTAAATGCTGAGAAGTAGCAGCAGAGTTAGATGAGCTCCCACCTGCAGAAACTCCCAGTCCAGTGTCTTTGTCATTGCTCTGCACAAGTGGGCACAGCAGGGTATGGCCAGTCACCAGGATGTGCCAGAGGGAACTGGGCAAGCATAGGTTCTTTGGGGAAAAGGAGTTGAGGGCCAGCATCACAAGAGGGAAAGCTGGGTGGGTGGGTGGGGGTGGTTTTGTTTTGGATCTTTGATATTGTAGTAAAATGCACAAAACATTATCATTTTGACAATTTTTATGTATGTGTATGTACATGTTTGTGTGAGTGTATGTGTGTGTCTGTGTCAAAGTGGAAGTCAGAAGACCTCAGTTGTCTTTCTGCAGGCACTATCTGACTTGTTTTTTTGAGACAGTCTCTCACTTTTACCTAGAACTCACCAAGTGGGCCAGGCTGGCTGAGCAGCAAGCCCCAGGAATCCACTTGTCTCCACCTCCCTAGCACTGGGGTCACAAGCATGTGCCATCATACCTGGCTTGTGTTTCTGTGTATGAGTGTTTCATGCCATGTATGTAAGTGTGTGTACAATGCCTGTGGAGGCCAGAAGAGGGCATGGAATCCCCTGGAACTGGAGTTACAGGCAGTTGTGAGCCTCCATGTGGGTGCTGGGAATTGAACCCAGTCCTCTGTGCTCTTAACTACTGAGCCATCTCCCAGCCTCACTGTGATGATTTTGAAAGGTATAATCATTGACACTGAGCACATTCACACGATTCTGCAGCTATCACCACCATTCAGCTCCACAATTCTCCATCATTTATCAAATGAAACTTTGTGCCCAATAAACACCAACTCCCCATTGCCCAGTCCTGGTGACCACTGCTCTGCATTCTGTCTCTGAATGTGACAGCTTGAGGTACCTGTATCAGTCAGCATGAGTCTGTTTTTGATGGCTAATAATACAATATTGCAGTTGGCTAAGTTTTCATGGAAAGAGGTTAATTTGGGCCACAGTTCTGGTCCAAAGTTAAGGTGCAGGACACAGAGTATCTCATAGTGAGAGACAGGAAGCATGCCTCTGTGTACATGTCTCCTTTCCCCTCTTCTTGAGAGCTTGTTCTGAGGTTCTAGCAGGAGCACAGCTGCTTGTATACCCTTAACCGAAGAATAGTCCTCCTTACGGGGAAAGGTCATCTCTTCCAATGAACACGTAGCTTTGGAAAAACACACACCAACACAGAGAATACCAAGGGGTGGAAGAGGACATCCTCCTAGCCAACCAGATCAGCTGAATCGACCCTAGAGATCCAACGATGCACCAGGTGACAGATGTCACAGCCAGATCACCTTCACATTCCCCCCCTCCTCTTCTTATATGTCAGCATTCAATCAAGGAGCTCTGGTCTAATGACCTCATTTACTCCTAATCGCTTCCCAAAGGCCCCACCTCTAAATACTGCAGTTTGATCATGTCTGCCTTTGTAATACTTCACAATGGGGATTACATTTGAGTACTTGGAGTCTTCAGGGCCACCACCCTCAAACTATGTCCAAATGATAGTGCATCTTGTGTAGGTAAATTATACTGTTTGTCTTTTTCTAATTGACTGCCTTGCTTGATATAACATCTTTATGATTTATACATATTGTAGGCAAGTCAGAATTTCCTTCATAACAGGTATGGACCACATTTTGTGCATCTGTTCATCATCTGTGGACACCTGGGTTGCTTTCACTTTTTGTCTATTGTTGAGTTCCTGATTTTGTTCCTTCGGAGTGTATGTCCAGAAGTAGCACATGGGAAGTGTATGTTTCAATTTTTGTTTATTATTTTTAGATAGGCTGGGGCCAGAAAGATGGCTCACAAGCCCAGGCCCCACATGGTAAAGAGAACTGACAAGTTGTCCTCTTGCTCCTGCAAGTTGTCCTCTGACATCCACACATGCACTATGGCACACATGTGTGCATATGTGCCACACACAGAATAAATAAATAAAATTTCAAAAAAAAATTGAGACTTTGAGATAGGCTCTCACTGTGTAGTTTAGACTGGACAGAAGCTTGTAATCCTTCTGCCTCAGTCTCCTGAGTGCTGGCATTTTTGGCATGTACCATCATGCCCGGCCTGTGTTTAGATTCTTGAGACGCCTCCATCCTACTTCAGGGAGAAATGTTTGACCTTGGTTTCAAGGATAAATGAGCTCTCTGGATCTCTGGGAGTGATGAAGCAGGTAGGCTGGGAGGGCAAGAGGCTTGAGGTTAAAAACACCACAGGGGTAGAAAATCGGGTGATCTGAAGCCCACAGTGGTGGTGGGTGGAGGGAGCAGACATGAGAGGGTTACGTGCTGTTTAAGGGCACCTAGGCTTCAGGTCTGCAGTCACTTGGATGGTAGAGCCTCTCCCTAGATAAGTTTACAGGCACAGCAGTGGTTTAAGAAGATGGGGAGGGGATGGCTTTACGGAGCACAGAGACCACTTGGGTGGAATGACCCAAGAGACAAGCATCCGACAGGCATGCAAGGGTAAGGATGAACAGCCAGTCAAAGGCCAAGGAAAGGATTGCGGTTGTGTAGCATGGAGGGCCAGGTGGAGTTGGAGGCCTGGACACTGGCAGGCCTCTGAGAAGTATGACCTGCCCTGTGCATGTTTTATCAGTCCACACAGTTTGATTTCCAAGCTCCAGGCTCTGCGCCTACACACTGGGGAGTGGACACACAAAGATGAACATGAGCAATGACTTTAATTCATATATTCGTCCAATGAAGCCCAGGATAGATCTGTGCCCAGTATCTTTGTGCTATTAAAGATTGAATTGTGAGGGTGGCATGCAGGAGGCATGGGGTATGCAGCAAAAATATGCCACAGAGCTTGACAGTTAAGGTAGAGCTTTCTGGTGCTGTTGACGCTTGTCTTTTCTTATCTTTTTTTTTTTTTTAAACAAGGTTTCATGTAACCCACACTGGCCTTGAACTCATTATATAGCTAAGGATGACCCTGAACTCTTGATCCTCCTGCCCTCACCACCTAAGAATGCTGGGATTTCAGTTATGTGCCACCACACACCTGCTGTCTGCAGTGCTGGGGACGGAATGCAGGACTTCCTTCATGCATGCCGGGCAAACATTCTACCAACTGAACTACATCCCCAGCCTACAGCTGACATTTTGGACTAGCAAATTCCTTATTGTGGGGGACAGTCCCACACATTATAGACTGCTTAGCAGCAGCATTCCTGGCTTCTGTATACTGACTCCTGTAGCCACAGTCACACCCTGGCCAGTTATGAAGATCCTCTCCCTGCATTGTTCTCTGGGGAGTGAAATTGTCCCTCAGGTGAGATCCACTTGTCTAGGAGTCAGAAAAACTTCCTTGAGGTGGTGATACTAATCCAAATTCTAGAAGGTAGGTAAGAATTCATCAAGGCTAAGCAGGAGTGGAGAGGAGATGCATTAGCTAGCTTTCCATAAAGTAATCACCTTGGGGAGGAAGAAGGTTTATTTTGGTTTGCCATTTTGGGGCAGTCTGGTACATGGTTACTTGGTCCTGTGGGCCTATGTTAAGCCAGAGCATCATGGCAGAAGCATGAGACGGAGCAAGCTGGGAAGCAGAGAGAGAGGAACAGCCGAAGTCCCAGTATCCCATTCAAGGGTGCACCTCCATATGACCAGCAGACTTCCCACTAGGCACCGCTTCTTAAAGGGTCCACCACCTCCCAGTATTACCATGTGCTGGGGACCAAGCCCTTAGTGTCTTTGGGGGACACTTAGCCAAACCATAACAATAGAAGAGAGCATTCAAGAGACAGCTTATAGAATGTGCAAAGGTCCTGAGCAGGGAATGGGCATTAAGGGCGACCAATGAAGTAGCTGAGGAAGGCTTCAATTAGGTAGGCTGTGGTGGAGGAGGTGGAAAGCGGGCAGAGTCTAGGTGTGCTCCAGAGGTCATATAGCTATACTTTGATGGCTGAAAGCATTCGTATTCTGCAGTTACTAGGGAACCTCCCAGATGTGGAGAACAGGAGTGGCTGGGAGCTGGTGAGTCACATCTGAGGTGTGTGTTTGTTGAAGATACCTGAACTGGAAGAGGGGTCCAGGTAGAGACATGTTTTGGGAGTTGTCAGCACATGGACAAGTGAAGCCATGGGGTGAAAGCATGGAATAGGGACAGAAGAGTCAAATGGGATCTAGTCTACTCTCCTGTGCCAGCCATGTTTTCAGGCTCTGCCCTGAGGCTGAGGCTGGGGAAGGGCAAGCTCAGAGCAGGAAGAAGCTCTTGAGTGGGGTGCTCTGGGATGAGTGACCAAGAGGAGGCTACTGTGCCATCCATGGAGAGGGAGAAATCAGATGAGAATTGGGGGCTGGGCACCCCCCCTAGCAGGGTGAGACATTGACCCAACAGCAATTGGGAATGGGTCAGCTCCCAGTTTCCCAGACACCTGTCCGTTGAGGATAGGAGGGAGAGCGGAAGCCAGAATGGACAGTGGGTTAGGGAGGGTTTGGTATGTTTATCTGATCTTGGTTGTTTGTACAATTATTTTTTTCACTTAACTATCCCACACACTTTCCCAAGGCTGTGCAGAGAGCTCTTATCTTGTCTCCATTATATCGTATGCCAATGCAGTTTGTTACATTGAATCTTTTGCCTCCACCAGAGGTATCCCAGAGTCACCTTGTACTGCAGACTTTGTAAATTCAGGTGGTTATTCCTGAGATAATGTCCCAGGCATGGGAATGGCTGGGCCAGTGTATACACAGAATGTTATCAAACTGACATTTGCTGATCTGGAGAATAGAGATGACTTTTGCATGCGGTTTTTGCTGTTTTGATTTGTTTTGTTTGATACGGGGTGGGGGTCTCACTATTTAATCCTCATAGACCTCAATCTTGTGATCCTCCTGCTTCAGACTCCTGAATGCTAGGATTTCAGATATTTGATAGAATTTTTTTTGAGACAGGTTCTCCTTATAGCCTCAGTTGGCCTGGTAATCATTATGTAGTGTAGGCGGGCCTCAAACTCACAGAGATATGCTTGCTTCCCCAAATGCTGGGATTAAAGGAATGTGCCACCATGCCCCAGGCTGATATAATTTAATTTTTTAAAAATTTTGTGTATGTTTTGCCTGCATGTATGTATGTGCACCATGTATACATAATGCCCAAGGAAGTCAGAAAAGGGCCTTGGATCCCATGGAACTAGAATTACAGATGGTTGTGAGCTGTGATGTGGATGCTGGGAATCCACCCAGCCTAGGTCCTCTGAAAGAGCAGCAAGGGCTCTTTACCACTGAGTTGTCTCTCTAGCTCCATTTGATGGAATAAATTTTTTTAATTACATTTATTCATTTAGTAGAGGGGGAGTGTAAGCCTTGGTGCACATGTGGAAGTCAGAGGACAACTTATAGAGTCAGTTCTCTCCTTCTACCATGTGGGTCCCAGGGATCAAATTCAGGTCATTAGGCTTGGTGACAAGTGCCCTTTATCCACTGAGCCATCTCACCAGCCCTGTTCCATGTAATTTTAACTCGTGCTTTTCTTACCATGAACGAGGTGAACGTGTCACAGGCGGGAGCATTTTGCGCTTCCTTCTCAGTGAGCTGTCTGCCCTTGTTTTGCCCCATTTTCATCGGGTTTCGGTCTTTTATTGAAGTAGAGGAAATCTCACTGAATTAAAGGAAACCTTTTGCTTATTTTCTGTTTTCTTTTGAAACAAAGTCTCACGTAGACCAAGCTTGAACTCACTATGTAGCCAAGAATGACCTTGAACTTCTGCTCCTCCTGCCTCTACCTCCTGAGTGTTCAGATGACAGGCATGCACTACCTTGCCTAGTTTATCAGGTGGTGGGAATTGAACCTAGGGTGTCATGAATTCTAGGCAAGCACTCTACCAACTGAGCTACATCTCCAGCCCTGGAGGAAATCTTTATGCATCAAAGAAACTTGTCCTTTGTCTAGAGTATAAGTTATAAACCATCCCCTCTCATCAGGTAAGGGAAGCTTTTGTTTTGTTCTCTTTTTTGCTGTTACTGCTGTATTTTAAAATTACAAATACCAATGAAAGGAAACCCTCTAGTTACGAGTGTTCTGATGCTTGCAAGACCCCTGAGGAGGCAGTGGGCTAAGCCCCAGGACAGGAATCAGAAGTGATCCTCAGGGAGCAGAGGAAGGACCTGGGCCGCCTAACAGACCAGAGTGTAGAGGAGGCTGCCATGTGCCTCGAGGTCGGTGACTACATTTCGAAGGAACAGGGAGATTGCTGAATTTCCCAGGGATAGTGTCACATTTGTGAAGTGTCAGAAGGTTCAAAGGGTGGGGTCTACTATGTCAGAGTTAGATGGGGGTGGTGGTGGGGGCAACTATCATCACTACATCTTCTCAGATTCCCTTTTGTCTCCTTAGTTTCTTTCGGCCACATGGCCTTGTGGTCCTAGTGTGCAGTGTACAATGTCCTCATTCTGTGGGTTTGGCTCTCACATACCAACCAGGTGCCAGACCATTGGGGACAGCCTCGATGGCCAAAGCCTGGATGGCTCTTAACTAACCAGTTTAAGCCAGCCTGTTCTTAGCCATTTCCCCTGCCCTGCCTCCTCTTTCCCAGGCCTCCCCTTACTGCTCCTGCCTCTACTCACTGACAAGCTTCCTGTCCCCTGTGGCCCCATGTGGCATGGTGTGCCCCTCCTTTCAGGAAAAATAAGAAGGCAGCCTTCTTTTCATCTCACTGCTTCTCTGTATTTGCACTTGAGTGTATATGTTAAGTCCTGGGAGTGTACTTGAGACCACAGGGGACCCTTGGAGAGAGTAAGACAGTCTATAAACTGTGTGCATCTAATAAGCAAGCTCTCCGGGAAGCCTTCCTGGAGGAGGTGGCTGGAGGAAGCTCTGAGGAATGGAGATGAGGTGGGACCTTCAAATGAGGTGTCTGGCACCAAGGGGGCAACATAGGACATGTGTGTGTGTGTGTGTGTGTGTGTGTGAGAGAGAGAGAGAGAGAGAGAGAAAGACAGAGAGAGAGAGAGAGAGA
>NW_008341028.1:9711518-9766864 GCF_000622305.1 Nannospalax galili
GACATAAAAAAAAAAAAATTTATAAGCAAGGGATTGTGGAGAGAGAGAGAGAGAGAGAGAGAGAGAGAGAGAGAGAGAGAGAGAGTTGGGCATCACTCCCTGTGAGGGTGCTCATCTGACTGTGGGGCAGACTGGGGTGAGATGGGCAAAGTATAGAATGGGTCCTGCTTTGCTTGGTGGAAACATGTTTCTTAACCCAGAGTGCATTGACTTTGTGTTACCTCACTGGACACTCAGGATGTGGCTGGGCTTGTGCTAAAAGCGCCACCCTGAGCCTGGTATGTGGACCAAGCGTGATTTAGGGTCATTCCACCTTCTGCTAATGAAGTGAAGCTCCTGTCTGTCCCTCCTATGCCGTCAGCAAAGCCCTGCCCTGGATGAACACAACCAACCACTTTCGTTCCCTCAACCCCAGCTCAGGTGCCCTCCTTCTTGCCTTCTTGTGGGTTTCCATGGCACAGGTTTTTCCCTCCCTGCCTGGTGTGGGCCTCTCACTTCCCTCATCCCCCTCCTTTCCACTTTTCTAATTTGTCTCTCTGAGGTTCAGTGCCCACACCTGCCCACTGGTTCTGACTTCTAGAGCCTTTCGGTGGAAGAACTCTTAAAAAAAAAAAAAAAAGATTTATTTTTAATTATGTATATATGGCTGTGTCTGGATATGTGCACATGAATGCAGGTGCCTGCAGAGCCCAGAAAGAGGATGTTGGGTCCCCTGGAACTAGAATTGCAGGTCATAAGTCACCAGCTTGGATGCTGGGAACCAAACTCAGATCCCCTACAAGAGTAGCACATGCTCTTAACCTCTGAGCCTTCTCTCCAGCCCAGAAAGAACTCTTAAAGACCCAAAAGACCTCAAAGCACTAGGAATAGAGTTGGGGGATGTGGCTCAGTAGGACAACATTTACTAAGCATGGTTCAGACCCCTGCAATGGCCTGGCAAGATGGCTCAGCCTGATGACCTGTGTTTAATCCCCGGATCCACATGATGGAAGGAGAGAACCAACTCCAAAACTTCCTCTGACTTCCACATACACACTGTGGCACATGTGTGCCCCCACACCCTAAATAAAATGTAAAAACATTTCTTAAAAGCTTGCATTGCGGGGCTGGAGAGATGGCTCAGCAGTTAAGAACACTGGTTGTTCTTGCAGAAGACACGGTTTCGAATCCCAGAACCCACATGGCATCCTTAACAACCGTCTGTAACTCCAGTCCCAGGGGATCTGACAGCCTCTTCTGATCTCTGTGGGCATTGCATGACACGGGTGCACTTACCTACATGCAGACAATACACGCATACACATAAAATAAAAAAATGAATAAAATGTTTTTAAAAAAGCTTGTATTGCTAGAAGAGGAGGAAGAGGAGGAGGAGAGGAAGAGGAGGAAGAGAAAGAAGAATTAAATAGTAATGGCAGAGTGGTTGACAGTAGGGTTGCTGTGGGCCTGATCCACACTCCTCAATTCACACAGAATCTTTTGAGTGATGAGATGCCAGCGTAGCTCACAGTCCTGTGCTGTAAGTGTCGAATCCGTGCACCACCCATTTGGTTATTGTTGGTGTTACTTTGTGGTTTCTTTTACTCGCCTAAAGCCTTCTGTACCTTTTAGAATGAAACTCAGCACTCAGAGAGCCTTTAGCCTAGCTCTTGTAAATGCTATATGGGCCTGATGCTCAGCTCCAAAATGCATGTGTTGTATTTGTTTTATCCCCAAGCTAAGACTCTACAAAGTGACTCACTGGTATGGCATGTATTATACAGGGGCCCAGATGGACGGTGTTTGACAGAGAATACTTTTGGAAAGAGGAAGGACCCAGCACAGTGAGTCTGAGATGTGGTGAAGGGGAAGAGATAGGAAGTCCACAGAAGGCCCCAATGTGGGGGAGGTTGCATGTCAACCCTGAAATGACCAGAACATGGTGATCAGTCACCCCAAGGTGATGGGGAGCTGCTGCGTCCCTCTGAGAAACTGTGAATGTTTCCCTGCAGCTGGGGAGTTCTGACCCCATTGTTAGGGTCAGAACCCTGGCAGCCCTAAGAAGCTACCCATCCACATTAGGCCAATTAAACAGGTATGTCATAGGGATAGGCAGAGAAAGGAGATTTATTCAATGTGGCCACAATGGGAACAGAAACAAAAAGGTCCAGTGACACCCCCACCCTAAGTCCATCTTCAGGGTCCTGCCATGAGGTTTAGGCTTACAGAGAGGACAAGAGATATACATAGCTAGGCAGTCCTGGCCAGGTGTGGTCCACCCATCATCATCGTCTGGGCCCGTTTCTCCTGCAAGGTGATCTGACAAGTTGTCAGAACTGTGTGGAATCTCATTCCTAGAGACCAGTTCTTCCTCTTAACTGGCACCAGGCCTTTTCCTTCTCCCAGCATGAGAATCCTGGGGAAATTCCAATTTCTTGGCATACATTGTTTCAATGGTCTGAGAGCCAAAGGGAAGGGCCTGGGTGTCTGTTTAGAATAGTTTCATTTCTGACAGGACAGTTACAGATTCGAGGCTATTTCTGTGAGGGACTGTGATTTCTTCTTTCTGCCCCTTCAGTTACCCTGCACCTGTCCCAGGCAGGACAGGCCCCAGCTCAATAGCGCGTATTGCTCTTGGTGAGAGATGGCAGGGGCAGTGAGTGCCAAAGACACTTCCCAGGAGGGGAGGGAGAGCTTCCAGTTCTGATGTCTCGGTCTTAGGAGCTCGTCTCTGGGATGTTTTGGTTACATATCCTTTCTAGAACGTATTTTTTTACATGAAAAGAAGGGAGAAAATCATGTAGAGGAGGGTAAAACATTGGCTTACCATGAAGCTAGAGGAAGAGGGGAAGGATTGGAAGGGGAAGTCCCTGACTCTGTGGCCCTCCTCCTCCATCTTCATACTTCCCATCTGGCCCAGTTTAATCTTCACCTTTATCCTAGGATGGTCCCTGATGTTTAGCCTTCTAGGTTGTCACTTCTCAAAACTGAGGCCTCTGGACTTAATCTCTGACCAGCAGATGTGATCCTTACATGGCTGAGTCCAGATTCCCAGTGGGCTCTGCTGTCTTTAGGTGTCTAGATCATTCATTCCCTCTCTGTTCCAGGCCAGTCAGAATATCCTCAGGGGCCTAGACAGAGCAGGGAGGCTCTGGAACAGCAATGTCCAAGGCCAGGCTCCTGCAGGCTGACTCTGCTTTGTGTGGAACAGGAGAAAGAGCAAGACCTCTGACTGGGCCCCAGCAGGCATGGGAACTCCCTCCATTGACACATTTGACTTTCAAAGGGAAAACACACTTCTGATAAGGTATCTCTGGCTTAATAAAGAGGACTTTATTCTAGTCTAGGCTCCTGGCTTTGCAATTCCAGCATCCTACCTACCTATGTGAGGAGAACTCACTCTGACCAGGAGTTACATGATTTCAGCTCATGAAGGATGAAGGACTTCACACACCAGGGTCCTGTCCAATTGTCCTTCACTGTCACAGACCAAATGCTTGCCAGGGCTGGTCATTGCATTTTGTGAATGACAAATTTTTTAATTGTTTTCAGATCTCATACCTGCATATGATGTATTTTGATTGAATCCATCCCCTATTCCTCTCCAATTCCTCACCTAACCCTCCCTCATTCTCCCTCCCAAATTTATGTGTTCTCCTTCACTTCTTTTGTTTTGTTTTTGTTTTTGTGTTGAGACAGGGTCTCCCTGTAGTTCTGGCTGTCCTGGAACTCACTATGTGGAACAGACTGGCCTCAAACTCATGGAGATCTGCCTGTCTCTGCCTCCCAAGTGCTGGGATTAAAGGCATGTGCCACCACACCCGGCTCTATAGAGTCTAATTTGTGTCCCCAAATGTCCTTCAGTGTAGGTCCATTTATTGGAACCTGGTTAACCTACCAAGAGTCACAGCCTTAAAAAGAGACTTCCTCTCCCCCTCCCAGCAGCCATCCGTTGCCAATAGTTCCTCTGGTGGGGTTGGGGTTTCTCCCCATTTCCCCATGTCTATGCTGGGATTCTGTCTGGCTTGAGCTTATGTGGGTCTTGTGCATACTGTCACCATTGCTGTGAGTTCATATGTGTGTGTGTGTGTGTGTGTGTGTGTGTGTGTGTGTGTGTTTTGTTGTCTTCTTTTTAAATAACTGAGTCCACTTAGTGCTGCCTGTGTGTGCATGGATGTGGGGCCGTCTACTGGAGCATGGGTAGCCTCTCAGGGACTGCATCTCTGAAGAAAACTGACTCTGCCCTACAGTCATCAATTGCCAAAAGCTCTTCAGCTAAGGGTAGGACTTCATGAGCTCCTCCCCGATTCAGGCTGGGATTTTGGCTGATTTGATCTTGTGTAAGTCTTGCGCATACAGTCACAGCCTCTGTGAGTTCATGTGTAACAACCTTGATGTGACCAACAAATATTGTTTTGCTGCAGATATCCCCTACCTCTAGCTCCTACCGTTTTCCTACTTCTTCTGCCATAATCCCTAAGCCTTGTGTGTGTGTGTGGGGGCGGGGGTAGATGTCCCATTTGGAGCCGAGCATGCCACAGAACTGAGCTGCACTTTTATTGACTGTTTCATTTGCTATTTTGAAAATATTTTATTTATTATTTTTATTTTATGTGTATGAGTGTATTGCCTGCATGTATGCTGGTGGAGGTCAGAAGAGGGTGTTGGATCCTCTGGAACTGGAGTTACAGAGGGTTGTTAGCCAGCATGTGGGTGCTGAGAATCGATCCCAGGTCCTCTGCAAGAATAGCCAGTGCTCTTAACCACTGAACCATCTCTCCAGCCCCTGCTATTTTATTTTTGATCAATGTTTTAATTGTGTGGGGTAGGGTTTAACTGTAGGGGTTCAGTGTGATAGTTCAACACATGCATATGGCATACACTAATCAAATTCAGTCTGTTTATCCACCCACCCCTCTTCCCAACTTCTACTTACCAATATTCTACATGCAGGCTGGCTTGCTTTAGAGAGCATGCAGAAATTGTCTTTCTGCCTGCTCAGTTAGCACAGTGCCTTCCAGTCCCATCCATTTTTGTTCAATTGAAAAGCTTTTGTTCTTAATTCCATAGTGTGTACAGACCTTATTTCCTTTATCCACTCATCTGTTGGTGACCACTGTGGTTCCATACCTGAGCTTCTGTAAACAGAGGCCAGTCTGTCTAATGAGCTCTTAGAGCCACCCTCAGGGAGCGGAGCAGGACTGCCATCTCAAAATGAGGACACAGAGTCCCCTAGGCTTCCCCGCATAGGATAAACAGGCTTGAGCCAGGTTTTAAGACCCCTTGCCCAGTTCTCTGTGTCTTACTAACTGTTGATGAGGGGGTCTTAACACAGTTGGGTTCCCCACCCCTCAGTCCTCTCTCCCTTCCTGTTGGATTTGCTTCCTTGAAACCCCTCTCTCTACCTGCTGCCAGCCATGGAGATGAATTCACTTTTCTCAGATCTGGGCCTCCAGATGAAAAGCAAGAGAAAAACAAATGTTTTCTCTGATAATTTCAAGGAAGTCTCACAACCCTCCCTTCTTTGGGAGGTGCCAGCATATTCCTCAGACTGTTCCTTATAGGCCCAAAGAAATGAATTTCTAACAGTGAGATCTCCCAGCTCAGTGCTTAGGGTGTGGTCCTGGACTTCCACTGTGAAGGTGGCAACTCTGACCTCTGCACACAGATGCCAGTCCAGAGTGACATACCAGGATCAAGAAATACAAGGACCCATCTCCAAGTGAATGTCCCTCTTGAGGCATACCCCACTCCAGGTCCCCTCTCCCCATCCCCAGCATTCTGTAGGACACTGGGGACAGGTGTGTGGGAAAGGCATCTTCACTGTGGGCACAGTTATTATTTATTATTGACACTTTTCATAGCAAGATCCCACTTATCCATCCTAAGCAAAGTGAATCACTTTCCATATTAGCAGTGGCAGCTGGGGCTTAGGGAGCAGTTGGGACCAGGGGAGGCCTGGGCTTAGGAACAGCTATAGCAGGATATCTCCTCTCCGGACCCCATTGTCACCTGCTTGCTGACTTCACACTCATTCATTCCTCTGGTGAGCCCTTGCCTGTGTTCTGGATGAAACTTGGTCAGGAGCGTCTGAGGCCAGTCATAGTCTCAGGGTGCCCTTGAGTGGCAGATGCTGAGGGAGGCCTGAGTTACTGTGTATGCCTTCTGAACTTTCAAGCATGTTTTGGGGGACTGATTTAGGGGGACCCATTGTTTTAGTCTTCACGAATCTTTCTTGTTTTCATGTGTATGTGTGTATTGTGTTGTATGTATGTGTAGGTACACATGCGTGTGCCTGTTCATGGGGAGGTCCAAGGTTGATGCCAGGAATCTTCAATTGCTCTTCCACCTTATCCACCGTATTCACTGAAGCAAGGTCTCTCTGTCAAACCCAGAGCTTGCTTGCTGATATGGCTAATCTTGTTAGGTAGCTTGTTCTGAGACCCCAGGTCTCTGCATTCCTAGGCTGGAATTGCAGGCAGGTTAGTATTTATGTGAGTACTGAGGATCCAAACTCTGCTATCTTGTTTGCAGGAAGCACTTTAACAGCTAAACCATCTCCCCAGACTTTCTTCATGAGTTTTTGAATAATGTTTTTTTCTTCAGCCCTTAAAACAAAAACCAAAACAAAAGCATCTTATGCTTAATAATGCTAGAATAATGCCTTATGTCACATGTCAGCCATTGGGGCTCTTAATCCACTACTGCATTCAAATAGTGTGAAAATCCTGTCCCTCCTCACAAGGAGGAGGGAGAATAAATTTTACCTTGAAGCAGCTGGAGAAGGTAGGGGCTCAGTCCCCTCAACTATAGAAAATTTGCCCTTGTCGAACCCCGATTGCACACCAAGTGTGTACTGAGCATGCCCTCCACACCGTGGTGCCTGCACACAGCACTCAGCAGGATGCAAGCTCACCAAGAAAGCAGGATTCTGGAGATTATGAATATGCCTGGTGTGAAAGCTACATAAGGTGCAAACTGAAATTCAAATCACCTCACCTTTGCCTTAGGTACTTTTCTCATTACTCTGACAAAAGCAGCTTAAAGGACGAAGGTTTATTTTGATTCTAATTTGAGGGCCTACAGTCCATTATGTCAGAGAAGGCATGGTGACATCTGGTCACATTGCATCTGAAGTCAGGGGATGGAGAAGGATGCTGGTGCTCAGCTCACTTTCTCCTTTTTATTCAGTGGTGGGACCCCATCCCATGGAATGGTACCAGTGATAGTTAACGTGGGTCTTCCTACTTCAGTTAACCTAATCTAGAAAGTTCCTCACCAATATGCCCAGGGGATTTTGTCTCCAAGGCGATTCTAGATCCTGCCAAGTAGGCAGTCACTTTTAAACATCACAATCTCCACTTTACAGAGGAGGAAAGGGATGTTCAGAGAGCCTTCAGGATGCTTATCGAGGTGGAGCTGAGTCTAGGATGCACACACCATGTCACTGTGGGAACAGTCAGTGTCATGTAAGCTGGGGCATCTACCTGGCTTCCCACATCCAAACTCCTCATTGGGTGTGGGTCCATTTGCAAGTTATATCCTTTCCCAGCTGGCCTGGACAATCCCACCCTATGCCCTCTAGCCCAAGCTTCAACCCTGAACATCTGCCACCCCCTCCACATCCTGGCTGACCCCTCCCTTTGCCAGTTCACACCTCCTTAGTTCAGTGGCTGCCCTCTTTCCACCTTACCTCTGGGGTGTGTTCTCTAGATAATGATTATATGAAATGAGTTACCCACCAGTCTTATTGGTTAACAATCTTCTTAGGCCAAGTGGATGAAGCTGAGAGTTAATGATTGCCAAGGAAGGCTCCTCATGAAGACAGACATCAATCAGAGTTTGAGGGGCCAATTCCCTGGACCCTTACACTGGAGTTCTGTGACCTGGAGTTGGAGCACACTTGTATTTTGCATGCACATTCCCCTCCCCCCTGCCCTGCCCATGCTGTGTTCTCTGGCCCACCTCCCTGCTCTGGGCCTTGGCTCTCCTGGGGTATACTACCCTCTCTTCTGCCAAAGCAAGCTCTGCTTTGGAATCTTCCTCAAGTCCTGCCTCACTCCAGAGCTTCCCCTTGCTCTGAACCCTTTGCTCTGGGTACCCTCTCTGAACTCCAAGGCTTGGGCAGCTCTTTCTGTGTATTTTCCATATGTTGGGTCTTGTGCTTGACTGAGAATTCAGCAGAGGGGGAGGGAGGAGGCTGCCATCCAGCTAGGATTAGCCAGGCTCCAGGACTATCCACACAGCCAGAGTCAGTGGAGGGAGGGGCACAGTGAAGGAGGAGGTGGAATTTTCCAGGCAGGCTAGGGATGTGTTCAAGGGTACCACAGGAGTGGCATGTAGGAAGATAAGGCAGGGCCTGTGGTCACAGGGTTACTGTGGACAAGAGGCTAGTGAGGTACCTGGATGTTGTCCAGCTAAAGGATCCACACACATACAGAGGGGGCGGGGGAGGGAGGGAGGAAGGAAGGGAGGGAGAGAGAGAGAGAGAGAGAGGGAGAGATAAAGCTTTTTGGGACTCCACCCCAGTTGGGGGACGTTGAGAGGACAGATTTGTGTAGAAGATAGACGTGTGTGGTTATCTTCAGATATTTCCGCTGACCAGGCACTTAGGTTTTCATGTTAGGGACATCTTTGACAAGGGCAGGAACTGTGGCAGAAGTTTGCCCTGCCTACCACATTGCTACTGTCTCCTTTTTAAAACTTAAAAAAAAAAAAAAATGTGTATGACTGTTTTGCCTGCATGTATCAAAGTGCATCATGTCCTGCAATGCCCATGGAGGCCAGAAGAGGGCACTGGATTCCCTGGAACTGGAGTAACAGACAGTTGTTAGCTGACATGTGGGTGCTGGGAACTGAACATAGGTCCACTGCAAGAGCAGCCATTGCTCTTACCTGCTGAGCTGTCTCTCCAGCCCCATCTCCTTTTTGAAGCATGTCCACCAATGGAGAGACGAAGATAATGAACTCTAATGAACTCCCTACCTGATCCAGGAGTTAACACATTGTGATCTTGTTCACCTCTGCCTTTATTCCAGACATCCTGTTGTTACATCCATGGTTCGCTCAGCGTACTTCTCCCAGTGAGAAGGGTCCTTTGAAATATGTAACTATAGAACTATCATTGTACCTTAAACAATGATCATTCCTGGGGCCTGGGCAGTTAGTTCAGTAAGGTGCTAACTGAAGACCTGAGTTCAATCCCCAGAATCCATGTAAAACAGCCTAGCATGGTGGCATGTATTTATAATCCCAGCACTGGCGAGGTGAAGACAGGTGGATCCCTGGGATTTGTTGACCAGTCCGCTGGTGGTGATCTCCAGACCAGCAAGGAACCTGTCTCAAAAACCAAAGTGGGGGCTGGCATCATGGCTTATACCTTTAATCCCAGCACTCAGGAGGCAGAGGCAGAGGCAGACAGATTTCTATGAGATCAAAGCCAGCATGGTCTACATAGTGAGTTTCAGACCAGCTGGGGATACAGGAAGACCTTTTGCTTTCTGCTGTTGAATTCCTCACATACTCTGGATATTAATCCCCTGCTGAATACTAGTCTGCCAATATTTTCTTCTGCTCACCAGGCTGTCTCTTCACTCTGATAGCTGGTTCCTCTGCTGAGCAGAAGCTTCTTAATTTGTTGTAATTTCTTTTGTCCTCGTTTCTCTTGCTGCTTGTGCTTTGGGAGAGTTTCATCCAAAAGAACTTTGCTCATACCCATGTTCTGAAGTGTTTCTTCTGTTTCCTTCTAGTAGTTTACTCACCCCACTTTGAATGGCTACAATAAATAAATAAATAATAAATAAATAAATATAACAGATGCTGGTATGGATGCAGAGAAAGGGAAATTCTTATACATGGCTGAACAACTATTATGGAGAGTCCTCAAAACAAATACACTGGAAACAGAATGACCACGTGACCTAAGTATGACAATGCTAGGTGTATACTCAAAGAAAACCAACCATGTTTATTATAGCACTGTTCACAGTAACCCAAATACAGGCTCGGTTCAGATGTTACTCAACAGATAAGTGGGTTTTTTAAGTGGTATGCATGAAAATGTTCAGCATCTTTAGTGACCGGAGAAATGAAAATCAAAACTGCACTGAGATTTCCATCTCACCCCAGACAGAATGACTAGCGTCTTGATAACAAACAACAATAAATGTTGGTGAGGATACGAGGAAAAAAGAAAGCTTGTACACTACTGATGGAAATGTAAACAGTCCAGCCACTATGAAATCAGCATGGAGGTTCCTCGGTAATTAAAAACAGAACTGCCATATGATCCACCTACCACTCTGGAGTATACCCCCCCAAATCAAAGCCAGCACCCTGAAGGGTTACCTGCATTCCCATATTTATCACTGCGCTATTCACAAATAGCCAAGGTATAAAATCCTCCCAGGCACCCATCAATGGATGAACTGATTAGAAAATGTGGAATATGTAAACATCAAGTTTTATTCAGCCAGAAAGAAAAATGAAATTATGTCATTTTCAGGGGAATGGGTGGAATTGAAGATCATCAGAGTAGATGAAATAAGCCCGTCTCACAAATACAAATATTATATATCTCTCATCTGTGATCTGAAGTAGAGGAAAAGGCATGTGGAAGGAGAAAGAAGAAGGTAATGAGGGCTAAGAAAATGGAGGGAATATGGGCAAAGTAAGGACAGCTGTGTGTATGGAAATGCCTTAATGAAGTGCCTTTGTTCAACCAATATAATAACTTTTTGAGTGATGTATAATGGAGTCTATTTCCTTTTAATAGCATTGTTGCTTCAAAAATTAATACTAGCAAGAACATGGTCAACTCCAGTGTTGGAGAAAACTTAGACAAGGAAAGAAAACCCCTAGGTTGACTCCCCTGCCTCCACTGTCCAGAGGGAACCACAGCCAGCACTTTGGGGAACAGTCTTCCAAGCATTTTTCTTTGTCCATAAATACAAGCAGTTAAGTATAACATGGTTTTATATGGACGGTGTGACAAGCTTTATGCCATTTCATAACCTGCTTTTCTTCTTCTTTACAACTTGTCACAACACCGTTTCCTGTCAGTTATCATGGATCTGTAACATTTTTAATAGCTACTCAGTTCAAGTTTGTCTGGATGGGCTGTAACTTACCAAGCCACCTCTGGATTGCTTCCAATTTTTCTGTGCTGTGGAATATAATTCAGCCTTTTCCAGATGTGCAATTATTGCCTGATGATAAATATTTAGCATAGCTAGGATAACTGGCAAGAAAGAAGGAAAAAGGTTTAGCTTCCTCTCTGAGTCCTAATGCCCAGCTGGGAGATCACCATGGCAACCTTCTGCCAGTCTCGTTTATGGAGTATCCAGTAGCCTGCCAGGGCTGAAAGGAAACAGTCTGTCTGTTTTCAGCAGTTTTATAAGCATGGAGCGGAAGGAACACAAGAGAGCATCCTCAGAACTTGGATGGCTAAGGCTGCAGCTGGGAAACAGCCTCCCTTGACTGAAAGCTTGTTCCCCACCAAGCACCATGCTCATCTGTTCAAGAGCTGGTGATGGTTTCTTTGTTCAAGTAATAAGAAAATCAGAGAATAGATCATTCTCCAAGGGCACAAAGTAAATGATGAAACTGGGATTGAAAATTAGCCTGTATTTGCTGATTAGAATCCTCCTTACCACTTACCACCTGATTCGGGGGTGGGAGGGTGTCACTAGTCTCTCTCCTGCCACCATCCTGAGGCCTCTGGTCCAGGCAACCCAGGCATCCTAGGACATTTCTTACACATTCAGATGGGGGCACACTGACTCTCCATCCCTCTTTTAGCCTCCAGGCTTACCCTGGCCATCTGCCACTTAGCCCCTATACCACCTGCAGGCTGAACTTTAGACAGATCCCTAGGTTGTGCAGTAGTCTTTTTATCCATGGGGAATACATTCCTAGACTCTCATTGGGTACCTGAAACCATGGGTGATACCAAACCTCTATGTGCAAAGTCTCCAATGTCTCTTCTGAGACTTACATAGCTATGATAAAGTTTGATATAGAACTTAGGGACAATAAGCAGGTAGGGTTGGAGGTGGGGCTCAGTGAGTAAAGGCACTTGTCTCCAAGCTTAAGGATCTGAGTTTCATTCCTGGGACCCATGTGGTGGAAGGAGAGAATCAACTCCCACAAGTTGCACAAGTCGTCTGACTTCCATGGCATACACACACACACACACACACACACACACACACACACACGATGTAACTTAAAAATCAGACACAGTAGTAAATTGTCAACAATCGTAAAGAGTAGAGTAATTATAATGGTATATCATAACAAAAATTACATGAATGGGGTCCCTATTTCAAAAGACTGAAGATATATATTAATATTTTTGGACTGAGATTAACCATGGGACACCAAAACTGTTGACACATGCACACCCCAAGACATCCCCAGGTTCCACCTCCTCCCCTTCCAAGTCTGCTCTTTCTCCTTTCCCTGCAGGCTCCCTGGAAGCTCCTGTTCTCACCACTATTTTAACATTAGCTGAGTCATGTGACCATCTTGGCTCTGATGTCCACTAGAATGTGAGCTCTGATGTGTGGACCTGTACATCCCTATATCCCCCCTCTCCATCCCTATATCCCCCCATAACCCCACTCTAATCTCTATTTCTGTTCCCAATCCTCCAGGACCAACCCTCTGGTTCCTACCCCTCACCTGGGGCGTCCCCAAGCCCTGCTCACACCTGTCCTCAGCGCCATCTTCTGTAAGTCTTGCCTTCTTCTCCTGCCACAATTTCTCTCATACTAAGCCAGGGAAACTGAAGCTCAGGTGAATATGGGTCCTCACCCAACTCCAACTTTGTTTTCTCCCACCAGTGCCACCAGCCTGACTCTTTATTCCATGAACTCTTTATCTGTGCTCCTCTGTCTTGGGGGGAATTCAGGTGTTCCTCGGCTTCTGGAGGTTCCCTCACTGTCTCTCAAATTTATCCAAAGCTTTTCTTTAATCTTTATTTTTATGTGTATGAGTGTATTGCCTGCATGTATGTAAGTGCAACTGTGTCATGCAGTGCCTGAGGAGGTCAAAAGGGGTCTCAGATCCCCTGAAACTGGAGTTGCCAATGGTTGTTAGCGCCATGTGGATGCTGGGAACTGAACCCAGGTCCTCTGCAAGAGCAGCCAATGCTCTTAACAGCTGGGCCATCTCTCCAGCCCCCTGAAGCTTTTATTTATTTATTTATTTATTTATTTATTATTTACTTATTTCTTTTTATTTTGCATACCTGCATATATAGACATATACCACATATATAAAATGTTCATGGAGGTCAGAAAAGGGTGTGGGTCCCACTGGAACTGGAGTTACAGAAGGTTGTTAACAGTCATGTGGATGCTGGGAACTGAACCCAGGTCCTCTGCAAGAGCACCCAGTGCTCTTAGTTGCTAAGCAATCCCTTTAGCCCCTTATCTGAAGTTTTAACTTCCCCTCTGAGATATTGCCATAGATCATTATTACTTTATTTATTTAGTGTATGGGCACACAATGCTTGTATAATGACCTTGAACTTCTGATCTTTCTACCTCATAAGTGTATCCCCCCCGCCATGCCTGGTTTATGTGGTGCTAGGGATGGAATCCAGGGCTTTGTGCATGCTGAGCAAGCATTCTATCCACTGTACAGACACAGCTTTTATTTTTAAATATAGATTTTAGTTACTTAGAGTTCCATATGCTCCCTCTCCACTCTACCCCCCAGTTTCCCCTGTGATCAACAGTTTGACATAGTAGTTAAAATACACACACACACACACACACACACACGCACACGCACACATACGCACTCATGCACACACACACACACACACACACATATAATATATATCTTTTTTTTTTTTTTTTTAGACAGAGCATCACGTAGCCAAGGCTGGCCTTGAACTCATGATCCTCCTGCCTCATGCTGGAATTACTTTTACATACCACCACATCCCAGCCAGTGAATCAGTACCAATACATCATTATTAACCAGGGCCCTTGTTTACATAAGGGATTCCACAGGGTTGGCAAATCCATGTCATATGGCTGCCATTACAGTATGGTGCTGGTTGTTTTTAAAACACTTCAGAAGGTCGAAGGCTGTTCATCAGCTGTTCCCTTCCCCTTCAGTGTTCTGCCTCACCCAGTATTCAGCTCACCCTCTCCTATACCTTAGTCTCTCTGCAGGTCCATCTATCTATCTCATCTTCCTCCCAGATCCATGCTCCTGGAGGCACTCTGAGGTATAGCTTAGGAATCCCAGGATCTCTAGCATCTGTAAAGGATCTGTTGCCCTTTAGACTCCCCACATTCTGGAGTCTGAGATTGCAGAGAAAATGCTTCAGGTATGTGTGCCCAACCTTGGGGAATTCTTGGAAAAGGGTATGGACCTAGACACACATTAAGTGACAATAACTGCAGGGAGGAGAAAGGGACTGTCCCAACTCTGCCTTGAGGAGAGAAGGTCTCTGTGGGTGGAGAAAGGCGCTTCCTGCAGACAGCATCTTGGATCTCAGACCTGTGGAGCCGAAGGCCATCCTCCTCCCCATAAAAACACAAAGCCCTAATAGGGAGTGTGAGTTTACCGCACACCCAGGGCAGGACCACTTCCTAACTCAGAAGCCAGTGCTGTCCGCCTCTGGCAGCCTTCCCAGATAGAGAAAGCCTTGCCCTCACCACACCTCAGTGGATGAAAGGCCTGAGAGAGAGAGAGAGAGGTGTGGTCTTTGTAAGACTAAGAACTGCACCCCTAGCAGAGCAAAGGGGAGGCTCAGGGTGTGGTTGGCAAGCCTGTTTGCAGACTGGGCTAGGGCTACAGGGTGGGAATGGGAGGAAAAGAGAAGAAGGGAGGTAGGTGGGTCCCCATACTCCACCTGCCTCCTCCCTGTCCTGCCACAGCAGCCTCCTTCTGGAACAGGTGAGCCAGCAAGCATGGGAAACTGGTCCAGAAGGTCAGAATGGTCAGAAATCACCCTTGCTGGTGAATCTGCTCCCCACAGGTGCTGAAGGACTCAGATTCCCTCTTATCACCCCCACCACCCCTGGCCCTACCCCCAAATATCCAGAAGAGGATGCATGGCTTCCACTCTGAGGAGCTCAGAGGTGACTTTGCTCTATGTCTTTCCCACAGTAAAGCTACCTTCATTATCCCCTGATCCTCTCTCCAGGAAGGGTGCCCTGTGGGACTCCCACCCAACTTTGCCTTTATGTCCCCAGAACATCTGTCCCACTGGCTCACCAATCTACGTGTCCCCAGTGTCCTTTGAGGAGCTTCCCAAGGCCTTGCAGTGTTATACTCCCCTGTCCCCAGCCACCAAGACTGCCTAGCTCATAGCTGGCTCACCCACAGATGATAGGGTGAGTGGAAGTTCAAACCAATGTTGCACAGCCTCAGAGGAAAGTGCTCAATTAGGTTTTATTGGGTCTTATATAAAAATAGACTAAGTCCTGTCTTCAAGCAAGTCATCCAAACAATGGCTACCAAAATGACCACACTTAAAATACTTGTGATGATGCATCAGGGTGGTGTAGCAGTTCCATCTACTGAGTGGCTTGCTGAGGACATGTGAGAGGCAAAGAGTCTTGGTGCATTATTAATTTCATCCTCCAGCCCCTTCGGAGATGGACATGGAAACCAAGGCTGAGAACTGAAGCCATAAGACACCAACTGGTAAACAGAGAAACTGGGCCTGGAATGCAGGTCTGCGTGACCCTAAAGATCACCTCCCTGAGGCTGGAAGGGTTCGGAGGGTGAGATCAGAGTGAGACCACACAGGGACAGTGTCACTTCTAGAAGAGGCAGACTTGACTTAGGCCTTCAAGGTGCCCAGATAACTGGACAGTAGGAGATATTGAGACTTAGGGACTGGCCTGACCAGAGTAGAGAGAGTCTTTCCCCTGAGTGGCCCACAGTGACAGCTAGGTCTGAAGGTGAGCCTTCAGATGAGGGTGATCTGCAGGTGAGCAATGAGCCCATAACTTTTGGGTGTGGATATTCCCCTAGGGCAGGGCAAGACCAGCACAGGACTTCTCTTAGAACTTCCTACCAAGAAAGCCCCTGGGCATCCAGCCAGGTGGGACTCCAGTGTATGGCAGGCAAATGCCTTCTCATCTACCAACTGGTGCACCTGCTCAGTGGAGCCTGCCTAGTGACTTCTGCCCTAGTGGGGATCCTTCTGCACACCATAGTTCCTAGGGGTATGGCCTGACTCTTGTTCACCAGATAGTCTCTGGGTTGGGTGGTCCTAAACTTTCTTGGCTCACAGATGCCAAAGATCTGATGAAAACCATGGCCCGGTATATGGGGAGTTGTCTTGATTGTTGATTGGTATGGGAGGACCCTGGGCAGCTTGTCCTGGGTTGTATAAGAAAGCTAGCTGAGCAGGAGCCAGAGAGAGCAAGCTAGTAAGCAGTGCTCCTCCATGGTTCCTGCCCTGACTTTCCTCAGTGATGGACTGTGACCTGGATGTGTAAGCTGAAATAAACCCTCTCGTCCCCAAGTTGCTTTTGGTCAGAGTGTTTTATTGGTGACAGAAAGCAAACTGGAATACCTGGTTAGAGCAGACTAAGGGTGGTTGAAACTGGCTTTTTGTCCAGACATTCATTTGCCTGGATGCCTAGCAGGCTTGGTCTGTCCCTCCCAAGCTCCCTAGACATACCACGGTATTTGTGACAGTAGATGAGAAAACTCCCTGTTTCTCCAGTCAGTGCAGGTGACCTGTGGCATTAGCACAATTCTGAAAACTTCTTTGACTGATCAGTAACAAACCTCTTTGTCATCATATACATAATCATACAGTAATCTACGTACTATACATGACAAATGTCACAAATTGACATCACATTATACAACACACCAACGTGTGTGTGTGTGTGTGTGTATGTGTGTGTGTGTGTGTGCACGCGCACACGGTGAATGTGGGTCCATGCATTTCAGTCAGAGGACAACTTTGGGGAGATGGTTCACTCCCTCTACTGTGGGTTCCAGGGATTGAACTCAGGTCCTCAAGGCTTGAGTACCTGTGGAGCCATCTTGCTAGCCCTCTACCCTATTTTTTGAGACAGGGTCTTTCAGTGGCTTGGAACTTACCAAGTAGGCTAAGCTGGTTGACCAGTGAGCCCCAGGTATCCTGTCTCCACTCCCCCAGTGCAGGGATTACAAGTGTATGCCACTGTGTATGAGTTCTAGGGATCAAACCCAGGTCCTCATGCTTGCACAGCGGGCACTTTGCCAACTGAGCAGGTCCCCAGTCCCTAAATACTGACGTTTTCTGCTCTAATATCCTAAGCTGGTCCATTGGGCTCAGTATATCTATTTTGAGATCTACCAGAGTCTCACCTGCACTTTGGATAATACAGTGTGAAGAGACCTAGTACTGTGGCTGTCACAAATAGATACTTGGAAGCTGTTTCTGTTTTGCTGAGGTAGATGTTCTGACTCTGACTACAGGCTGACTGGAGATCAGTGTCATTTAGCTAAGGAGTGGCACTAGCTGTGGCCAGCCTGCTATCTGCCTGTGAGTTTGCTCTTTCTCCTCTTTGGTGGCTTTGGGTTTGGGCTCTGGCGGGGTGGAGTTGCTGGTTTTTCCAGTTCTACCTGCATCTATGCACATGTTCCCCATTGTTGCTTGGAGACCTTGTTTAATCTTGACTTTGACAGGCCCTTGTTCAGTGACCTCAGACAAGTCCTTTCCTATCTTGAATCTCTATCTACATAGTAGCAAGAAGAGTGGGTTGAGAGAGTGTGTGCCTCTCAAAGGAGGGAGCGCTCTGCAGTAATAGGAAATATAGGGTACATGGTTTGATTTCTAGAAGATTTGGAGTGAATAAATTTTTATATTAAAGCAACCATAGCTATGTTATAGAGCAGACCAGAACACACATGCCTTTTAAAAAATATTTATTATTTTCATTTTATTTGTATGAGCATATTTCCTGCATGTATGTAAGTGCATCTGCGTCATGCAATGCCCATGGAGGTCAGAAGAGGGCATTGGATTCCCCTGGAACTGGAGTTATAGACAGTTGTTAGCTGCCATGTGGAAGATGGGAAACGAACCCAGGTCCTCTGTAAGAGCAGCCAGTGCTCTTAACCACTGAACCATCTCTCCAGCCCCTAACACACCTGCTTTTAAAAAAATAAATGAAAGATACTTCTTTTATTATGGAAAAATATATTACATGAAATTTATTACTGTATATTTGTGTACATGTGTGTATGTGTACATGTATGTATGTGTAGAAGCCAGAGATCAACACTGGGTCGCTCTCCACCTTCTTTTTTTTTTTTTTGGTCTATTTGGAGACAGGGTCTCCTTGTAGCCCCAGCTGGCCTGGAACTCACTATGTAGACCACACTGATCTTGAACTCACAGAAATCCATCTGGTTCTGCCTCCTGAGAGCTGGGATTAAAGGCATGTTCCACCATGTCCAGCACTCCACCTAGTTTTTGAAGATTTTTTAAAAATTTCTTTTAATGTGTATTTCTTTTTTGCCTACATGTAAGTGCACCACATGGGTGCAATGCCCACAGAGGCCAGAAGAGGGCATTGGATCCCCTGGAACTGGAGTTACCAACTATTTTTAGCTGTCATGTGAGTGCTAGGAGCTGAGCCTGGGTCTTCTGCAAGAGCAGCCAGTGCTGTTAACTGCTGAGCCATCTGTCCAACACTTTTTCTAAAGATTTTATTTTTTAGTTTTATTAAAAATTGTGTGTGTGTGTGTGTGTGCACGCGCGCGCGTGCGCACTTGAGTACAGATGCCCTCAGAGGCCGTCTGGATCCCCTTTGAGCTGGAGTTACAGGTGGTTGTGAGCTGCCTGATGTGGGTTCTGGGAACAGAACTCTGGTCCTTTTCAAATGGTTAAGTGCTAGTGCTCTTAACCACCGAACCATCTCCCCTGTCCTTCTCACACAGAACTTGGAACTCACCAATTAATCTAGACTGGCTGGCCACTGAGCTCCAGGGATCCTCCTGTCTCTGCCTCACCAGGACTGGGATTGCAGGCACATTCTGCAGTGCCCAGCCTTTTATGTGGGTTCTAGGAATGGAACTCAAGTCCACATGCTTATGCAACAAGCACTTTGCTGACAGAGCCATCTCCCCAGCCTGAAATGGATCATTTTAACCATTTAAGTGTCCAGTTCAGTAGCACTGAGGTACCCATTCCTCTTACCATGTGGGTCATGGGGATCAAACTCAGGCAGGATCAGGAATTCAAGGTCATCTTCAGTTATTCAGCAAGTCCAAGACCAGACTTGGCTACTGAAGACCCTGTCTCAAAAACAATGGGTTGGAGGCTGGGGAAATAGCTGTCAGTAAAGTGCTGCCTAGCCTCAGAACCTGCATAGAAAAGCTGGGCATGGTGGTCTGTGTTTGTAATCCTAGTGGAGACAGGAAGATTCCTGGGCAAACCTTGTAGGTTATGCTAGCTGGCCAGTGAGACTCTGCCTCACAAAAAGGTCGGTAGTGTCTGAGGGATGACATCTGAGGTTGCCTCTGCCCTTCACATGTGCACACATACACACATAACCTCTTGGTTATGATTTTATTCTCATTATTTGTTTTTAAGATTTTTTTATGTGTATGAGTGCTTTGCCCGCATGTATGTAACTGCACCACATGTGTACAATGTCCATGGAGGTCAGAAAAGGACTTTGAATTCCCTGGAACTAGAGTTATGGACAGATGTTAGATGCCATGTGGGTGTTGGGAACTGAACCTGGGTCTTCTTCAAGAGCAGCCAGTGCTCCTAACTGCTGAGCTATCTCTCTAGCCTTGTGATTTCTTTTAGGGCTATTTCAGAATAACCCCAGCAAGTCTTTGTAGGTATATAACAATACCCACATATTTTGTTGTTATTGAGATAGAGTGTCATGTGTCCCAGGCTGACCTCAAACTCTCTGTGTAGCCAAAGATGACTTTGAACTTCTGATCTTCCTGCTTCTACCACCTGACTGCTGGGATTATAGGTGTGCACTGTTACATTTGGTTTTAGGCTGTGCTGGGCTTTGTGCATGCTAGACAAGACTCTACTGAGCTACATCCCTAACCCTTTTGGCTATAAAGTTATGGAACTCTCTCTAAGATGGGATCTTATATGAAACACTCATATGCTGTTGAGTCTTAGATCTGTCTGTATTTTTATTTCATCTTAGAAGCAGTAATAGTTAGCTTTAATCATCAGTGAACACTTAGAATCACCTGGGAAGAATCCTAATGAGCAATCATATACATTAGGTTGGCCTGTCAACATGTCTTTGCAGGATTTTCTTAAGTTAATTGATGCAGGAAGACCCAGCCCACTGTGGGCGGCACCATTTCCTAGGTAGGGGCTCCTAAACTGTTAGAGGAGAGACGGAGCCGAGCACAAGCAAGAAAGGATACATATATTCTCTCTGTTCTTGACTGTGGGTGTGATGTGACCAGCTGTCTTGAGCTTCTGACACTGTGACTCCTCTACAGTGATGAACTATAACTTGGAATTGTGAGCTAAAATAAACCCTTTCTCCCTAAGTTGCCTTTTTGTCAGGGTGTTTTAGCACAGCAACAGAAATGAAATAGGAAGCCCTTTGATTCTGTTCGAGCTTGTCTAGAGCACTGTACAAAGACCAACAACCCAGACTTCAGCACTGGCAATGCCACAAAATGCACCGTTTTCTCCAGTGTTAGTAGAATGAAGAACTCTTTCGAATGGAGGGAGCTGAAAGGACCAGTGAGTTCTCAGGCTCATGTATGTCTGAAAGGCTTAAGATTGGCAGTGTGCCATGACTTCCAAAAACCAACCACTGGTCTTTCATAATTCTTAATGAACATAAAAATTTACATTTGAGATGCGAGATGACACCTATTTGTAGGAAATGCTTCATTTCTTTGAATGCTGTAAAAATGTAATGCAAAAGCCGGGCGTGGTGGTGCACGCATTTAATCCCAGCACTCGGGAGGCAGAGACAGGTAGATCTCTGTGAGTTCAAGGCCAGCCTGGTCTACATAGTGAGTTCCAGGACAGCTGGGGCTACAGGGAGACCCTGTCTCAAAAAGACCAAAAAATAATAAATAAATAAATGTAAAAGAAGGAAAAAGAGAAAAAGAAAAAATGTAATGCAAAAAACTTGCACCTTTGAAACAGGTTGGTCAAGTTTGGTCTTATCTGGCAGTTTGTCTCAGCCTGCTGAGTTGGCAGAGGCCCACTGTTTCCCATCCAGGCTGCACATATATTGCAAACATTGTTTTTCATAGTCTCTCAGTGGCAAGGAGAAATTTGGTCTTGGTTTCTTAATTCCCTTTAGGCACAGTCAATCTCTCGTGCATGTGTTCATGTGCCTGTGTCATAGAGGCCAGAGGTCGGTTGATGCTGCATGTCTTCCTCAATTTCTGCTTATCTTATTTTATTTGAGAGGCAGAGAGAATCCAGCTAGCAAAGGGGGACCCTCCTCAAAGGGGTGGGCAGAACCTTCGGAAGAATGTGGTTGATGCTCCAGGGAGGTTAGGGAGGGAAAGACCCTATCTGATTGATGAGGATGTGAAGAGGGCTCTAAGGAGGCAGCAGGCTTTGGTCCAGGGATGATAGGGGAGAGCAGACCCTAGCTCTGTTCCCTCTGTGCTACACCAATTGGCATTTTCCTTTTTCTTGGGCCTGTATAAGAACTTTAGATTTCTGCAGTTTATGTTATTTAGACTTGTTAAAAAGTCTTAATCCTGTGTTTGATCAACTTGATTAGTTGTTCTATCTCCAAGAAGCACCTTAGATTTATTTGCTTGGCGTGGTTCCTTTGTGTGTCTCAGGTTAACAGAACTGTGGTCAGCCCTCTAGAAGAGTCACTTCTGTGAACTGGAGCACAGTCTCTTGTCCTCTTTATGAAAAAAATTATTACACTTTATTTATTGTGTGAGGGAGGGCTGTGTGTGTGTGTGTGTGTGTGTGTGTGTGTGTATGCATGCATGTCACAACTTAAGAGGGGAGGTCAGAGGACAATTTATGGGAGTTAAGTTTCTCTCTCTACCATATGGGCCCTAGGAATTGAATCAGGTTGTTGGGCTTGGTGGCATACCTATAGTGGAGTGCAGTGTGAGCAGCCTCGGCTCTCCCCAGCTCTGCAGCTCTGGGCATTATTCAACCCTCAGCCTTCACTCAGAGGAAAAGAGGCAGCTTCTCAGGTCCCTTCCAGATGTGAGTTTCTGACCACAGTCTCAGTCCATATTGATGTCTATAACAAAATACCCAAGACTGGGTAGCTTATAAGCAACCAACATTTGCTGCTTATGGTCCTGGAGTCTGAGAAGTTCCAGGTCAAGGTGCTACTGTGTTGTCTGGTGAGACTCTTCATCCATGGCTCCTTCTCTTCATGTCCTCACATGGCACAGTGTCAAGGAGATTCCCGTAGCTCTCCTTTATAAGGGTGCTAATCCCAACCATGAAAGTGGAAGCCCCCTGAAGCTCCCAAAGGCCTTACTTCATCCCACAGTAGAGACTAGATTCTTTCATATTACAGGAATCACACATGGGAGGATCTAATTGTTTGCCTCTAACATTTTCAAAGCAAATGACTCAGCATCTGAATTGTTCTTTTAAGGAATCTTGGCTTTTGTTTTGCTTTATGACAGGGTCTCATGTAGCCCAGGTAGGCCTAGAGTTAAGGATGACCTTCAACTCCTGATCTTCCTGCCTCCACCTCTCCAGGGTTAAGGTTATAGGTGTACCCTAGTACACCCAGTTTACCTAGTACTTAGGGATCAAACCCAGGGCTTCATGTATGCTAGCCTAGTGCTCTATCAACTGAACCACATTCCAGCCCTGGGAATCTTGGGTTTTCGTTATCACTCTCATGCAAATCTCCAATCATTGACCCATGTGATACCTGATTCGGTTGGAGTTAGGTGGAATCTACTCTGATTGATTGATTGATTGATTGATTGATTGATTGATTGATTTTATGTGTATTAGTGTTATGCCTATGTGTAAGTACACTCCTGTCATGCAGTGCCCACAGAAGCCAGAAGAGGGCACTACATCCCTGGAATCCAAGTTGCAGGATAGTATGTGGGTGCTGGGAACTGAACCTGTCAGAAGAGCAGCAGTGCTCCTAATCAATGAGCCATCTTTCCTATCTTACTCCAATTTCTTCTTTCAGGAAAGCTGTCCAGGTACCCCAGGAATGCCAGAACTCTGAGTGAGACTGGCTGAGAGCTGACCTCGTCTACCTTGTCCAACCCAGGATCAAGATGCTGAGCCTGAAGCTCCCTAGGCTGTTCCGCATAGACCAGGTACCCCAGGTATGTGTTGTTCCACTGCTGAGCTCCAGGGTTCAATGCAGATTGACCTTTGCAGCAGGGGTGTTTAGGCTGCTTTTTTTTTTAGTCTTTTTGAGGCAGGGTCTCCCTGTAGCCCCAGCTGGCTTGGAACTCACAGAGATCTGCTTGCCTCTGCCTCCTGAATGCTGGGATTAAAGGCATGTGCCATGGCTCCTGGCTCTAGGTTGCTTTTCATAGGCTGCTTGTCTTCAAGGTGCCCCTCCCTGGCCCTCCTGCAGAAATTAGCACCTCCTACCCCGCCCATGCACCAGGTCTGAAAAGTGTAGCCCTTCCATGAGACATCTGTGTTCCATCCCAAAGCAAAGTCATTATTGAGGCTACAGATTCAGGCTAGTGAGGGGAAGCAGCAGCAGCTGCCAAGTAGGAAAAGGCTGTTTAGGACCTAGAATGGAGCTTCAACATGGGCCAGGGTGCAGACACCCAGCGTGGTGCTGTACGCTGTACGGGTGTTTATCACTTCTCCTTTTCTTACTCTCTCCCCACCCCCTCCGAGTTTTTTAGACAATCTGGCCTGAAACTCATGATCCTCCTGCCTCAGCCTCCTACCACCATGCCCAGCTTCATCCTCCTCTTACAGGAGGTCCAGGCCAGGCCTGGAGTGAGGCCATCAGAGAAGGCTGCTGAGTGACTCCTTGTGCTTCCTTCCCCTGGATTCCAGGGGTTGAGAAGCCATCTCTACATACATGAGGCTCGTAGCCCCTTAAGCCTAAAGGGACATTTTGGCTGTGTGCTCTGACAAACTGTTGTACATCCACCTTCCCTTGCAAAGAGAGTACAGGACTACGCCAAAGAAAGTACAGGACTACAGTGTCTAATTTCCTTCCTTTGGGACCGAAGAAGGGTTAATGTTATTTCAGGGTGAGAAGTTTCATCTGGAGACAAGATCCCTTTCTTACTTAGCTGATTACCACACACTGATGTCTTATACCGAAGAAACAATTCCTAACCAAGCTCAGCATCAGCAATGGAAAGTTAAGGAGTAGATCTGCCAGGCTCTGACCTGAAAATTTAAAGCTTGGTGATGCAGGAAGATGGCTCTGGGCAGAGCCATGGATAATACAGAGCTGTGGATAGGATGAGATGAGGAAGACAGCTCCAAGGGAGGCCGCGGCCCATGATCCTGTTGAGCAGGATCCTGCCTCTGTTCATAGGGCCATCCTCTCCCCTCCCTGCCCACAGAGCCTTAGCAGGTGTGACTAATGGGAACTGTGTGGGTCTGGATTTATTCATTCATGAAATTTTTTATTGACTGTTTCCTGTGCAAGATATTTCTCTACAGGATTCAGAGAAGAGTTTGGGGCAAACCCTGTCCTTAGTGGGCTCCTCTGCAGCTCAGGAGGGTCTCAGAACACATAGGATTCTCTGTAAAGTGTCTTAGAAGAGAGATAGGTTACTTCTGTCATGGAGGAAGAGATCAGGAAGAGATAATTTGAGTTTCAGAGCCTGGGGGATGACTTAGCTGGTAAAGTGCTGGCCATGCAAACATGAGAAACAGGGCCCAAATAAAAAAGCAGGGAGTGCTTGTGAGCCCAACACTGGGGAGGGAGAGACAGATGGATCCCTGGGGCTCACTGGCCAGTCACCGTAGCCTAATCTAAGCCCTAGGTCAGTGAGAGACTGTTTCTCAAAAAACAAAGTGGTTGGCACCTGAGGAGGAACGGCACTAGAGGTTATCCTCCTGCCTCTGCACACATGTGCATATACATGTGTACACACACACACACACACACACACACACAGAGGAGTTTCAGAGTAGACAAGATTTGGGAGGCAGGGAGAGGTTCTGATTCTTAGCAGAAAGACCAGCATGGGCCAAAAAGTGGGAACCATGCCGCAGGTTGGGACTCCTGTGGTGGAAACTATGGATCCGCCCGAGTTGTTTTCTTGGGTGTTTTGGTTGGGGTTGGGTACAGAGTGTGTCCTCAGAGAAGAAGTGAAGGACGGAGAATTACATAAGGGAACCTGCCACATTCTGAATGTTCGGAGACTCTGCATGTGGCCTGGAGAGGTGGGGGTGACAGGTGCATGCCCTCTCTGTCCGTGTTGGTTATTTGTCTCAATGTAATGACCAAAATACCTGAGAGAACAACCTAAAGGGAGAAAAGGTTTATTTGGTTTCAAGGTTTCAGGGAGTTCTTGGACAGAACATTAGAGCAGTGGGAAGGTATGAAGGAAGAGGTTGTGTGCCTCAAAGGTCAGGAGGCAGTGAGCAGAGCATGCTGGAGGGCCCAGGCAAGACACAGCCTCAGAGCACTCAGAGGCCTACTTCCTCCTGCCAGGTCCTACCTCCTAAAGTTTCCTCCCACTAGCTGGGGACAAAGTTTTCAACACATGGGTCTGTGGAGGACACTTCATTGTCTAACCATAACATCTTGCAGGTCTTCATAAATGATGGGGTGACAATGTCTTTTGTAGTGGAGTGACATTAGTAGGAAGCAGAGAAGCCACATCACATTTTATCTTTACCATTTGCTCTAAAACTTTCCCAGGCTCCAACATCTACTACAGAGCCTTCCAATACCATGCCCAGGGCCCAGAAGCTGCAGAGAAAATAGTGCCTCTGCTGGCCAAGAGGAGAGTTTCACTCGGGATCAAGGACAGGAGAGTGGAGTAGAGGTGCAATTAAAGCAGATTCCAGTGCATTAAGGATCAGATGCACAATTTTGTGTTTTGTTTATTTGAGATACAGTCTCCATATAGTACCAGCTGGCCTGGAATTCACTATATAGACCAGGCTGGCCTCAAGATCTGCCTGCCTCTGCCTCCTGAGTGCTGGTATTAAAGGCACGCACCACTATACCTGGTTGGAATGCACAATTTCTTATTCGTGTGTGCAGGTGCATGTATGCAGGTGCATGTGTGTGCAAATGCACAGTCGTGTGTGTGTGCGTGTGTGTGTGTGTGTGTGTGTGTGTGTGTGTATGTGTGTGTGTATGCATGCGGAGGCCACAGAACAACTTTGGGTGTCATTCTCAGAAATCCTATTCACCTTTTTTTGAGACTGGATTTCTCTCGTTGGCCTAGAGCTCACCAATTAGGCTAGACTGGGCTAGCCAGCCTCAGGGATCCATGTGTGAAATTGTTGAATTCTCCTACCATGCTGGCAGATTTGTAAACTATACCTTAGGGCTGATAAAATGGCTCAGTGAGTGAAGGAGCTTGCCGCTAAGTCTGACAACTTGAGTTTGATTCCCAGAACCCACATGGTGGAAGAGGAGGACTGACACCACAAAGTTGTTCTCTGACCTCCACACGTGCACTGTGTGCCTAACACACACACACACGCACACACACACAAAATAAATGTAATAACAACCCCCCCCACACGCACACATACACAATAAATAAATGTAATAAAAACAATTTAGACTATACCTGATATATGTTAGTTTTGAGCCTTACGAGCTTCCTGATGAAGTAAAGATTCTGTTTGCAGTGATGCTCTCCACAGGACTCTGTCTCAGATCCCACCAGGTGTTACCGCAGCAAGCGCAGCTTTGCCGTTTTTATTATCATTTGTTGGATTCCCCTCTTTCCTTCTTTTGATTTTTAATTCTTCCTTGCCATGCTTTTTTAACTGTGTCTTGTGTTAAACAGCTCGTGGCTGGCTTTTTAGTTGGGCAGTACATATCTTTTAACTAGTCTGCTTGTTGTTAATATTTGTAGTGACTATTGATATATTTGCATTTATTTCAACTGTTTTCTGTGAATTCATCTGTTTTCTCTGCTTGTACATTCCTTTCTTGCTTGTTTGGGGTTTTCTTTATTCTCTTTCCACTTTCGAGTCCCCCTCCACTTTTTTTATAGACATGTTCTGTAACAACTCTTTTAACGTGAATAGCTGTACTAGGCACAAAGGGGTAGGCAAGTTGAGGTTTAAATTACCCTGGATGGGCTGGAGATGTAGGTAGAGTGCTTCCCCAGCATGCAAAAGGTGCTGGGTTCAAGCCCCAGCATCACATGCCTGTAATCTCATCACTCAGGAGGTGGAGGCAAGAGAATCCGAAGTTCGTGGTCATCTTTGACTACATAGCAAATTTGAGGTCAACATGAGGACCCTTCTCCCTTCCAAAAACTTACCCCAGTTACTTCAGTGACTTGAAGTATCAAAGATTTCTTTCACTTCAACTGGGACTGCAGACTCAGGCAGCTGGAAGATCTATCATTTCCTACCTGTGCCATCTGGAACATGTGGCTTCTAAGGTCATCACAGAAGAGGAAGAAAGAAGAGAGTAACTTCTGCTGGGTTCCCCAGAAACAAACTCTGAGATAAAGATTTGCATGCAGGAAGTTAACTGGGGCGCCTTCTCAGGAACAACTCCTGTGAGGAAGTAAGGAGAACGGAATGGGATAGGACACATAGCATCAGAGACCCCACCCATCACACAAGGGCTCTGCAGTGGGGTTGGCTTTTCAGAGCTGTCCTGAATGAAAAAAGTAGGCTATGGCTTTGAATCCCTGGCTAGGTGGGTGTGGGCTCCTCCCAGAAAGCAATATGAGGCAAGTAGCATCCTTCAACCAAAAACAATTCCCTGGGGCCTCAAGCGGTAGGGAAAAGGTTCTCTCAGAGTTAAACTGTTGGGCCTGTGAGTTGGCTCAGCAGGAAAGCCCGACAGTCTGAGTTCTATCCCTGGGCCCCACTAGTTGTCTTTTGACTTCCATATAAGCACTGTAGCACATGTACATGTACTACACACACACACACAAGTTTTAAAATGTAAAAAAAACAAAACAAACAAACAAAAAAAAAATCCACACAAAAACATACTGCATTGTAATTCCAAGACTGCTTTGAACTGTCTGGCCTAGAAGTAGCATTACCTGGAAATCATCATGTGACTCCAACAGACCTTCAGACAAGTCTAAGAGCTGTGAGAAGAGGGGCGGACATGGGACTGTTGGTAATCACCTATTTCCACTGTCCTAATTTCTTGGACCTGAAGAAAGAAACTTTCAACAGATCTAGAAAATTATCCTCTATATCTACAAAAACATTAAAACCATCACGTTCATCACTTTGGAGAAATATCTTTCAGGTCTCTTACTTGCTCTTTCATGTTTTCTATCTCTTAATCTTTCTAGACTACATTTTGGAAGCTTTCTTTGACTCTACTTTTGGTTGACTAATTTTGTCTTCAGTCAGGCCTAGTCTCCTGTTTGTCCTTTAAAAAAAAAAAGCGTTTTGCTTTTATTTTTAACCACGTATGTGTGTCTGTATGTGGGTTTGTACACATGAGTACAGGTGTCCTAGGAGGCCAGAAGAGGATATCAGCTTCCCAGGAACTGAAGCCACCTGACATGGTGCTGGGAAGCCTGCTTAGGTCTTCTGTAAGACTAGTACGTCTTAACCGCTCAGCTCTTAACCACTGAGTCGTCGCTCTAGTGCCATGTTTGTCCTTTCAACATATCTTCAATTTTGGTTTTTAAATATTTCTAGAAGTTATATTAGATTCTTTCTAAAGCTGCTTCCTCTTTATATTTCTATTTCACTAAACATATTGAACACAGTTATTTTACATTTTTGTGTCTTTAAGCTCTTTTCTCTCTCCCTCTCTCTCTGTCTCTGTCTCTCTCTCTTGCTTTTTGAGACAGGGTCCCACTATATAGTCCTGGCTGGCCTAGAACTCAGTTATATAGACCAGCCTGGCCTCATGCTCATGGCCATCCACCTGTTCTATACGCCAAGTACTGAGATCACAGGCATGTGGCACCATGCCCAGCTGTGACTCCATTTCTCATCCAACTGTTGTGGCTGCTTCTCCCTTATGGTGTCTCTGTTTCCACACGTGCATGGCCGTGTTAAAGGAGAAATCCTTCAGGGAGGTTTCATGTTTGCATTTGTGACTTAACTGGGGTACTACAAAGCCTTGAGCTCTTTCTATTTTTAACTACTTTACTCTTTCCCACTTGAGATGTCTTGAATCTCAGAGATAGTATGGATTTGGACCACAAACCCATGTAAAGAGACTAGCAGAGGGTTTTAAATTCTTGCAAAATTTAAAAAATTTTTCTTGGTTTCTAATAACTCTCCTTATTACAGTCTACTAAAGGAGCTACACCCCTAGCCATAAATATCTATTTTTTTTTGTCTTTTTGAGACAGGATCTCCCTGTAGCCCCAGCTGTCCTGGAACTTACTATGTAGACCAGGCTGACCTTGAACTCACAGAGATCCACCTGCCTCTGCCTCCCGAGTGCTGGTATTAAAGGTGTGTGCCACCACGCTGGGCCGTAAATGTCTATTTTTAATCCTTTCAAAAGTGAAATAGATAAACCTATAGGGGGCAGGGAGTTGAGACAGGGTCCAACCACACACAGCTCCAAACCTAGATTTTCTACAGGCTTTGGACAACAACATCCCATGACAAATATCAGTAGAGAACTCAAACTCATAATTAATGTAATTTCACACTGAAGATAGAATTTTCCACATTGGACACCTCCAGTTTCATTGATTTCCTCTAGTCATTGAGTCTCTTATCTAAATGAAATCCATGTGTTTACTTTTTAAAGTATTCTCCCTGGATGAAAATAGAGTAGTTTAAGGTCAAAGTAACTGTGTGTTTCAACAAGTTATCTCATCTTGAGGATGATGTGGAGAATGAGAGCCATACTTTTGAATTGTTCCAAAGAAAGCTGTCCACTCCAGCAAGCAATTCAAACCATGTGTGCCCAGCCTGACCTGAAAAATGCTTTGGGATTCTGGTCAAATTCTGATCTTGTATTAGTTTTCTACATCTGCTATATCAAATTATCGAAAATTTGGTGACTTAAGAGACTGGGGGTAAGGTTCAGTGGAGCAATAGTTGTCTAGCATGCGCAAGACCCCAGGCGCCATCCTTAGCGCTGCAACAGCAAAACAAACAAGTCAGTAATTATTATCTTGCAGCTCTATAGACAGCAAGCGTGATATGGATCACTGGCCTAAAATCACAATGTTGAAGGAGGCTGCTGGGAAAACCTCTTCCCTGCCTTTCCCAGTTCTAGAAGCTACTCCTTGGCTTCTGGCCCACTTCCTCCATCTTCAAAGCCAGCAATCTTGGCTCCCCCTGACCTTCCCTCTACCTACAAACTTCTTACCAGGTTTCCCACTGCTCTCTGGCTGTTCCCTGAGCTGGTTTTTCATGTCCAGGTATGTTAACTAGCTTTCTTGTCACTGTGGCAAAATGCCTGACAGAAACAGCTTAAAAGGAGGAAAGAGTTAGCACAGGGTTTGAAGGCTTCCGTCCAGCACAGGTAGGAGAACATGGTATTAAGGCTTGCATCATCTTAGCCTCAAAGCAGAGAAAAGGGAATACAGGAAGGGGCTAAGACAAGCTAGGACTCACAAGGACACAACCCCAGTGAACTACTTCCTCTAGCTAGATCCCACCTCCTGCTTTTCACTGCCTCCCAAGATCACTGGAAGGACATCCACAGACTAGGTCAGAGCCTCTGGGATCCAGCAGCAGCAGCCAGGCCCCCAGTATATAACCTCAAGGGGTCATTTCAGACTCAAACCATAGCAGCATGCCTTTGTGTTTGACTGTCCCTCTCTCTTTCTTAGAGGGAACCTCCTCTTTTGAAGTAAACTGGATTCACAGTGATGAGGTAGGAGCTGGGCTGTGAGGGTAGAGACAACTACAGGCTCCCTTAAGATCTTTTTGCAATGCAGACTCTCCACCAGGCCCAGTGGTACAGACTTGTGATTCCAGCACTCCAGAGGCAAGAGGATCAAGAGTTCAAGGCCAGCCTCAACAACATAGTGAGTTTGACGTCAGCCTGGGCTGTACAAAACCATCTCCAAAAAAAGAAAGAAATGCAGACTCTTGCACTAGCCACTCAAGTACAGTGAGACCCTCAGGTACCTGCAAACACCTGCAGAAGAATTTGAAAAGGCACTGGCTTTGGGGGGTGGGGTGCCACCCAACCTCAGCACTATGTTCTCTTCCTAGAGCTATGAAAACAAAATCCCACTGACTGTGGCTGAAACCACAGAGTTATTTTCTCTCAGTTCTGGGTACTGGATGTCCAAGATCAAGATGTGGGCAGGACTACTTCCTGTTGAGGCCTCTCTCCTTGGCTCACAGATGGCCTCCCTCTTGCTGCCATATCACAGGGTCCTCTGTGTACACACACATACACACACACACACACACACACACACACACACACCCCTGGAGTCTGTGTGAATCCAGATTTCCCCTTCTGAGAGTCACCACCCTGACTCAATTGCAACCTGCCTTCATGGCCTCATTAGCTTTGTCACCTCGTGGAAGCCCTTATCCGCAGGGCTGGAGGCTGTAGCTAGATAGTAGAGTGCTTGCCTAATGTGTGAAACCTTGGGTCAGATCCCCAGCACCCCATAAAGCAGGCATGATGGTATATTCCTGTAATCTCAGCACTTGGGCAGTGGAGGTAGGAGGATCAGAAGTTTAAGGTCATCCTTGGGTACCTAGGGAGTTCCAGGACATCTTCAAATACAAGGTACTAGGAGTTAGGACTTCAACATATGAATTTGAGGACATAATTCAGTCATTTGTAACACTTAAGAAAAAACAGAGGCTCAGAGATGTATACAGATTTCCTCAGCCAAGAAATTAGAGTTGCATCCCTCAGCAGAGCCCTATTTTTTAATTAATTAATTTTTATTTTATATGTATGAGTGTTATGCCTCCATGTGTGTAAGTGCACCCATGTCATGCAGTGCCTGCAGAGGACAGAAGAGGATATCAGATCCCCTGGAACTGGAATTATGGATGGTCGTTAGCCACCATGTAGATGCTAGGTTCTGCAAGAGCAGCCAGTGCTCTTAATTGCTGAGCCATCTCTCCAGCCTCAACAGAGCCCTGTTTAGCAGTATGAGAGAGTGTACTTACAGCAGGGAAGTAGAGTCTGAGACTTGCTGCTGGGAACTTGGGTAGATATTCTCTCTTCCCTGGGTTTTTCTACAGGATGGGGGTAATACAGAGTTCTTCTTTACAAGGCAGCTGTGCGGATTCCATGGCATTTGCACGGGAGATGCAAAGTGCGTGCTAATTGGTGCCTGCCTGCCCTCCCTGACCCTGTTCCCTTTCCCTGCTATCAAAGTCTACTGTTATTTGTCACTGGCCAGAAATGCTCAGTTATTTCTCCCCAGGTGATATACAGTTTAACATCTAGAAAAATAAATCAGAGGCTGGACTCTTCAGGCATCAGCTGGCAGGTGCTCAGGGGTCTTCATGCCAGGGAGCTTTCTTGGAGGCTGAGCCTGTGGCCAACAGTAAAAGAGAAACCTGGCTGATGTGTCCTTCTACCCTGGGTGGCTGGGGTGCTCACTCCTAAATAATATGCTGCATGCAATTTGATTTCATTTCATTCTAAATTGCCCAGTCTGCATCCAGGGATGCAAAGGGAAGCCTTACAAATCAGTTCTGCTGTGCAAATAAGCAGGTGCCTGCTAACACAGGGTGGTGGGGAGGCTGGAAATGAAGCCAGCTTCAAAGTGGGTAAGCAATGATTGTAATTTGTCTTTGGGGGTCAAACTGAGCTTGGAATACAAAATGGTTTTCAAATGTTGCCTTTGGGTGGCATATGTTCTGTGAAGATGGGCTCCATGCAGGGTGCGTTGCTGTGGCTGCGGTGACAGAAGGAAGGGAACCTGCCTCCTTGTGCTTTGAAATGCTCAAAGCAGGAGAGCACCTGAGACCTCAAGCATTCAGTCCAATAAACAGAGGTTCAACCTGGGGAGGGCCGAGCTAGATTGGTCCTGTTATTCCAAGTGGAAATCATTCTGTTCTGGGTCAGATTGAGCCCCTGTTTTATACCCATCTTTTATCCACCTGCTATTGTTTTTTATGTGCTGCTTTAAATCCTGCCCCAACCACCTGGGTAATGTTGGGTTTTTCGTACCTGTAGGGGCCAGAACACCAACCAGATGAAGACAGGCTCTATTTATTTTTTTTTTCAATCTTTTGAGACAGGGTCTCCCTGTAGCCCCAGCTGGCCTGGAACTTGCTATATAGAGACCAAGCTGGTCTTGAACTCACAGAGATCCTTGCCTGCTTCTGCCTCCCAAGTGTTGGGATTAAAGTCTTGTGCCACCACACCCAGGGAGACAGGCTCTTTTAATTAGTATTCAGTCCCGGCTTTGGTGACAAAGACTTCTCCCCCAACTCTCAAGTTTGGGACCATTTTTTTTTTTTAAGACACAGACATATAACTCAGGCTGGCCTTGAACTTGATATTTAGGCAAAAGGACTTTGATTTTTTTTTTTTTTTGTCTTGGTCTTTTTTGAGACAGCGTCTCCTGGTAGCCTCAGCTGGCCTGGAACTTACTATGTAGACTAGGCTGGCCTTGAACTAGGCCTGCCTCTGCCTCCCCAATACTGGGATTAAAGGCATGCGCCACTATACCCACCCATGACTTTGAAATTCAATCCTCCTGCCTCCACTTCCCAAGTGCTGGGATTACAGGCATGTATCACCATACCTGGTGTATGCTGTGCAAAGGAATAAACCCAGGGCATGGTACATGCTAGACAAGTGCTTTTTACCAACTGAGCTACATCCCTACCCTGGAACCAGATTCTTAGACCAGATCCCTGCTGTGTCCCTCTGGCTTTTGACTCTGTCAGTCTCCACCTTTGCCCGCCAGAATACCAGGATCTATAGAGAGAATAGCTGCAGGCTAAGGGACCTAGGTGGACTCTTTCAGGTCAGCCAGAAGCCCAATCCTTGATATCTAACACCCTTCATATCAGATCAGATTTCTCATTCTTCACTATCCCCAGGTAAGGTCTGATTGATCCTGGCTTGTCTTCAGCAAGAATTCTATTAGGTTGATACATGAGATCCTGTCTCAAATTAAGATGATTTGTTTTTTTAAAAAGTTGAAATAAGACAGGGAGACCCTGTCTCAAAAAAAAATTGAAATACACCTTCCTGTTTCATAGGTGAGGTGTCTAAGCTGCTCCCTTCCTCTTCCTCCTCCTCCTCCTCCTCCTCTTCCTTCATTTATATTGATCTTGAACTCACGGAGATCCTCCTACCTGAGCCTTCAGCTTCCCTAACACTAATATCACAGGCCCGTGCCACCAGGCCAAGCTTTCAAGTGTGTTGTTTTGTTTTGTTTTGTTCTGTTCTGTTTTGTTTTGTTGTTTTGTTTTGAAACAGCATCTTTCTATATAGCCCTGCCTGGCTTGGAACTCTCTATATAGACCAAGCTGTCCTCCAACTCACAGAGATCCTCCTGCCTCTGCCTCTGAAGGGCTTGGATTAAAGTTGTACACCACTACACCTGGCACAAATGTGACTTTTTGCTCACTTTCTTTACCATTCTGTGGGAACTCTCCACTAGAACCTCAAGAGGCATCACTAACTGTGTTCTGTATGGGGCTTTTCAGTTTTTCAGTGCTGGGGTTGGAACCCAGGGTCTCATGCATGCTAAGCATGAGCCCTACCCTGAGCACCTAGCGTCTCATACTGTGTGTGTGTTTTAAAGGAGAGCTTCTTCTAGCAAAGAAGGAGATAACACAAGTGAGTCAGGACAAGCGGAAATTCTAACCACCTTCCCCTCCTCTCAAAGCAAAGGGGAAGCTAGAATGTGCTGTGGCTTGACTTTGATCATAACTCATAGCAGTCACCATTGTAATCACTTGCCTCCACCAACCTACTCCTACATAATATTTTATTTTTAATTGGGGTGTGTGTGTGTGTGTGTGTGTGTGTGTGTGTGTGTGTGTGTGAAGTGTATATGTGGAGGTTAGAGGAAAACTTGCAGTAGTTGGTTGGTTCTCTTTTTCTACCACGTGGGTCCTGGAAATTGAACTCAGATAGTCAGGCTTAGCAGCAAGCACCTTTACCCACCAAACCTTCTTACCAGTCCTATAATTTGTCTTTCAAAGGTTATAATGGTTTTGAAACCATTATAATCAGTGGTTCTGCCAGGTGTGGTGGCTTACACCTGTAATCTCAGCATTTTGGAGGCTGAAGCAAGAGGACTGCCAAGAGTGTGAGGCCAGCTTGGGCTGCAGAGTAAGACCCTATCGTGAACAAACAACACCAGTAGCTCTTAGCTCCCAGGAGACGGTGGCAATATCTGAAAGATTTTTGGTTGTCACAGCTGGGCGTGGAAGGAGATTTGGGGGCACAGTGAGTGCATCCAGCAGACAGAGAGACTAGGCACAATGCTAGATGGTGCATAGACCACCTTCCCATGAAGAAGAACCATCTGAACCCAAAATGACTGTAGTGGTAAGATTAAGCTGGGGCTGGAGAGAGGGCTCAGGGGTTAAGAGCACTGGCTGCTCTTGCAGAGAACCCAGGTTCAGTTCCCAGCACCCACATGGTGGCTAACAACTGTCTGTAACTCCAGTGCCAGGGGACCGAACACCCTCTTCTGGCCTCCACAGGAATTGCACACACAGGTGCACTTACATACATGCAAACAAACACTCATACACATGAAATAAAAAATAAGCTGGGTGTGGTGGTACATGCTTTTAGTCCTAGCACTTGGGAGGCAGAGACAGGTGGGCCTCTGTGAGACTGAGGGGAGCCTAGTCACATAGCAAATTTCAGGCTACCTGGGGCTACAGGGAGAACCTGTCTCAAAAAGACCAATAGGGCTGAAGAGATGGCTCATTGGTTAAGAACACTGACTATACTTACAGAAGACCCAGGTTCGAATCCCAGCACCCACATGGCAGCTAACAAACATCTGTAACTCCAGTTCCAGGAGCTCTGGTGCCTTCTTCTGTTCTCCATTAGCATAACACAGGTACATTTATGTACAAGCAGGCATTAACACTCATATGCATAGAATAAAAATAAATCAAAAAATTTTAAATTTCAAAAAGAAAGTAACATCAAACTAAGGCAACATAGAAGGGAGAATTAGTCTCCTATCACCTAACTAGTTCAACAAAACGGACCTCTCCCCTTTCTGTGTTCCTCCTAGCCTCTGCCCTACCACAGGTACATACATTCCCATAGCTCTGATAGTCCTGACAAGAACACATTCCAGTTTTCTTCACTTGATATTACATTTTGAAATGTGGTTCGTCTTACTTCAATGTCCTGTCAATTATCGTGTGTGTGCATGCACACACATGTGAGTGTGCATGTGTGTGTGTTTGGAAGCTAGAGGTTGATGTTGGGTGTTTTCCTCAATTGGTTTGCCTCATTTTGTGAGACAGTGAACCCGGGGCTCACTGATAGTCAGACTGGCTGGCCAGAGAGACCCAAAGATCTTTCTGTCTCTACCTCCCCAGTGCCAGAATTACACACACCCACTGCCTGCCATCCCTGGTGCTTGGAATCCAAACTCAGGGCCTCATGCTTGCACAGTGAGCACTTTGCCCACTGAGCCATCGCCCAGCTTTTCATTTACCACTTTTAATAGATGTAATATAAAACTGGAAACAGGCCGATACCGCAGATCTTACCTGATCAGTCCAAGCTTCTTATTGGAGGTGATGGGGAACAAGGGGGCAATGTTTACCAAGTGTCCTCACCAGTGCTCTGGTTCTATGGTCCTGCTATGGCCCACCTCCTCTTCCCATAGTCCAGGCTTCACCATCACAGGCCTCATCATCAAAAAGCCTTTATGAAGCACCTTGTGAGTACATCATCCCACTGGTGGGAGCTGAGGGAGGGGATCTTCCACAGAGATCACCTTACCAGCCTCTGACATCCAGGGTGGGCTGGCTCAGACAGACAGCATACATGTTAGCCAACCGTGAAAGCATCTGAAAACCAGGCCATAGGCCACAGGCAGAGTGCAAACACAGATTCTTAGGCAACATTCATGCCAAGGGTAGGCACAGCTGGGAATGCAAAGACAGGCTGCATTTGCAGAGCTAGCCTGGCCCTTGGAGCCCAGCTGAATGGGGACTGTTTGGAGGATATGGGATCTGAGAAGCTCCTGGGAGAAAGTGGAGAGAGATAGGAAAGGAGAAGAGTAGGCTGGCTTGTCAAGGAACTGTTCAAGTGCCTAGAGTCACAGTGTACCACCTAGAAGGAAACTCAGTGCAGGGCACAGACATCCCTCCCTGACACCTTCAGGCCACTGCTCGTCTCACCTCGTTGCCCCTCTGTCTTCCCTCCACAGGTGTTCCATGAGCAAGGCATCCTCTTTGGCTACCGACATCCACAGAGTTCTGCCACTGCCTGCATCCTCAGCCTTTTCCAAATGACCAATGAGACCCTCAACATCTGGACACACTTGCTGCCCTTCTGGTACTTTCCAGCCCCCCTGGATCATCCCATCTCATTCTGGGTCCCCAGAGACTAGACTTCTTAGATCATAGCTGGATGGCAGGGAGATTCTGAGCTGGGGTTAGGGGTCCTCCTGTGGGTGCAGGTGCACGTGTGGCAGAGGAGGGAAATGCATATCATGCTGTGGATTGCAGTAGGATTCCTGGGTTTCCACTGACCGAGTAGCATTTGTCTTCATCCCCTTCAGTCTTGCTGGCTTTGCTTGTCTTCAAGAAGTCCTTATTAAATTGTCACAAACTTGAAAAAGTCACTTAATCTTTCTGAGCCTTGCATTTTCTGTCTGTAGAACAGGTATAATCATTTGTCCCTTTCTTGAGACTGCTGTGAGGACTTGGGGGGAGAACCCTGGTAAAGATAAGGATACAGGACTGCAGATGTATAGAGTTTCTAGAGTGCTTGCCTGGTATACAAGAAGCCCTGGGTTCTGAACCCAGTACTACATAAACCACCAAGCATGGGAACCCATGCTGTAATCCTAGTGGTCTGGAGGTAAAGGCTGGTGTACGAGATGTTCAAGGTTATCCTCATTTACATCATAAGTTTGAGGCCTGCCTGGGCTACATGAAACCCTGACTCAAACAAGCAAGCAAACAAGCAAACATAGGCAAAATTGTGTGTGCTTGAAACTGTTTGAGAATCATAGCAAATATAGGCCTTTGGTCACCTTTAATGGAGCTGGCTAGGATCTGGAAGGATGAAGGACTGGGGCTCTAGGAAGGCTTCTTACTGAGAAGGCCGGGCTAAGACCAGCTTCACATATCTTGTGCCTTTGCTCAATGATGGAGAAGTGGGACAGGGTCATACCACCACATCATGGTAACTGTGGGGATTGGTTCTAGGCTCTCCTAAAGATACCAAAGTTTGCAAGTTTTCCCTTATATCAAACAGCATAGAATTTACACATATCCTGTGCACATCTTCCTGTACTTTAAATCATCTCTAGTTTCAAATACCTGATACAAGGTAAATGCTGTGCCAAAGGTCGTTATACTGTTCAAATAATGAGGACAAGAAAACAATCTGCACATGCTCAATACAGATGCAGCTCCCTCCCCACAATCTTTGGTGGAATCTGAGAACACTAAGCCTACAGGAGGAATGACTGTATATCAGAGCTGGGGGGACCTCAGATGTCAGCTGGTCACTGTCCCACTCAGACTCCGGGGGGCCGATACAGGGATGGCCTCCGTACATTATGTGGATGATGACCCAGACTGTCCTGAACAAACTTGAGAAGCTGAGAGAGTTGGAGAATCCCTGAGTGTGCTGAATGGACACAAGTCCCAGAAAGGTCCATGGGGAGCAGCCAGCCTGACAGGATGTGGAAGTAGTCAGCTAGACCAGATGTGAGGGCAAGGTGCAGATCCAGCAACCATCCTGGGAGCGGAGAGAGAAAGCTCAGTCTTGGAGCATATTGGAATGATCTGTAGAGGAGCCTGACAGCCCTGGACAGTGGCAGCAAGGTACAATGGCTCAGAAAAGCCATTGTTAAATGGCCATGTTAAATTTCTGCTTACATAAAAACCTGGGGCTGACCAGATGGTTTAGCAGGTAAAGGCACTTGCCGTGCAAGCCTGGCAACCTGAGTTTAATCCCCAGAACCCATGTACAGATGGAAAGGGAGAAACTCCACGGAGTTGTTTTCTGGCCTCCACAAGGCATGCGCATACACACTCCCCAATACATACAATAATAAAATTTTTTAAATTTAAGTTTGCTTGCTATCTCAGGGTGGTGGTACATAGCTATCTATAATCCTTGTAAAGGTTGAGGCAGGAAGATCATGACTTTGAGCCAACCTGGGCTACACAATGAGGTCCTGTTTCAAAATTGTATCAACACCAACACATACCTGCTGATATAACACTACAGAATAGAGTCAGGTTGTTCCTTCTCCTTCCTAGAGCTGCTGGAGCTGTATGTTTCTGCGTACCCTCTGCAGATCTCCGAGATAGCCTCAATTGTGACATGTATACTCTAGCCCCCCTGTTATTTCTTTCATGGTCTTCCACTGCTTATCTCCCTCAGAGCTCACACCGTTTACCTGAGACACTAGACTTCTAAGCTATTGCTCTCACTGATGGATGGGCCATGGTTGGTTTAGGCTGTTTTGTTGGTTTATTTTAGTTTCTTGAGTCTCATGTAGCCCAGGCTGACCTGGAACTCTACATAGTTGAGGATGACCTTGAACTCCTGGTCCTCCTGCCCCTACCTCCCAAGTACTAGGAGTATAGGCATGCACCATCATCATGCCTGCCTCAGTTTAGGCTGTTAAGAGATGTGTGCCACTGTGTAGTACCCACCCACCATTGTCTATGTGTCTTGAAAAGGTCTATACACAGCTTAGCCACTCCCCTACTTATAGCTCCCTACAACCAAACTAGACTCTCAGATGATCCAAGTAAACAGCACAGAGCAGCAGGAAGAGCCCAGGGAAGTGTATTAGGACACCCCAGGAAACCAGATGAGGAACAATCTGTGGTTGATAAAAGGAAATTTGGGGGAACTGCAAACAGTTTAAGCATTCCTTCTGTTGGACAAGAAGAAAGACTACAAATGTAGCCAGAAGGGTCTCATGAACCTCTGTCAGTTCCTGGATAAAGAGATTTGTAGTCTCCTTCCTTGGAGGGTGTTCTGGTTTGTTTCTTCATTGCTGTGACAAAATACTCTGACCACTACCAACTTGGGGAGGAAAAGGTTTATTTAGCTTACATATCCCAGGTCACAGTTCATCCGGGAGTCCAAGGTAGGAACTCAGGGCAGGAACCTAGAAGCAGGAGCTGGAGCACAGGCCATGGAGGAACGATGCTTATTGGCTTGCTCCCCTGGCTTGCTCAGCCTGTTTTCTTATGCAACATAGGCCCACCTGCCCAGGGGTGGCACCACCCACAGTGGGCTGGGCCGTCCCACATCACTCACCAAGAAGATGCCCCTCAGACATGGCCATAGGCCAGTCCAATAGAAGCAATTCCCCAACTGAGGCTCCCTCAACCCAGGTGTGTCAAGTTGACACTAAAGCTATCCAGCACAGAGTGCTTTCATGGGAATAGGGTCTGGTCTCCAGCAGTGGTTTATAGAAGGCAGGTGTTGTGTAGGCAGGCCCCTGTGTGTGGGTTGTAGAACAGGTAGGCATGGCTCAGAATCAGGCAGTACCGCTGAACTCTCCAGTACTGAAAGCTGCCATGAGAGGAGATGAGCCCCTCATCCTTAGAGGCATGCAAGCTGAGGCTGGGAAGTATCCTGGAAAAGATGCCAAAAGAAGGAGTCCATCCCTAAGAGCTCTTCCTATCCTGCCTGCTCATTTCCAAATTACTGCCTGGAGTTAGCACACCCCACCCTCAGCCTCTCTAGTAGATAGTAGTTCACCAAAGTGAGGCCTCCAGGGGATGGATCATGCACAGATGGGGGGGGGGACAGAAAACAAGCCAGAGGAGATTGAGTGGAACATGCTCTGTTCCAGGTTCTTTGTGTGGAAGTTCGTGACTGCACTGTATATGACGGACATTCAGAATGACAGCTATTCATGGCCCATGCTTGTATACATGTGCACCAGCTGCGTGTACCCCCTGGCATCCAGCTGTGCACACACCTTCAGTTCTATGTCCAAGAATGCCCGGCATATCTGCTACTTCCTGGACTATGGTGCCGTCAACCTCTTCAGCCTGGGTATGTGAGATCCTGCTCTTTTGTCCCCTTCCCTGAGACTGCCACCTTCCTAGTCCCCTGTGAGCTTTGATAGGTTTGTGGAAGAGTCATGAGACCTTGTCCAACCTCCTGAGGAGAGCTCTGTAGAAGCTTGTCCATATGTGTGCTGTCTGGGGACATAGCCCTGACCTGTAGTAGTTGCCAATTACTGTGGTGTAAATGTTCCCTCCATGCCCCTCTTCCTGTTCCCTGTGTGGGATCACCGGATGCAAAGGTCTGAGAAGTCAGGAGCACACCACTACATACTAATTCCTACACATGGATAATAGGTACTAAGTACTTAGGACTTCTGCTACTCTGATTTATTTAATTGTAAGCTTATGCCATTGAACTTTTAATGATTAACAAACTAGTTTGCAAGAACTTGGGAACTGCCACAATTGACTCTCACAAGTCAGCATGTGCTGAACCTCAGCACCCCAGGGGTGGGAGCTGGCAGACCTGCCAGAGAAAGGAGGGTGGGGTCACAAATTCCATTTATCCAGAGACTTAGAGAGGCATCACAGGCTTTCCCAAAGTACCACAGAAACAGAGTGGTGAATCTGTTGAAGTGGAATATCGCCACTCCCAGCCTCCTTGAGTTTTGCTTTAACTAGATTGCTCCTCTTCCTGCTGCTGCTCTCCTCCATGTGAGCCTCCATCTCCAGGATGCTGTGCTCACTTCATCCCACCCAGTCCTGCTCTAGATATGAAAGTCAGTTGCTACCTTAATTTTGAAAGCATTTGTCTAAGAGGAGCCCACAGTCATCATCCTTTTTCCTCCTCTCTCTTCCTTCCCAAGGGCACCTGCATGAATGTGTGACACATTCTTTCTCTCCTTTCCCCTATCTCTCTCTCTCTCTCTCTCTCTCTCTCTCTCTCTCTCTCTCTCTCTCTCTCTCTCTCTCTTTTCTCCCCACCCCCCCCCGCCCCCTCCATTCACTAAAACTGTTTGCCAAGACCCCAACCTCCTCCTCCTGACAGCTAGGTCCCAGGAGGACCTCCTGAGCCATCTCTCCTGCCTCTGACCCTGGAGCCCCTGTTGTGTCCTCTGTCTTGGTTTCCCTCCTCCCTGTTCTTACTCTTTTCTGGCCTTCCGCCTCTATTCTCCACCGTAGTTGGGCATGCTCTGAATCGGTTTTTTTCCTGACATGTCCATCCCCTAACACCTCTAGACAACGTGCTCCTTAACCCTATCTTTAAACAGCTGAGCCTGAAGCCACTGACTGAGCTAACCCCACCCCTGCCCCTCCTTTCAGGTTCCTGACTAGAGGTGTCACCACCTGGTTCAGGTCAGAATTCTAGTAACCCATTCCTCCTCCCCTACCTCTTCTTCCCATACTATCTAATCAGTGATCAAGTTCAATCCAGTCTCATGAATTCCCAGATCCTCACCATCAACTTGGCTCAGATCCCGAGCCTGCCCAGGAGGGTTTCTGCCTGACCACTGGGACAAAATCCAAACTCCTCTGCCTAGTGGCTTCCGGAGGATTCTTTTATTTTTGTTTTGTGTTGTTTTCCCCTCCCTCCCTCCCTTTCTTCCTTCTTTCCTTCTTTTCTTCTTTCCTTTCTTCCTTCCAACACTGGACCTCCAACTTACTAAGTAGCCCAGGATGGCCTTGACTTCTGATCCTCTGGTCTCTATCTCCTAAGTGCTGGTAAATGGGCATGTGCCACTACACTCAGTTTATGCAGTGCTGGGGATGGAACCCAGGGTTTTGTGCATACTAGGCAAACACTCTACAAACTGAATCACATCCCCAGCCCCTTCTTGGGGTTTCTAACAAGATATATTAGTTACTTTTCTGTTGCTGTGATAGAAACACTGACCAAAGCAACTTACAGAAGGAAGAGTTTGAGCTTACAGTTCCAGGGAAATTACAGTCAAGGCAGGGAGGCATGGTGGCAGGAGGTGGCTGGAGCAGGAGCATTAGAAGCTAAGCGCTCACATCTTCAAGCAGGCACAGGAAGCAAGAGAGTGATTGGAGATCTGGCAAGGCTTAAAAACTCTCTAAGCCTGCCCCCCATGACATGCTTCCTCCAGCATTGCCACACCTTTAAGACCTCCCAAAACAGCACCACCAACTGGGGACAAGATGTCCAAATACTTGGAACCTGTGGGGGACATTCTCATTCAAACCACCACACAAGAGTGAGCATTTTGAAGAGTCCTATGAGGCCAGATCTATGCTGAACCCCTGAGATACATCTTTTTTCAGAAAGATCTATTTTTATGTTTATGTATGTATATGTATTTGCATATGTGCATGTATGCCCTGTGAGTGCTGGTGCCTCCCTTAGAGGCCAGATACAGATTCCCTGGAGCTAGAGTTATAGGCCATTGTGAGCTGCCCAGTATGGGCAAAGGGACCTGAACTATGGTCCTGTAGAAGAGCAGCAAGGACTCTTAACCCCTGAACCATCGCTCCAGTTCCTCCTATACACATTTTTAAATTTATTTTATTTTAATTGAATTTTTGTGTATTTCATACAGAAAATCATCTTTATATCCCCTTTCCCTTTGGCACCCTCCTATAGCACCCCCACTGGAGTTCATACATTCTGTCATTTGTGTAAAGTCAGTGTCCCCAGATGTCCCTCAGTGCAAGTTCATCCACTGGGGTTTAGTCAGCCTATCTAGAGTTCCTCCCTGTAAGAAGATCAGCTCTTCCTCACCCAGCAATAATCAGCTGCCAATAATTCTTCAACTAAGATTGGGGCCTGCTGTTCATTTCCACAGTTCTGTCCTGGGTTTTTGTCTGCTTAATTTTGTGTGGGTCTTGTGCATGCTGACACCATTGCTGTAAGTTCATATGAGAAGAGTCCCAGGAGTCTGTAGGACTATTTCTGTATGGTCGTGTACCTCCTCCCTGACTCTTTCTGGTATACATTTTAAGTTGACATGTGAAGGTTCAGATTGTGAGTAGTTCTGTGCTCTGGGGCAAGTTTGTTAACTTCTCCAAGTCTTGGTTCTCTTATCAGGCACATAGGGGCATTATGAGTAAGAGCTTTTGAGGAATGCCCTTCAGTCAGCACCTGGCACTTGTAGGTATCACAGAGTAACCATTACTGTGATTGACACTGATCCCCTTTACCTCCTGTCCTGTGTATCCCAAACACCTACCTCCACAGAACCCCTCTAGGCTTGTATCAGTTTCCTTCCTGCTGTATTTTCTCATAGGTCTGAGACCCTTTTCTCCTGCATTGCCTGTGGTGTTTGGTGCACACTTTGACTTCAGTCAGCAGCTGCTGAGCATCTTGGTCCAGACAGAAGCTTCCTTGAGTATTGGGCCTGGAGGTTTCCTTAGTCCCCTGGAGCAGCTCCTGGGTGAATTCCCATAGGAATCCTGCATGGTGCTCATTCCTTTCTGCCTGTATCATTGGCTTTTTCTGTATCGTGGCGGGGGTGGGGGGAGCATACATGTGCATGTGTATGCACATGTGTGTGGAGGTGAGAAGACAATCTAGGTTGTCCTCAGGTGCCTTCCACTTTTTGTTTGAGACAAATTCTCTCCCTGACCTGGTAACTTATAGGTTAGGCTAGGATGTCTGTCTAGTGAGCTCCAGGGAGTCACCTGTTTCCATCTCCCCAGCACTGGATTACATGTATATACCACCACGCTGGGTGGGCCATGTTCCTTGCCACTGTGACTGGCTGACTTTTCTCAATCTGTCTAATGGGAGAAAAAGGCAGAGGTTGAATCTGGCTGGCTGAGGCCTGTTTCTGCCTCTTGCTGTGAAGTTCTTGATGTATTAGAATAACTGGGTCAGATCCAACTAGTCTTTCCCAGAGGCTCTCTGCAGGTGAGGGTGCAGGTCCTGGCCACTCTAAGAACAGTGATCTTTCCTGTTCCTCCAACCAGAAGTTTCTACACACAGCCTTTCCAGAAGGTCTTGATGTAGCTGCCTCTCTTCTACTCTGAAACCCAGAGCCAAACCCCACACTCTGCCTCTCACGGGCCACTCAGTCCACTGGAAAGGTCCTCTGTCACTGTAATACTGAGCTTCTCAAGGGAGCACCCTGTCCACAGCAGATGCGGTGTGTACTCTGAAAAGAAAGCTAAGCTTGCTATCATGCGTGGCAGTGTGTGGTTATAGGCAGAGACTCAGTTCCTGAATTATAAGAGTTTCAAGCTTGTTTCTGTTTTCCAGCTGTAGGACTCTGTGTGAGTTACTAGACCTCCCAGTGCCTGTTTGTTCATCTGTAAAATGAGATGTTTAAGCTTTGTATGGGATGGGATTGATGGGAGTGAGTTCACATTCAAAGCCCTGAGAGGAATGTAGCCTTAGGGGTTTGGATAGGCAGAGAGGCAAGGACAGGATATTCTGGGAAGGCATAGAGGCAGGCTAGCTCGTGGGTCTACACAGAGGATGAAAGTTAAGACAGTCTGCCCCGGGAGTCTCCGTGGTGCCATGGCCTGGCCTGGCTCTCAAGGCTGGTTTCTCTTCCCCAGGTTCAGCCATCGCGTATTCTGCATACACATTCCCGGACGCACTGGTGTGCAGCACCTTCCATGACTACTATGTGGTCCTGGCTGTGGTGAACACCATCCTCAGCACTGGCCTCTCCTGCTACTCCAGGTACCGGGCACTCTGACCTCAGGCGGGAAGCCAGGGAGGGCCTAGCATTTGTTTCCATGGGTGTTTGAGGTCAGCAGAAGAGGTGGACTCAACAGAAAAAGGCCCTGGGAGCCTGGCTTCAGGCAGAGCCCTTGCTGTGGAATGTATTGGTTACTTTCCTCATTGTTAGGACAAAACAACTGAAAAAGCAACTTAAAGAAAGGTTTGCTTTAGCTCATAAAGGATGCAGTCCCTCATGGTGGGGGAGCCTTGGTGGCAGGAGCAGGAGGCAGCTGGTCACATTGTATCTACAGTTGGGAAGCAAAGAGATTAATGCTGGTGCTCAGCTTGCTTTCTCCTTTTTATTCAGTCCAGGACCCCAGACCATGGCATAATGGCACCCACAGTTAGGGTGGATCTTCCCACTTCAATTAATCTAGTCTAAAAACCTCCCCTACAGAGATTTATCTACATGGTGATTCTAGATTCTGTCAAGTTGACAATTTCAACTATTACCCTGGGCATCATGGGTACCACCTGGACAGCCACCCAGTCCTCTGATTAGAAAAGCCTACTTATGTCTCTATACTCTGAAATTCTTCATGACATGAACAAGACAATCCCTACACTTTAATTTTTTTCATAGCACCTACAAATTTTAGCGTTGACCTTATTGTTTCAGCAAGTCACATGTCCACCTTGAACTTCAGTTTGCCAACCTATACAGTGGGTCCAACACAACTCCCTTCTGGATGGAAGACCCCAGGTCTTGCAGCCAGGATGCCTTGCACAAGCCTGGATAGAGAAGGTTCCTCTGTAAATAGGCAGCCCCCCACTCAGAGTGATGGGTAGATGGCATCTAGGTACATGTGATGAATAATGGAGGGTATTCAAATGTGGCCACGAATCATGCACAGTTCACTGCTCACTGCCTCTAATCCTGATATTTTTTTCCCTTTTCATTCACGGCTTCTTGGGGCCTGAGTGTGAGCAGCGTTGTCATGGGGATGGCTGTGCTAGCTCCCTCTGCTCTTTGCAGGCCTGAACACCCTGAAAGTACAGTCTCCCTCAGTCACTTAAGAAACCTTCTAAGTGGTTGTGGCAAGATGACAGCCCTGTCCAGATAGTGTCACCATGCCAGGAGGTAGCAGATCAGGAAAGGCATCTAGGTTGCATCTGAGTCCCCTGCCCCTCTACCTGCAATCATATTCAACCTTTGCAGCGCTCCACTGTCCCTTCTCCAGGGAGAAGGCAGAGAGTATGTGTGGAGGGATGGTGGTGGTAATCTTTGCCTGCTCCTAGATAGTTTCGGGTCTAGCTTCCTCTAGATGACACTTAGGCTTGGGGTATCCTGCCAAACTGGTTTTTTAAAATGTGGGAGGATAGATGCTTAAACAGCATCAGGAAGGTTTATTCTAGCTTGCCCTCCAGTTGTCTGGTAGTCCAAGTCAGGTGGGAGGCAAGCGTGGGTTGCTGTCTGTGGGAGTGAAAATCTCTTGCTAGGCATGTCTCACACTGGGTTTTGTATGGCTTCATCCCTGGGAAATTGCTGGGGGTGGGGAGGGACTCTCTTATCTTCTTGGAAATTACACAGTTCCCTGAAAGCTGGGAGGAGATTGGATCTACCTGCAAGGGTAGGAAATAAGGTCCCTTGCCCTGGGTTACTGTGTCTTTCTCAGTTCCTTGGGAATTAAACTGTGTGGTATGCAGCCTTCACACCAGGTTGGGAACTTGGGGACTCCACAGGTGGAGAAAGGAGTCAGGTCCCTATCTTGGGTGAGACAAGCTGTAGCAGACATAGTTAGAACTGTGTTCAGGACACCAAAAGAGATGCTGCATATCTGGGTGGCCTTTTGCCTGGATGTATGTGCTGCTGGGTGGGCCTAGCCCATGAGCTTGGACACCTTTGGAGCTGGTCCTCGAACCATTTAGTGCCCCTGTCTGGTTGGTTCTTAAGGACTCTATGGCCCTGTTGTTCAGATCTGCATATTAGAGGGAGGCAAGCACTGTGGGAGGGTCATGGAGGCTGCGGTGGCTCATGGGTGTGGAAGAAATAATCCCTGGAGTTAATGGGCCAAGACTGCTTCCCCAGAAGAGCCCACAGTGCAGCTCCTGAGGATATTTGCAGCCTTTCCTTTTTTTTTTTTTAAGCTCTTGACCCAACCTATAAGACAACAGTGTACATTACTTTTCTTTTGGTCCAGAGTCCCCCCCAACCATGCATGTATAGTGGTGGGTGTTGTGGATTCTCCATGCTTGGTGTATTTGAATCAACATGTTTGGCAGCTGGGCCAGAAATGTCCTGTGTGTCCATGTTTAGAGACTTCTCCCCTTGACAACAGAACAACTCATTTCTGTTTATGTCTAGAGCACATCTGGAGCTATTGCACCCTCTGACATGCCCAACATTCAGCACAGGCTGCCTGGGCTCTGGGTACCACATTAAGAGTCTGCCATGCCTGGTAGAGTGAGTTCCTGTCCTTGTCCTCAGAGGCTGCTGCCCGCAGAAGAGGCAGGTCACAGATCCCCTAGAGAGTCTGGGAGGAAGCTACTATTGCCTTCAGAGTGAAGCAGGACAGAGTGCAAGGGAAGCAGGCAGTGTCAGTGATACCCTCTTGAACATGCAGGGCCCTTACAGCTGGCTTCAGGACTCACAGGGTGTGAGGGAGAGCTGAAGATGAGGAAGGGCCTTGGGGCAGAGCAGTCTGGACAAAGGTGACAGTGGGAGAGGATGGACAGGCCCTGGAGCAGCAGCAAGGAGCTTCAGGAGGAAAGGAGAATGTCTGGACAGGACATGGGGGCGGAATGGGGGATGCTCTCCAAGGACCACCTTTTGCTCTTCCCAGACCGTGATCTCCTGGGCTCCTCTTTTTGGGCTCGATTTCCACTCCCAAGGACCTTTGAGATTATGTCATCAACTGGGTGGGGTCTAGTGCCACAAGACTTGAGAGGGGAGCTGAGTGAATGTGTGTCCTCTTTCTGTGCGGTGGGTCGTGATCCATGACCTGACCTGCTCCTTCTGCCCAGCAGTCCAGAGGATGTCCTTCTTTGCTGTAGATTTTCCTTTCAACATGTCTGGCATTTATTTCTGTGTGGTTTAGTGTATATTGAGACAGAGTCTCACTATGTAGCCCTGGCTGGCCTGATACCCACTGTGTAGCCTAAGGTAACCCTGAACATGCAGCAACTCTCTCTTTAGCCTCCCGAGTATAGGATTACAGACATGTGCCATCTCCCCCAACTTTCATCAATTTGGCGGGGGAGGTGGGGGAGACAAAATCATTGAGTGAAATTCCCCATGGTCAGTATGGTGGCTGGCAGAAGGCCATCTGGGTTAAGAGAGGAAAGTCTCTGAGATATAGAAGGGTGTAAGTCAGCCTCGAAAGGGCTGGGAGTCAGAGCTGGGGCAACAGTTCTCACACACTTCTGGAGGCTGGAGCACTTCAGCTAGGTGGCAGAGTGTTTCAGGAGCCAGGATCTGGCTCCCAAAATGGCCCCCTTCCTGTGAATTTCCAAACTAGGATACGACCCAAGCACACTAGCAAGACAACACACACACACACACACACACACACACACACACATGCAATAGAGTTAACTTTCCCAATTATCCACTTGCATCAGGAACTAGTTTTGGAATTTCAGTTGCTAATGCTTACAACTGGTTACAAGATTTATTGCATCAACCTGGTTAATCTTAAATATTAAGGCTTCTCCCTAAATCCAGTGTTTCCTCCTCACCTTGTCCTCAGCAGAGGAGTCCTGGCTTCCTGTAACCTGTCCTCTCAACCCCACTGCACAGGAATGCCATAGCAGGCTGCCCATGGGACACTTTTGTGTAGGTTGTTTGGAGGAGTCTGTGATTATAGCTACTGGCCCCTGGAATCTCTGGCTGTGGTGACACCCTGTGGCTGAATGTGGAATTGCACCTTGGGAGTGGGACCTATCTCTGTGGTTAACGGCTCTTGTGCTTTTTATTTTTATTTATTTATTTATTTTTTTGCCTCTGTTGCTTTTCTCTCTCCTATTCTGCTTTTTCTCCTTTTTGTCCCCTTGTAGACTCAGCTTTGCCGCTGGAGAGGCTGGTCCGTTTGCCCCTGGGGAAGCACTTTATCAGGCCGGGTGACATGTGGTCTCAAGTCGCAGGAAACCCATGCTTTGGGGGACAGCCCTTGCCAGCCAAAGCCAGGTTTTCTTCCAGTGTAAGTGGCCACAAGGAGCACTGTAGGGGTGAGCCTCTGTCCCAGACATGGCAGGTGCACAGAGGGCAATGCCTGCTGGGGTTGTGGGAATGTGTTTCTTTTGGCCCCTGGGCCAGCAGGTTCAGAGAAAGACAGAGGCCGGGCCTGGTGGGGCCAGGCAGGGGCAGTGTGACAGTTGGGATGCAGACATCTTAAGTTAAATCCTGGCTGTGCCTGTTCTTAGCTCCTCTTACTCCATCCATCCAGAACCTGTCTGTTCCCTTCTGCTCTTATTCTCTGTTCCAACATGGCAATGAGATGGGAAGAGAATTTTTTTTTCAAAGATAGATTTAGAAACTGGGCTATGCACATTTCTAAACACCTTTGGGGCCTCTTTTCTTCAAGTCCTTTTAACAACACTGTGAGGGAGGGACAGTCATGGACCCCAGGTCACACACGCAGCTTCAGAGGTAACCTATTGTAGCTGCATGGTTCTGATATGTATTAGAACCCAGTGTGTCCCTATGAAACCAGAGCACTGCTCTGCCTCCTTTCCCTGGATATTGTAGTGTCATCAAGGTGACTGGGTTTTGGTTTTGGTTTTGGTTTTTGAGACAGGTTCTCCTTTAGCCCAGACTGCCATCAAACTCACTGTGTAACTGAGAATGACTTTGAACTTAGGATCCTCTTGCCTCTATCTCCAAGTGCTAGAATTACATGCAGGCATCATCATGCCCAGTTTATGAGGTGCAGGGATAGAACCCAGGGCTTTGTACATGCTAGGCGAGCACTATAACAACTGAGCTACATCCCCAGCCCCAAAGCTTCAGTTTTGTGTGGCGTCTCCTTGCCTGACCCTTTCTTCTTGATGGTCCAGCCTGGTATCTCTTCTGCTTGGCTCCCATCCCCTCAGCTACTGCCCCTCTCCAGGTCAGCAGAGGCCCCATTGTGACCTGTCTAGGAAGTTCTGACTGTCTTCACAACAGTCAGCACAACAGTCAACACAGTGGGTTCCCATTGGATTCTGTCTTTGTATTGGAGGGGAGTGGGGGAGAGGTCATGGAGGAGCAAAGGAAAGGCCTCATGCTCACTTTCCCCAGGCCAGCATTCCTGTGCATGGTAAACATTCCAGAAACTTCTCTGGGTGACCCAGTACCCCCTTGAACCCAGGATGTGCATGGTCATCCCCTGGGTGACTCCAATTGATCAGGTACATCTCAGCTTCTGCAGAATGTGCACCCTGGGGTATATGCCTGGGGGGTCCCTCCATGACCCGGTGGTGCCTGGACTTTTCAAAGTTCCTTACAGTTCAGTCCTTTAACCTTCGCAAAGTTTCTGCCCGGAGCCTCCCCTGGCTTGCTCTGCATACCATCGCTCTGTATGATAACAGGACAAGTTTCTCAGACATCTTCCTTCGCATCTGAGGTGTTGTCATTCCCACCAGGGTAGGAGGAACGAAAGAGGCTGGTGGAAAAGCAATGGTCGGCAGAGGTTGTGTAAAAATGCTGGTTCTGTCAATGACGGCCTACGTGTTAGTTTCTGAGACTCTTATCACTCCCATTTCTTCCCCATTTCAGGTTTCTTGAAATCCAGAAGCCCGGGCTCTGCAAGCTGCTCCGGGTCCTCGCCTTCGCCTACCCCTACACTTGGGACTCCCTCCCCATCTTCTACAGGGTAAGCATGCAGGGCTGCTATCTCCTTTCTCCCTGTCAGCCATGCCAAGGGCCTGGTTATTTCCTGAGCCTCTGAATGAATCAGAGTGTCATGGTGGGCACTGGGGGACTCACAGGAGTCAAAACCTGGGTGCTGTCCAGTGGCACTTGAACTGTGGTTGGAGACAGTATGGATGGACACAGAGGCCATGGCAGGCAATCTAACTGAGGGCTTGGAACAACTGCAGAGAGCTGGGCAGGGCGGGCAGAGGAAGAGAGAAAGAGAGCAGGCTTTGGAGGCAATCTAAGGCTGTCTGTCATTCATCAGGCAAGTTCTCTGTGCCTTGGTATTCCTAGTCTAGAAAATGAACATGATGGTTGACACTTATGGGGGTTAGAAGGATGGCGTGAGGTAAGATCAGTGGTAGCAGGGGTTAAAGACCAGTGCATGCATGATTGTATATTATCATTAATGCGCTTTTGTTAGTGAAGGAAAAGATGGGAATGAAAGCCTTAAATGAAGGAAAAGTACAAAGGAAGACAGGTGAACAGGTCCAGAAGGGAAAGCTTCACTTGCAAGTCAGATGGGCCTGAGTTCAAACTTCAGCCCTCCTGGTTACTCACTGTGTGATTAAGCAGTGCACATGACCCCTGAGCCTCAGCTTCGTCTGTGAATGAGGCTAGCCTCTGTTTCCTCTAGAAGCTAATGATGATTTGTAGATACAAAGGATCTGATGGGTTCAGCAGTTCCTGGCACATGGCCAATGCCCTGTGAGTGGTCTCCCAGAGGCAATGTGAGGCCCAGATGGCAAGGCCTGGGAATTCAGGGGAGCAAAGATCTTGTTCTACTCAGCACTTGGGGTGTTGAGCATGTGCTCTGTGTTCCCCCTGACTGGGTCTGGGAGGACTCAGGGTGGGGATGTAGCCCAGCACTCTGCTTCATGGAGGGAGTGTAGCAGACACAAATGGGGAACTGGACGAGGCAGCAAGCCAGGACAGCACACCACAATTATGTCTAGATTATGCTGGTTAGTGGCTGCAGTAGACAGAGGACAGGAGGTTGCTATGTGAATACCAGTTGTCCTGCTTGGGTTCTGATATTCACGTCACTGCTTATTGGTGGTTTTCAAGTCAATCTCGGGCTCACTTTCCTTGTGTGCAAATTGGGGAATTAGAGTCTGCCTTAGGGTTTTGTGATGGTTTGAATGAAAATGTCCCCCATAGGCTCCAAGTTTTTGGACATTTTGTCCCCAGATGGTAGAGCTGTTTTGGGAGATTTTAGTAGGTGTGGCTCTCCTGGAGGAAGCACATCACTGGGGGTGGGCTTAGAGAGTTTTTAAGCCTTGCCTGATCTCCAGTTGCTCTCTTGTTTCCTGTGCCTGTGTGATGCTGTGAGAGCTTAGCTTACACTGCTCCTGCTCCAGCCACCTCTGCCACCATGCCTCCACACCAAGACAGACTGTAATTCCCTGGGAACCATAAGCTCAAATAAACTCTTCCTTTTATAAGTTGTTTTGGTCCGTGTTTCTACCACAGCAACAAAAAAGTGACTAACACAGTAAAAGGTACCAGGAGTGGGGTGTTGGCTGTGAAGAACCAGACCATGTGGGGTTTTGAAGAAATGTGGAAGACTTTGAAAGGGCCAGAAAAGCAGTTGATTCCTGTAAGTGGAGCTTAACAGACCATTCTAATGGGTGCCTGGAAGAAAGTAGTGCTGAGAACAATGTAGTTCCAGAGGGAAATAAGGACTTAAGCAGCACTTGAGATATTTTGGCAAAGAGCCTGACTGGAGTCTGCCCTTGACCAAAAAGCTTGCCTGAGGCTAAGTTGAAAAGCAATGAACTAGTTTCTCTGGCAGAAGAAATTTCAAGACAGCCTAATGTAGAAATGGTGGCATGAGTATTCATGGTGAATGTTATGCAGATTTACAATGAAAAAGAGCAGATGGGGCAGAAAGAAATACAGTTTGGATTGAAAAACAGCACTAGGAAGACAAATGTTGGAGCCTTGGCCTGTGCTGGAGAGGATCCTTTTGATAAGGAGATTAAAGTGATTAAGGAGGGACCTAGAGATTCAAACTTAAACAATTGAGAGAATGCTTCGAGGGCAAGACCACACCCAGTTAAGCCTCCAATTTGTGAAAGGAAAGTGTTGCAGGGACCACTGAAGAGAAAAGCTTCTAAAATGGATAAAGCAGGCTGGAGTCCATCCCAAACTTGCAGTCAAACTTGGCAGTGTCGTTCACCTGGTGCTGGCTTTAGAGGCATGAAAGATGCCAGAGTGAAGGGGTCACCAATTCTTCCTCTGAGTTTTCAGAGAGCTGCTTAGGCAGCATTCAGGGATTCCCCTGTAAAAAGAAGGCCCTGATAGGCCATTGCATGAAGCTGTGAAGGTGAAGCCTGGTTGGCAATGGAGACCTCAAGAAGACGTTCTTGATGCCAGAGCTGTGAGGCATTGCCAAGAAGACCTGCACACAGGGAGTGGTACCAACCCAAGAGAAAGATGTATGTTGCGTGCAGCAAAGCTGGAGAGGCTGAGCCATCTAAGCCCTTTGAAGTAAAGTCCCAGAACTCAGACATGGAGCTACTGGATTTTGTGTTTGTCCTGCTGGGTTTTGGTCTTGTTTTGGTCCTGTATTTCCTTACTATGCTTCTATTCCTCCCTTTTGGAATTCGAATGTGTATTCAGTTCCACTGTATGTTGGTAGTATGTAATTTGTCTTTTGATTTTACATGTGGCTTACAGTTAAGATATTTCCGAGTCTCAGAAGAGACTTTGGACTGTAGACTTTTGAACAGTATTGAGACTGAGAATGACTATGGGGACTTTTAAAGTTGAACTAAATGTGCCAGGCGTGGCAGTGCACGCCTTTAGTCTCTGCACTCAGGAGGCAGAGGCAGGTGGATCTCTGTGAGTTCAAGGCCAGCCTGGTCTACATAGTGAGTTCCAAGACAGCTGGGGCTACAGGGAGACCCTGTCTCAAAAAGACCAAAAAAAAAAAAATTTGGACTAATGCATTTTGCATTTTATATGGTTATGAGCCTATGGGGGCCAGGGGGTAGAATGTGATGGTTTGAATGAAATATCCCCCATAGACTCCAAGTATTTGGACATTTTGTCCCTAGATGATGACGCTGTTTTGGGAGGTTTTAGAAGGTGTGGCTATCCTGGAGGAAGCATGTCACTGGGGGTGGGCTTAGAGAGTTCTTAAGCCTTGCCAGATCTCCAGTTGCTCTCTTGTTTCCTGTGCCTGCTGGAAGATGTAGAGCTTAGCTTCCACTGCTCCTCCTCCTGCCACCTCTGCTGCCATGCCTCCCCACCAAGATGGTCTGTAATTCCCTGGGAACCATAAGTTCAAATAAACTCTTCCTTTTATAAGTTGTTTTGGTCAGTGTTTCTCTCACAGAAACAGAAAAATGACTAATACAGGTTTTCACTGAAGCTTAGACAAAGTGATGCATGTAAAAGGCATGGTCTGGTGCCCCAATAAGTGGAGATTACTATCATTATTTATAACAATAATACCAATAATACAAGATACTCTACTTAAGGGCTCAAGAGGTAGTTCAGTGGCTAAGAGCACTGGCTGGTCTTGCAGAGGTCCTGAGTTCAGTTCCAAGAACCCACATGACAGCTCACAACTGCCTGTAACTTCAGCTCCATGGGCTCTTCTGGCCCCTGTGAACACCAGCACTCACTTGCATACACACACACACACACACACACACACACACACACAC
>NW_008341028.1:9766878-9774422 GCF_000622305.1 Nannospalax galili
AAATCTAAATTTAAAAAAAAAAACTAATACCTCTACTTAACTTTGAAATGTATAATGGCCATACATTTTTTTGGTGGGGGAAGGTGATACTGGGCATTGACCCCATGCTAAGCAAGTGCTGTACCATAGAGCTATATCCCCAGTCATATTTACGTATTTATTTTTTTTAATTTGTTTTTATGTGTATGAGTGTTTGCCTGCATATAAGTGTACCTGTGTTTTACAGTGTCCACAGAGGCCAGAAGGGTGTGTCTAGTCTCCTGGAACTGGAGTTATGGATGGTTTTAGCTGCCATGTGGGTGCTGGGAATTGAACTGAGGTCCTATGGAAGAGCAGTCAGTGCTCTTAACCACTGAGTCATCTCTCCAGCCCCTATTTTTATTTTGAGACAGAGTCTCACTAAGTTCCACAGGCTGGCCTTGAACTAGCTCTCTGTCTTGCATAGTCCTTAAACTTTCAATCATCCTGTCTTAGGGATTACAAGCCCAAGTCACCAAGGTAGGCCAGTGGTTTTTGATTATTTAGAAGGCCTTCCAAGCCTTTTTGTTTTTAAATATAATGCATGAATGTGTGTGTGTGTGTGTGTGTGTGTGTGTGTGCATGTGCATATAAACCACAGGTCTTAGGTTCAACTTGATAGAGTCAGTTCTTGTCCTTCCATCATGTGGGTCCTGGAGATTGAACTCAGGTTGTCAGGCTTAGCAGCAAGCCACTTGACCCACTGAGTCATCTAGCCAGCTTGCCTGCCAAGGCTTGAGGCCTTAATTATGAGCATCAGTTCTGACTCTGCTAGAGCCAGACATGGTGGTGTACCCTTTTAGTCCCAGCACTTGGGAGGCAGAGGCAGATGGATCTCTGAGTTCAAGGCCAGCCTCGTCTACATAGTGAGTTCCAGGCTACAGGGAGACCCTGTCTCAAAAAGCCAAAAAAGAAAAGAAAAGAAAATTAAAAAAAAAAAAATGAGGCTATATGTGAACTGCTCTTTTTATTCTTGTATTTTATTCCCAGTAAGAGCAGCAATAATTCTAATAGGATTCTTCTTCTCCCTTTCTTTGCACATCTCTTCCTTCCTTCCTCTTTTCTCACCACCCACCCCCATCCCAGAGCATCCCTCCTCCTGGCCACAGACCTGAGGAGGTGAGGGCTGGGTGGGCCTGTGGCATTTGTGCCCCCGTGCTGAGAGATCTGGGTCTGGACAGGAAGTGAGCTTGCTCAAGACTGAGCTTCTTCTCAAGGCTTTCTGTTTCTTTAAATGCCTACAGCTCTTCTTGTTACCAGAGGAGAGTTCAAGAAATGAAGCCATCTTGTACCACCAGAAGCACATGGTTATGACCCTCCTGGCATCTTTCTTGTACTCTGCTCACCTGCCAGAGCGCCTGGCCCCTGGGCGCTTTGACTACATCGGTGAGTGGGGTGTGGAGGGGGGAAGGAAGCGACCCTGCCACAGGGCTGACTCTTTAGACTGGGCTGGGGTGTCTTTCACACTGTGCATGAGATTGCAAGGCAGAGGATCTGGAGTAGAGCCACCTTTGAGGGAGCTATGCAGACACAGGCCATGGTAAGTGGCAGACATGGTGAATGACAGGGAAAGGGTGACTTGACACCTTGATTGAAGCCACCATTATGTTGCCAGTGCACTGCCAGGGAGGACAGGGAGGATGGGGGTGGACAGGCCCAGGACTCTGAAGCATCCTAGTAAGTGACCATCCCGTTGGCACCTGTAACCTGGTGTCCTGGCATGAAATGAACTTTGGGGGCAGTCATAAAGAGGAAGAGGAAAGACAGTACTGCAGATGGTATTGAAGGTACCCCACAGCAGCCAGTGATACAAAGGAGGAAAAGGTATATCTTGAACCTGGTGAGTGGAGGGCCTGGGGTTGTGGAAGAGCTGTGGGTCTCAGGTGTGGCCCTGACCACCAGCATCAGCAGGGTCTCCTAAGACTATGTAGCTTCCAGACCCTACCTCAGACCTCCTGACCCAGGAACTCCAGAGCTGCGGTGGGACCAGAACTTACAGAAGCCATGTAATGCTCCAGGGAGCAGAACTCACTGTGACTTGAGAGGGTATGGGGTGGGGAGAAGGTGTCAGAGGACAGGGCTCCTAGCTGCTGGGGGAGCTCCTCCCCATCTCTCCAAGGGCAGGCTGGGTGGGGCTCTGTCTGCTGTCCCTCTTGGCTCTAATACTGGCTGGAAGGAAGGCACGTGTATCTGTTACACTGTGGCAAAATTCCTGACAGAAGTAACAAAAGGAAGGAAGGGTTTATTCAGACTCACAGTTGGAGGGTTTGGTCCATCATGGTGGGGAAGGTATGGCACAGAAGCAGGAGGCAGCTGGTCACATTGCATTCACAGCCAGGAAGCAGAGGGAGACAATGCCAGTGCTCAGCCTGCATTCTCCTTTTCATTCATTCCAGACTGCAGCTCATGAATGGGGCCACCACATTTAGGGTGGGTCTTATTTCCTCAGTTAACCCAACCTAGAAACTCCCTCCCAGATATACCCAGAGATTTGTCTCCTAGGTAATTTTAGATCCTGTCAAGTTGACAGTATTAATGATCACCACACCTTTAGGTGGCTTCTGTTGAAGGTGACAACCCTTTGGCATAAGAGCTCCTTAACTAAGGACCATGAGACTCAAAGGGCCAGTCACTGTCCACACCACAGCAAATACCTAGGTTCTCTTCAAGCTGCTTATATCCTCTAGCTGGAGGTTCCCTTTCACATGCTTCAGAGATGTGACCAGATAGGCTTTGTGTGATCTGATCTGATAAGATCACTGAACCTGGAAGCTAGGCTGGTAGCAGGTAAACCCGGTAATACTATCTCTGCCCTCCACAGCACTGGGGTTAGAGGCAAGCCAGACTATACCTAGATTTTTGTATGTGTGCTTGGGATTTGAACTCAGGTCCTTATGTTTGCATAGTAAATGCTGTTACCCACTGAGTGATCTCCCAGGCCCCCTTCTTATAAGTGAAATTATAGAACTGGTGTGGTGATACAAGCCTGTATCCTAGCACTCAGAGGGTAGAGGCAGGAAGATCAGAAGTTTAAGGGCATCCTTGGCTAGATATTGAATTCAAGGCTAGCTTGGGCTCTGAGAGACTCTGTCTCAAAAAACAAACAAAACCTAAATAAATAAATACAGTCATATGTGGTCGCTTGTCTGCCTGGTCTCTTGTCTAACTCCTTTCACATAACCATCCCATTTTTAACATTTATATCATAGCCTGTGTTCATACACCTCTTTGACGATCTCTTTTTTTTCAACATTTTGTTAAGTGTGTGTGTGTGTGTGTGTGTGTGTGTGTGTGCATATGTGTGTGTGCATGCCACAACATGTATATGGAGGGCAGAAGATAGCTAGTGGAAGTCTGTGTTCTCTTTCCTCATGTGGGTCCCAAGGATTGAACTCAGGTCCTCAGGCTTGGCGGCAGGCACTTTCACCCTCTGAGCCATCATGCCGGTCCTGATTGGTAATGTTGATGGTCTTTTGTGTGTTTGCTGTAGGTCACAGTCACCAGCTGTTTCATGTGTGTGTGATCCTGGCTACACACTTGCAGATGGAAGCCATCCTTCTGGACAAGACTCTAAGGAAGGAATGGCTCTTGGCCACCTCCAGAACCTTCTCTTTCCCTCAGATAGTGGCAGCCATACTTCTGTGCATCATCTTCAGCCTCAGCAACATAATTTATTTCTCTGCTGCTCTGTATCGGATTCCTGAGCCAGAATTACATAAAAAGGAAACATGACTGCAGAATATTTGCCTTGGATGCCAGACATCGATGCTAAGCCATTGGTGCGGTGCTGTCTGCAGTGGCCAAAAGTGTTCATAGTGACTGATGTCCTGAATGGGTTCATGTCAAAAAGTATTTAACTGGGGGAGAGTTCTCTCATTGTGCACTGATCCTGTGTGTGCGTGTGTGTGTGTGTGTGTGTGTGTGTGTGTGTGTGTTTAAAGGAGGAACATGGTTTTAAGCAAGTCCTGAATAGGGACATGATTGACGTATCGTGAAGTTTTAAATGTATTTAAAATGGGGTGTTCAAGGGCTGGGAATCTAGTCAGTTGAGTTGAGTGCTTGCCGAAAATTCACAAAGCCCTTGCCTTGCTTCATGGCACTGCATGAACCAGACCTGGTGGCACATACCTGTAATTTCAGCACTGGGGAGATAGAGGCAGGAGAATCCAGAGTTCAAGGCTATCCTTGGATACATAATGAGTTTAAGGCTGGGATACATAAGATCCTGTCTCAAAAAATAAAATAAAATAAAATAATTCTACCTAAACAATTGGTTTAAGCATACTGCCTACCCTTATGTTTTTTTTTTTTTTGTATTAATCTTTAAAAATGACAGGCATGGTGACATGCACTTATAATCCCAGCATTCCAAAGGCTGAGGCAGGGGGATCTCTTTGATTAAGTTGGGTATGGTGGTACACTTATTTAATCCTAGCACTTGGAAGGCAGAGGCAGGTGGATTTCTGAGAGCTCAAGACCAACCTAGTTTACATAATGAGTTCCAAGTCAACGATAGGAAGACCCTATCTCAAAAAAAAGTTTTTTTTAAGAGCTTCTTTTCAAAGTTCTTCTCATGACCTGTCAACTGCTTTGGGAGAGTGAGCAGGAAAAATGACTAGGAAGTGGGGTCTGTAGGAGCCTTGGAGAAAGGGTAAGCATTCAAGAATGAGGACACGCCCCCCTTAGGGCAGGGAATGAATAGAAGAGTCCCCTTCCCAAAAGTCTGTTGGCTCTTCCGAGTGCAAGTTCGCAGGTCACCGGGATTTGGAGTTTGTAGAGTGGTTTTTGTTTTTGTTTTTTAATTCCGCAGCCTGTGGCTGGGTGTCCTGTGCTGCCCTGTGCTCTGTTCTCTTGCTGTTGTTTGGCACTGCAAAGTATTTCACAGTACAGGTAAAATGTGTGGATCTCTGGAGCTGAGTGGGGTCATTCCAACTGGTCATGCTCACCTGTCACCTTTTCAGCCAATGAAGGAACCATCTTTGGGACGATCATAAGCCTGATACTGCTTCAGCATGCTCAATAGGCTGCAGAACTTAGTTTTCATGTGTAGAGGGTATGAAGACCCCACCAAGAGGACGGTCCTGTCCTTAAGCTTTACTGTGAAACAGAAACACAAGGTAAGGAGGCTAGAGAGATGGCTCAGCAGTTAAGAGCACTGGCTGCTTTTGCAAAGGATCCAGGGTTCAGTTCCCAGCACCCACATGGTGGTTAACAGCCATCCATAATGCCAGTTCCAGGGGATCCAGTGCCCTCTTCTGGCCTCAATGGGCATTCTATGACATGGGTACACTTAGATACGTGTAGGAAAAACACTCATATACATAAAATAAAAAGAAATTTAAAAAGAAAAAGAAACGTGAGGTAAGGTTGCGACGTGCACTGCCTGGGGCAAACCTGGGGATTCTGCTTTGTTTAAATACAGGTTTTGTAGAGGAAATCTGTACTGGAGCACGTCCACCAGAGGATTTGAACTCAGGAGGACCAGAAGTAAAAGCTGAGGAGGCTGGTGTCCTTCATTCCCAGCATCAGTTGCTTGGTCAAAGTCCTAGAAACTTAACATCTAAGTGCATGTCTCCTCTTTTTCTTTCCAGAGTTTTTTACTATGGGTAATTTATAAAGTTGCCAAAATAAAATTTAAGCCTTATATGTTAAACCCTAGACAAAAAAGTAAAGCCGGGAGGTTTGAAGGAGAGTATCTCATGCATGTCTCCTGATTTAAAAAAACAACAGCTCAGGATGAGTGTGGTGGCACGCACCTTTAGTCCCAGCACTTGGGAGGCAGAGGCAGGCTGATCTCTGTGAGTTCAAGGCCAGCCTGGTCTACATAGTGAGTATGTAGACCAGCTGTGGTACAAGGAGACCCTGTCTCAAAAGGAACCAAAAAAAAAAAAAAAAAACCCAAAAAACTGCCGTCTGCTGCCTATGTGTGGATGAAATGTGGTCAGACAGCTTCCAGACTGCCAGGCCAGCCTCCTGCTCCTGCTTCAAGACTTCCCCAAGAGGAGAGACTGTAACCCCTCTGGAACTATAAGCCAAAACAAACTCCTTTCTTTCTTAAAAACAAAAAGAAATGTAAGATGAAAATAACAAAAAATTATCACAAAAACTTCTGCTAAGAGCCCAAACCTTGCAAAGATCATGGCAGATTTTCACAGAAAATACTACCAGAACAACATCTGACCAACAACCACCTGTCCATTCTTGGACCAATGTCACCCTTGTTACGGATGCTTGTAAGCAAATATTACTGTATTCATACACAACTTGTAGAATTTTCCTCATTTTGCCTTTAAAGGTATTCCCTTGCAAGGCTGAAGAGAGGGCTCAGTGGGAAAGTGCTTGCTGTGCAAACATGAAGACAAGTTCAATCCCCAACATCCACCATAAAGGCCGAGTGTAAGCTAGGTGTGGTGTCATACACCTTTATTATTTTTTAATATTTCATTTATTATTTTTATTAATGTGTATGAGTATACTGCTTGTATGTATGTAAGTACACCCATGTCATGCAATGCTCGAGGAGCTCAGAAGTGGGTATCGGATTTCCTAGAACTGGAATTATGTACAGTTGTTATAGACAGTTGTTAGCTGCCATGTGTGTGGTAGGAATCAAACTCGGGTCCTCTGCAAGAACAGCCAGTGCTCTTAACTGCTGAGCCATCTCTCCAGTCCCAAATACACCCATACATCTTTAATCCTAGCACTCAGGAAGCAGAGGCAGAGACTTGCAGATCTCTGTGAGATCAAGGCCATCCTGGTCTACAGAATAAGGCCCTGTCTAAAAAACAAACAAACAAACAAAAAAACAGATACAACTAACTGAGGCTGCCTGCACCTGTAGTTACCCAGCACTGGTGGATGGAGACAGGCGGGGTCTGGAGGCTCCTTGTGCAGCTAGTCTAGCCCAGCCACTGAAGGTCAGTGAGAGATGCTATCTCCAAAAGCAAGGTGGAGAGGTGGTCCAGGCAGATATTCTGATATCAGTCTCTGGCCTGTACATACACTTGCATGGTAAGTGAACCCAGGACACACACACACACACACACTCTCTCTTGCTTTGGCTCTTTGAGTATACATATAATTTACTGCAGCATGAGTGTCCCCACTGTAGTGCCTGTTCTGGGATCAAGTCATTAGCTTTGGAGAATCTCTGCTATTTAGGTTCATGGTAACAAAATAGCATTTTCTCATTTGTTACATTACTAATTAAAGTTCAGTATTTTATAGTGTTTTCAGGGAGTCCAGAAATGCTGATACAAAACAGTTTTTAATAGAGGCCCATCAAGTCCTGATTTGTAGTTTCATGATGCTGGGTCCTCTTTGCTGACTCAGGAAGACTCATATCTTAGAACACTGCCTGTAGGATTAAACAGCCCAGACACTTTGGTGGCCTTATAAACAGCTCATGGTCTTGTCCTCTAAGGACAAGTAACAACATGTGTTGGATGAGTACTCCAGATGATTTCATTATTTTTACCATCTGTTTACTTCCTCTGGGGAAGGGAGGTTGATACCATTATTTGGGC
>NW_008341028.1:9774459-9779195 GCF_000622305.1 Nannospalax galili
ACAGATTTTGTTCTTTAGCAACATTCTTTTTTTTAATCATATATTATTTATTTATTTATTTATTTATTTATTTATTTATTTATTTATTTATGTGGTGGAAATGTTTTGCGAGCATGTAAGTACGCTAGATGCCTACAGTGCCAGAAGAGATCAGTAGAGGGAGTAGTATCTCCTGGAACTGGAGTTACAGACAGTTGTGAGCTACCACGTGGGTGCTGGGAATTGAACCAGGGTCCTTTGCAAGAGCAGCCAATCTCTCCAACCCCTCTTTAACAATTTTGTGACATTGTTAGCGATATTCCACATTGTCTGTGGTCTCCATCTTACAACAACTACAATTTTATAGTGAAAATTAGTTTAAAGTTGGGGCTAGGGATGTGGTCCAGTTGGTAGAGTGCTTGCCTAGCAGGCATAAAGCCCTGGGTTGTTTGCCCCAGTGCTGTGTAAACTGGGCATGGTGGAGCAACCCCAGCACTTGGGAGGCAGAGGCAAGAGGATCAGAAGTGCAAGGTCATCCTCAGCTACTAAGGGAGTTTGAGGCCAAGATAGGCTACACAAAACCCTGTCCAAAAACAAAAACAGGTACAAAGTTGAAATATCCTCATCTAACAGTGCCTAAGGCAAAGTGATTAAAGATTCTCTTACCTGCATAATATGAAATATTGTTCTCGGTTCAGCTCAGCAATATTGGAAGATTGTGGGTGAGCAATAGGAAAGACTTTTCAGATTGACTTTTGCTGCTGACTCTTTCTTACCACTCAGTGATAAAAATGAAATGTATCAGCTGGGCGTGGTGGCTCATGCCTTTAATCCCAGCACTCAGGAGGCAGCGGCAGGCGGATCTCTGAGTTCAAGGCCAGCCTGGTCTAGTAGTGAGTTCCAGGTCAGCTGGGGCTACAGGGAGACCCTGTCTCAAAAAGACCAAAAAAAAAAAAAAAAAAAAAGGAAATGTATCAACAGAGGAAGACCATTTTATAATGTTTTGATAAGCTGGGTGAATTTCAGTGTCATTGTATGGTTTTGGACAGAGTTATCAATCAAAATTTTGTAGTGCTGTCTTGGAAGCTTCTAATGTTTACAGATATTATCACAGTTAAATCATAGACATTAGACATCTGATGTGGGTACCCATGCCATCCCAGAAAGCCAAAAATGTTGGCAGGGGTCAGTTGAAGACTTTACTAGAAAGTTGTCCTTGTATTGTGTTTTTTCTTTTTAAAATTTTTTATTTATGTGTATATGTATACCTACTTGTTTGTATGTACACTACAGGTGTGCATGTGCCTGTGGAGGCCAGAAGACAGTGGTGGAACCCCAAGAACTGAAGTGACAGGCAATTGTAAGATTCCTGATACACATGCTGGGAACTAAACCGAGGTCCTCTGCAAGAACAGCAAGTACTCTTAACCACTGAGCCATCTTGCCAGCCCTGTATTGTATTTGTTTTAGTATGTATACATGTGTATATGCCTATTTCAATGTGTGTGAGCACATCTGTTACATGTATGCATATGAAGGCCAGAGGTTGACATCAAGTGTCTTCCTTGATTGCTCTCTAGCTTATATATTGAGATGGAGTCTCTCTTGAACTGAGAATTTGCCAATTCAGCTAACCCAGCTAGGCAGCTTGCTCTGGGTAACCCGTCTCTGCCTCTTGAGTGCTGAGATTACAGGTGGGCTACCACAACTACATGGCATTTATATGTGTGCTGGGGATCCAAACTCAAGCCTTTATACTAGTGTGGCAAGAGCTTTACCTGCTGAGCACCAAAAGATGTCCTTTAGTCCAACAATTCTCAATCCCTAGACAATGGCTCAACACATTTAGAAGATGTGACATGCATCTTCTAATGTAATGTAAGATGGGGCCATCGGTGACAATTGCTTACCATAGCACTGTCTCAAAAGGCACAGGTAGGGAGGCACACTGCAAGTGGGATGGACCTTTCCTGTGCCCCTTGCTTGAGAAACAGCGGCTAGGACTTAGCAGGCAGAATCTGAATGTCTTGGTCAACTTTATCTTCCTGTACCCACTGAAGATTTTTATTTCCCATCACTAAGTCTTTAGAGAATAATGTTCCATTTTTAAATTTTTTTATTTGAAGAACAAGTTTGTGATTGTTGGAACGCTGCTGGGGTATAGAGGCCTTTTGAATACAAAGAAGTAAATGTTTGGTCAGCTAGTCTCATAGTGTTTTGTGAAACCAGCTCTGAGGAAGGTGGGTGGAGTAAAATGTAGTTGTCAGAGTCTCATACAAGCCAGCGTGGCTTGGAACTGGACCTTGAATTTCTGATCTTCCTGCGTCCTCCTCCAGAGGGCTGGAATTACAGGCGTGCACTACTATGCTTTGTTTATGTGCTTCTGGGGATTGAACCCAGAACTACGTGCATGCTAGGCAAGCACTCTGCCAACTTCAGCCTGGTGTGATTGCTTTTTAAACCTTTTTTTTTCTGTTTTTTTTTTTTTTTTTTTTTCTTGTCTGCTGGGTTTGGGATTTGTTTGCTGTTGCTTTTCAAGTGTTTTGAATTGCAATGTTAAGTCATTTATTTGTGTTCTTTCTGATTTTTTAATGTAGGCACTTAGAGCTATAAACTTCCCTTGAAGAGGCTGTCAGATCCTCTGGGACTGGAGTTACGGACAGTTGTTAGCTGCCATGTGTGTGTGCTAGGATTCGAACCCGGGTCTTCTGCAAGAACAATCAGTGTTCCGCTGAGTCATCGTGACTGCGTTTTATATGAAACACGTATTGCTGCCCGTACAATACTCCTATGCTGTTAAGTGCCAGCCCCCGATACATTGTGTGCTAGGATTCGAACCCGGGTCTTCTGCAAGAACAATCAGTGTTCCGCTGAGTCATCGTGACTGCGTTTTATATGAAACACATATTGCTGCCCGTACAATACTCCTATGCTGTTAAGTGCCAGCCCCCGATACATAGTCAGCAGTCATCATGGTCAGCACCCTTTCCCTGCCTAGACAGGTTCCTCTGCTATGCAGAGCTACGTGGCAGAACAAATAAAAAGGGTATTTATTGTGGTCCTGTTTCCCACCTGATTTGGTCCTGTTTCACCTGCTGCACTGCGAACATATTTATTTATCCTGAAAAGTAGATCCCTGCACATGCACATAGGCAGATCAAGTAACTTTTTAAAGCACTCCAGTGGTAGGTGTTAGATCATGGATGCAGCCCTGTAGTGAGGATCAGCCATGCCTTCCATGTAATACCTTCCCTAGGCTGCTAAGCTAGCTGTAGCAGCTTCCAGGTAGGGTGGGACATTGGAATAAGTCTTGGAGTTAGGACTTTATATCCTATCTGGTACCTTCACTAAGCTGCTAAACTCAGCCTCCCTCCCTGATTAAATCTATAAACGTAAGGAGATCTGGAGATTGTTGGCTGTCCTTTCTCCGCTTCCCCAGTGCCAGTGTGGCCAGCGTAGGTGGTGCTAAAGAGCATTTCACCTGAAATCCATCTCAGAGCATCTGTCAAACCTGGAAAGAATCGTTACCGTTTAAAACAGTAAACACAGGACCAACTCTGTCCTAGGAACTGGGAAGGGGACAAGCTTCCCCAGTGCCAGTGCGGCCAGCGTAGGTGGTGCTAAAGAGCATCTCACCTGAAATCCATCTCAGAGCATCTGTCAAACCTGGAAAGAACCGTTACCGTTTAAAACAGTAAACACAGGACCAACTCTGTCCTAGGAACTGGGAAGGGGACAAGAACAGTCTGCCATGCCCTCCTTTGTGGACCTAACACCGGCTGGGCAGACAGTCAAGGCAGATACATCCAGAAAGTGCCGTGAAGGAAAGGGGACTGAGGAATTGGGGATAGAGGGTAGTAGTAGCCCAGGAGAACTGCACGGTTCCTCTAGTAAGCTGATGGCTCGAGAGAGGCTCCAGGGGCCACAGGAGCCAGGCTGGCGGGCCTGTAGCAGGCATAGCAGGATTTCAGAGAAGCCGCAGTAAGGAACAAGGCCCTGAGGCCAGCAGAGCTGGTCCGACTGGAAGGATGGAAATCAGGCTTCCTGAACTCCAGAAAGCAGCTCTGGGTGACTCAACTTTGGATGAATTCTGAAAATTTCCTGAGTTTTCGCCCTGAAAGACTGCCCAAAGGCTTTCCTAAGTTCCTTTAAGCGTGTGGAATGCTCCTTTAATCAATTCACCTCCGGCAAGACAGTCAGGCCATTATCTTCATGTGTAACCAACAGGTTTCTAGAACTGGCTTCGCTTTGGTCTCCTCCAAAGGGGAGATCAAAAGGAGCTCAAAGATAATTTAGTTCATCCTGTCTAAACTTTGCCCAGTGATGCAAAGGCACACACTGGGACTTAACTGTGCTGGCATTTGAGATGCAAGAGGGGTGGGGTCCTGGAAATGGGGTAGCCAGGAGAGCGTCACCTGATTTCTCACCCCTCTCATGCTTCTGGGAATGTAACCCAGGACTCTGTGCATAAGACCCACCCAGTCCAGAAGTTAAAGTTACACTTCCCACAAGACCTACAATCTTCCCAAGAGAAAGAAAAACCTATATATAAAGACTTTTATGCAGGCTGGAGAAATGGCTCAGCGGTTGAGTATTGTTCTTGCAGAGGACTTGAGTTCAGTTCCTAGCTACCCACATTGGGCAGCTCACAACAGCCTGTAACTCCAGCTTCCCGGGATCTGATGCCCTCTTCTGGACTCCTTGGACACCTGTACTTACATGCATAAACCCACACATAGACACACACTCATGCACAT
>NW_008341028.1:9779328-9794859 GCF_000622305.1 Nannospalax galili
CTTAACCTCATCCTCAGTATTTTTTTTTTTTTTTTGCTGAGACCAAATCTTACTATGTAGCTCAGATTATAATCTTCCTGCTTCAGCCTCCTGAGGTGCTGTGATTACATAGGTTTAGACCATAAACCTTGGTTTGCCTAGATGACTTTTAATATGAAAACATTTAAACTGGAACATTTATAATACCCAGCACTTGGGAGGGTGAGAGGCAGGAAGACCACCAGTTGGAAGCCAGCCTGAGATACATAATAACATCCTGTCCCAAAAAAATAAGGACTAGAGAGATGGCTCAGTGGTTAAGAAAGAACACTGGTTGCTCTTGCAGAGGACCTGAGTTTGGTTTCCAGTACCCACATGGAGGCTAACAACTTCAGGTTCAGGGAATCTGAAACCCTTTTTCTGACTTCTTTGGGCATTGAACACATTAGTGTACTTACATACATGCAAGCAAAACTCTCATACACATAAAATAATATTTTTTTTGAGATAGGGACTCCCTGGCCTGGAGTGCACTATGTAGACCAGGCTGGCCTTGAACTCACACAGATCTGCCTGCTGAGTCCATAACCTGGGAACAGAGGACAATGTTTCCAAGGCAACAGACAAACAGCCAGCCAGAGTGACAGAGATGTGTTGAGAGTGTCCCAGCTCCTGAACAGTCCTGTCTCCATTTTACTCCCTTCCTTCAAACACCCTGGGCATCAGCAGTTTCTTCTCAGTGGTGTTAGCAGGCTTCCCACAGCTGGACTTGCTTATCTGGGTGTCTTAGCCACTTTTAGATTAACCATTATACTGGGTATTTGGACTAAAATATAGTTTTAAGTCTCTGTAGTATCAGCTTGTTTTCAGTGGTTTATGTTCCAGTCCAGAAATTAAATCTACACTTACCCCAAGACCTATGGCCCTACTCAAGAGAAAGAAAAACGCTTTTGCCCAAAAGTGGAGCAAGTTAAATGTCCATCAGCTAATAAGCGAACGAATTGTCAGGCAGTCATACAATGTACTTGGTAATGAAAAGGGAAAAAATTTTTCAGATAGGCAACATACAGATGAATTTCAAAACCTTGTACTGAGTGAAAGAAGAAACTGGAAAAGGCGAACTTCAGGGAAGGGAAGCAGATAAGCAATCGCCAAGAGTTGGGATTACAGGGTAGTCTGTTACGAAGGTAACTGATTACAAAGATGCAGCAAAATGAAATTTTTGTGTGTGTGAAAGAAGCACACATTTGACTGGTGATGGATACAGGATGGTATATGTTATCAAATACATAGAACAAGACAACCAAGAGGGATGGCTTTTACTGTACCTCAAAACTGACTTTAAAAATATTATTTTATTTAGTATTTTTATTTTATGTGTATGAGTGTATTGCTTTCAAGTATATGTGTACCTGTGTTGTACAATGCCTGAGGAGGTCAGAAGAGGGCATCAGATTCCCCTGGAACTGGAGTTACAGATGGCTGTTAGCTGCCATATGGGTGCTGGAAATTGAACCTGGGTCCTCTGCAAGAGCAGTCAATGCTCTTAACCCCCGAGCCATCTATCCACCCTCCACCTTGTTTTGTTTTGTTTTGTATTTTGAGACAGAATCTCATGTAGTCCAGGCAGGCCTTGAACATACTTTTTAGCTGAGGGTGAATTTGAACTTCTGATCTTTCTACCTCTGCCTTCTAAGCGCCAAGTTTATGTACCCAGTTTATGTGGTGCTGGGAATCAAACCCAGGCTTTCAATCCAGGGCTTTGTTCACTCTAGGCAAGCACTCTACTAACTGAGCTCCATTATCAGCCCTTCAAATATGACTTTAAGATTTGTTTTTTTATTTATTTTTTTAATGTATATGAGTGTTATGCCTGTTTCTACGTAAGTGCACCCATGTCATGCAGTGCCTTCAGAGGACAGAAGAGGGCATTGGATTCCTTGGAACTGGAGTTACAGGCAGTTGTTAGCTGCCATGTGGGTGCTGGGATTTGAACCCTGGTCTTCTGCAAGAGCCCATACTCTTAACTGCTGAGCCATCTCTCCAGCCCTATTTTTTATTTTTTAACTATGTGTATGTGTGTACATCTGAAGGAGGTGAGGTGGTATGTGTATGTGCAGGTGCTCATGGAAGACAGAAGAGGGTGTTGGATCCTCTGGAGCTGGAATTACAGACATTTGTGAGTTGCCTGATACGGATGTTAGGAATTGAACTCAGGTCATCTGCTTTTTAGCAAACATTCTTAACTGCCGAACCATCTCTTTAGCACCAAATCTGACTTTTTTTTTTGTCTTTTTGAGAAAGGGTCTCCTTGTAGCCCCAGCTGTCCCGGAACTCACTATGTTGACCAGGCTGGCCTCGAACTCACAAAGATCCGCCTGCCTCTGCCTCCCAAGTGCTGGGATTAAAGGTGTGCAACCACCACACCCGGCTTAAATCTGACTTTTAAAAAAGGCTCCCAGATCTACTTCCTCCTCTTTTCCATCCTTGCCCTGGTCTGAATTTCTAATTCTAGAGGGAAATGTAAACCTTTTATAGGGTCTGAGAATACTTGGCCGTCTTAGAATAGAGAAATAACATAGCAATTGGTACTTCTAAGAAAATGAATAACTAGAGCTTTCATATGGATGGGAGCAAAGAAGGGAAAACCCAGCCCTAAGAAAAGCTGCAGAGTTCCTCAACTAGGGTGTCAGAGAGAGCTTTGATCCATCCTCCACTCAAGCCTTGAGGCCACGCCCACACTGCTCAAGGCGATGGGCATGCAACAATGCCATCTAGTGAGGCTGTGGGGATACGCTGGAAGAGGAGGCAGAGGAAATTGGGAGGCCGATGATGAAGCAATTGGGAAGAGGCTGTTAATTCGGAGGGAATGATGAAGCAATTCAACGGGTGCAGTGAGCCGGGAGGTGCACAGCAAGGGGTGGGCAGAGGGGCTCCAGAATACAGAGCAGGGAACCTGGTAGATGTCCCTAGAACTGCAGACAAGGCCTTGTCAGAGGAAAGGAGGTACTAGAAACAGCGAAGAGAATATACTGTGGATGCAAATACGTTCAAACGTGTGTGTTGGGGTAGGGATGGGTGTAGGTGATTATATTTGGGAAGAAGAGCTCCAGGGCCCTATTGAGGGGCTCATGCAATGGGGAACCACAACTGTGATTTAGAGGTGAGTGGCTGTAAAATGGAACTCTATTGGAGGGTGTTAGCTTCAAAGCCTGTTAGGTTACTGTTGTTCAGCAATTCTGCTTCTAGAAATTTATCCTACTTGCATTGTATAAAAGGCTGTATTTCCAAGTATGTTCATGATGGCAGTTCGTAATAGCAAATATTGGTGCAAGACTGATGTCCAACAGTATGGATCAAGGATACCAAACTATCCTTTCCTGGAAATTCTGAATGGGGCTACCGATGCAGGAGAGCATAGGTGTAGACACACACCTGATGTCACCAGCTTAGAGGCAAAGGCCGAGGTGAGCTAGAGCCAATTCGTGGAAGGCAGGAGGAGTTTCTGGTGGTGCCAAAGGACAGGAGGAAGATTTTTATTAATCTCTGGATGGCCAGGAAAAAACCAAAATCAAGGATTTAAGGATCGGGGATGTGGCTCAGTGATAGCACCACTGCCTAGCGTTCCTGAGGCTCTGAGTTCCAGGCCGGCACCGCAAAAAAAGAAAAAATAGTAATGACGCTGCAACATAGGAAAGAGCTGGAAGACCCAGAGAGGGAAACTCAAGAAGTACTGACAGCCAAGTTGATGTAGTTTTCAAGGTCATCCTGGGGCTATGTAGACTGCAAGTCTGAGGCTAGCCTGGGCTATGTGAGACTCCTGTCTCAAAATAACAAAATAAAAATAAAATGTAAAAGTAAAATAAAAGAAAATATAATAATAAAACAAGGTGATGTGGCGGCCTGGAAGTCAGACACAGCCTCAGGAGAGCGGTACACCCCTGGTCTGGGGTGGCTTCCTTTGCTGGGGACAAAGGCAGGTAGACCTCAGTCAGAGAATGGAAGGGCCGGAATTTCCCCCTCTGGTCTTCTTTCAGCTCTGACATCTTACGCCTCAGGCGGGTCCCGCCCGGTTGCCTAGGAGACGAGCGCCCCTCCCGGCAGTGCGGTGTTCCCCAACGCCCCGCCCCTTCCCCGCAGGTGGCCGCTGATTGGCCCGTTTGAAATGCGCCGGGCGGGCGCTCACCTGCGCTCGCAGCGTCGCCGCCGGGCTCTTCTAAGCCGGTGTGTGAGTTCCCGCGGCCGCTCTTCGCGTCCCTCAATCCCCGCCGTCCCTGCTCGGGGTCGGAGCCCGGCGTCCCGCGCGCGTGGTTAGACAACATAGGGCCTGCGGCCATGAAGGCAGCGTGAGTACCGGGCCGCGGAGGGGACCTAGGGTGGCGAGGACGGGGGTCACTGCTCTCCTGGCGTCGCGGCCCGGTTGCCCCCTCAGCGGAGCCCTGACGTGCAGGCGGAACATCCAGGCCCCGGCCCTGTGCCCGTCGACCCTGCTGTGCCCGCGCCCGCCGGGAGAGACCGCTCCCAGCCAGAGCTTTCTGCAGCCACTCCGGGGTGGCCCGGTGGTCGTCCTGCCGACTCCCATTTTCCGCACCCTTTTCCCTTCCGTGAGGCCGGCTGTGCGTGTTGCAGATTTCCGGAGAATCGGGGTGGGCGCGTAGCGCACTTGGGGGGCCCGGGATTGCGGTCCGCCGCTCCCCGGCATCCGCGGGCATCCCGGAGCTCGGGGCCCCCTCCCAGCCCCTGGTGGCCTTGAGGTCAGGTCCCTTCTGCAGGTCAGTTACTTTGCGCTATCTTTGTCCCCAGGCCATCCCGCGGGCGGACACTATCTCCCACGCCCACATTCCACAGTAATTGCGTGACACGTTGGGAGGGCCGCGTCCGCCGTGGTTGTACGGGGACTTCTGCCGGAGGGTTGGCTGTGGGATCCTTCCTCCTAGTCCCTAACAAAAAGGGAACTTGTTTGAATGAGGCCCAAACCCAAAGCTTTATGTTTAAATACGTGTACCCCAACACCTACCCCAGTATTTCCTGCATAAGGACTCTTTGCTTCTATGAATATGTTGAGAAAAATATTTTAAACTACAGTCCCAACGATACTTTAATTTTAGTGTTAAATACTGCTCTAGCCTATAAATGGGAACGAAAAAGTAATATGCTAGAGAAAGGTTGAAATAAATCAGAATGTCTTTTTCTATTGTTGACTTAAAAGAGCAAGAAATTGGCAGTTTGGGACATATTTAGGGCATAAAGGATAGTATTTTTGAGCATTCAATGACCAGTTGTTACTTGACAGTACAGCAGATTATTTATTTTCTATCTTTGAGATCAAACCCAGAGTCTTGTGTTTGCTGGGCTCTACCACAGCCATAGCCTTTAATTATAAATCTTGATCAAAGAATGAATTCATGTGCCTTTTTGTAGTTTACTGAGGCTCATCTCTTGTCAGTTTTGTCTTGGTAATGACTGTTTACACAGAGTGTGCACCTCTTTAAAGTTAAGTGTGGTCAGTTATTTGTAGACATTGTCAATTTGTGACCATAAAATTGGCTCAAGAAAACATAGCAAACTATTTTAAATAAGGAACCAATAAAAACTAAGGGTTTAAGAATGTCTTGGTAGAGTGCTTGCTTAGTATGAGTAAGTCTCTGGATCTGATCTCCAGTAATACAAAAACAACAAAAACCAAATAAAAAGTCCCCTGAGGTACATTTGGTACCAAACATGTTATTTTTCCAATTAGATTTTTAATTACTTTTAGATTATTGCCACATTTCTCTAATACAGTTTATCCTTGTTATTTGTACAATTTTTAGAATTACTAAGAAATAATTTTATAAACCCCAGGAAGGTCACGTTTGTTTGAATTCTCTGTGAGGCTTTGTGTTAGTATTGAACTGAAATTTCTCTTATTTATGACCAGGAAAGCTAAGACGCCCAGGAAACCTGCAATAAAAAAAGGATCCCAGACTAACCTTAAGGACCCAGTTGGGGTAAGGTCCTTGTGGGTTTCTATGTGTATTCTTTATTTAGTTTGTTTCTGCTATTTGTATATTTATGGAAGGGGGAGGAAGAAGTGATGTGGAAGTTGAGTCAAAGAGCAAGCAGTTAGTCAAACTGATTTACCAAATCCTATAAAGTTAGTTCTGGCTGTGAAGGTTTGTTTCTCTATTGGTTAATTAGCCCAGTAAAAGGAAGTCTTTCATTGTTGACTACAAACCTCCTATCACAAATTATAATTTGAAAGTTGCTGAAAACTACCAGGTTCATGCTGTGCTCTTTGGGATGGAGCAGACTTTCTGCCTAGATAATAGTCCTCTCCCCCCCCCCGCATGTGGTAGTTGATGACACATTTCCCAAGAAGAACCCCCAAACTCCCAAGTTTCATAAAGACTGGTATAGAATAACTTGATTTAGTTAGTGCATCCTTATGATAAGAGTTGCTTTGCTCTGTGATGTTATACCATCACCCCACCTGCTATTGGAGAGGGTCTCTGGCTCTCATTTGCATCATGTACTGTGAGCATAGCTGGACATGTGTTCTCAAACTTTCTGTGCTACCTCTTAAGCTGACACTTTGCTCTTTTTTTTTTTTTTTTTTAAGACAGTCTCACAGAGAGCCCAGTCTGGATCTTGACCTTGTTACCTTCCATCCGCTTCTACCTCCTAAATGCTGGGATCATAGATGTGTGTCACCACACCACCACACACAGTTCACTAGCAGTTTGAAATGACATGTAATTACAAGGGTTCTAATAGTTTTTTTCCCCTGCCATTTAAAGAGATTGTTAGTACAGTTTTATTATTTGTGCACAATGCAACAGGAAGAGAAACTGTGTGGTTTAATACTTTTTAATGTAAATTTTGATTTAAAGCATTTTTGAATTTTACCATTTGAGTAGCATATTTTGATTTTCATGCCTCTCAGTTTTGTAGATCATTTGTGTGGAAGGAAAGACCAAATGTTTGTGGATAAATGAATGACAAGCTTAAATGGAAAATCAGGGAAGTTCATTGTATTTGAGGTAGCTCATGCCTGCAGTCCCAGCATTTAGGGAACTGAGACGGGAGGATTGCTAGGTCAGCCTAGGCTATAGAGTTAGACCCTGTCTCAAAAAAGCTAAACAAAACAAAACAAAAGGAAAATCAGGCAAAATGTCAGCCATGTTTAAACATCTTTCTGGTTTTCTAGGTGTACTGTAGGGTGCGCCCACTGAGCTTTCCTGATCAAGAGTACTGCATAGAAGTGATTAATAACACAACTGTGCAGCTCCATACTCCTGAGGGCTACCGGTTCAACAGAAATGGAGACTATAAGGAGGTAATTCCTACTGGAACCAAGTTTTTACTTGGTATGCTGTTTCCTGAATGGCCATTTGACTTTAACAACATTCATTTGTTAATCACTTTTTTAGAAAGACTTAATGCTTTAAGCACCTTATGTAGAGGTGTTTGATTTCCAGGATGTATGGTTGTACTTTGGGTATATTGGAATTGGAGAATTGCTTTCAGGGATTGATTTCTTATACTGGATTTACAACTTCATCTGTAGAGATTTGAGTAACATTTAATAATAAGCTTTATATTCTTTTTTCCTTGTGCTGGGGGTTGAACCTTGGGCATATAGGCAAGCATTCTGCCACCTGAGCTACATCCATAGCAGCATTACACATTTGTGACAACCTTTTATGAACTGCTTGTTTTTTTGTTTCCTTGTGTGGTTTTTTTTTTTTTTTTTTTTTTTTTTTTTTTTTTTTTTTTTTTTGGTCTTTTTGAGACAGGGTCTTCCTATAGCCTAGGTAGCCTGGAACTTGCTATGCAGACCAGCCTGGCCTCGAACTAACAGATCCGCTTGCCTCTGCCTCCCTAGTGCTGGGATTAAAGGCATTGTGCCACCATGTCCAGCTCAATATGTTTTTGTGTATGCTAGTCTCACCGTGTCCAGACAAGCTTCACTCTTGTGATCTTCCTGCCTCAGCCTCCTAAGTGCTGGAATTACAATTGTATATCCACTACCTGATGCTTGTTTCCTGTGTGCTGAGATTATAAGCATGATTCACCTGCCTTGGTGAATCAACTTTGCTACCAAAGTTGATCTCTTTGTCCTCACTATCTCTCAGCATCCTTCTCCTTCCTAAAGCACTCTTTTTTTCCCTCTCTACCTCCTGCTGTTCTGTCAGTAGCCATTCTTTGTTGACTTCTCCTGTTTAACTTCTAAATAAGATGGGCTATGTCCAGGGTTCTCTTTTCTCTATCTTCGTATTTTGAGACAGAATCTCACACTGTAGCCTGGCCTAGCCAAGAACATGCAGCAATCCTACCCCAGCCTCCTGAGTGCTAAGATTATAGGTGTGTGTCACCATGCCTGGGGGCTCTGGTTTCTACCTATACTTTACAGTGGATTTACTTATTTGTTTGTTTATTTTTGAGACAGGGCCTTATTATGTATAGTCTAGAACTCAAACTGTATGGCCCAGGCTGGCCTCTCAGAGGTCTACTTGCCTATGCCTCCTAAGTGCTAGGATTAAAGGCGTGCACCACCATGCCTGGCATCCTGGTAGTGGTTGTAAATGATCTGGAATGCTTATGTCAGATCAAAATCTTTTCTTAAGCTCTAAATTTCAATATCTAAACACTTGATATTTGCCATCTCAAATTTTACATGTTAAAAAAGAGCTCTTGGGACTGGAGAGATGGCTCAGCAGTTAGGAGCATTGGTTATTCTTGCAGAGGACCTGAGTTTGTTTCCCAGCACCAACATGATGACTAACAACTGTCCACAACTCCAGTTCCAGGGGATCTGATGCCCTCTTCTGGCCTTTGCGGGCATTGCATGTATGGATGCATTTACATACATGCAGGCAAAACACATAAAATAAAAATAAATTTTTAAAATGTTATCCCTTCGATAGCTCAGCTGGTAGAGTAGAGGACTATAGCTAACCCCCCAGTAGGAGTCATCCTTAGGTTGCTAGTCCAATTCCAGCTTGAAGGAGATACTATTTTCAGAACTGGAGAGATGGCTCAGTGGTTAAGAGCACTGGCTGCTCTTGCAGAGGACCTGGGTTCAATTCCTAGTACCCACATGGTAGCTGACAACCATCTGTGACTCCAGTTCCAGGGGAATACAATGCTCTTTTCTGATCTCCGTGGGCATTGCACGACACGGGTGTACTTACATACATGCAGGTAATACACTCATACAGATAAAAATAATAAAATGTTTTTCAAAAAGAAGTAAAAAAAATGTTTTAAAAGAGCTCTTGATCTCCCCTACTCCCTAAATTGCTTCCTCTTATCTTTTAAAGTGAGGATATCATGTTGTCTAATTGCTCAGTCAGTCCAGAGACCTGGAACCTGCTTTCCACTGGCCTCTGCTCATATTGAGGTCATTCATAGATATCCTGTCAGTTCTGCTGCAAAGTATATTTTAAGATTATCCTTTCATGTCTGTCTCCACTCCCATTAGCTTGTTCTGAGTCTGATTACTAATCACTGAAACCAATACCTCTCAAACTATGATAGTGTGGTGTTTTTATCTTGATGCAGGGCAATGAATACTTTAGCTTGTCCTAAATGGAACTAGACTTGCTTTGTAATCTGTCCATTGAGAAACATGCATGCAGTGTAGTCCAGGATGTAGCAATGTCAAATGGCAGCAAATGTTTCTAAATGTTAAGGAGACTGGTGACAACCAGTTCCCCGGTGTTGGTCTGCTGAATATGCCTTGAGTAGCACCCACAAGCCTTTGCTGCAGCCTGCCTAGACTGCTTGCTTCTATACAGGATCTTGTCTGATCATTTCCACAGAGCTGCCAGAATAATCTTAAAGCAGAAAGAGATCTTATCACTTCCTTTTTTAAACCTTTCAAGGAATAAAATCTTTAAAGGGACAGAATCCTGCTCAACCTGCCTCCCGGTTATCTCTTTTTCCATCCTTATCTTTTAGTGCTCATCCAGTCTTTTGAGATCTTGGATAAGCCAGAATCCCTCTGGCTTAGCCTGGACCTCTCTTTCCCTTGGAGCATGGATGGTTCGTCATCTTGATTTCAGCTTAAATTTTGCTGCTTCAGGGTGTTAAGACTACATAGCACTTCACTCTCCTCAGGTCTGCTATAACACTTATCACATTGATTTATTTGATGGTTGTGCATTGTTTAAGGATGAATGTATCTTCTCAGAAGTGCATCATTGGGTAGTTCTCATCATTTTGTGAACATGATAGAGTGTGCTTGCATAAACTAGATATAGCCTGCCATAGTAGACACTTGGGCTATACAGCCTACTGCTCTTAGAGTACAAACCTGTACTATGGGCTGCTGTACAGAATACTGTAAGCAATTGGACCATAGTGTGCATCTACACATATCTAGACTGATTTGTTTACACTAGTGTTGCCACACATTCCTGAGTAATATGCTGTATTTTTTTTTTCGAAACAGGATCCCCCTATAGTCCCAGCTATCCTGGAACTCCCTGTGTAGACCAAGTTGGCCTTGAACTCACAGAGAACCACCTGTCTCTGCGTCCAAGTGCTAGGATAAAGTCGTGCACCACCATGCCTAGCTCAATATGTTGTATTTTAAGACCAGTAAGCAATAGGTAGTCTGGGCGTGGTGGTGCATGCCTTTGATCTAGCACTCAGAGGCAGAGTCAGGCGGATCTCTGAGTTCAAGGCCAAGCCTGGTCTACACAGGGAATTCCAGGACAGCTGGGGCTACAGGGAGACCCTGTCTCAAAAAGACCAAAAAAAAGACAATAAGAATTTATTATTTTAATTTATCACTTCTATTTTAATCTTAGGGGACTATCATTGTTTTGTAGTCTCTTACTGCCTGAACATATGGTGCGTGTCTGTACTTGTTTACTGTCTCTTTCCTCTATTTTATGTAAACTTCAATGGTTATGTACCTTTTGGTCCTGTTTGTCAAACAAGTAATTTGGATTAAGTATGGATGCATGGTCTGGGAAATTTTGATGGTACAGCAAGTCTTTGAGGATACAATAAAAGTTGAACACTAACTTACTGAATTTCAAGTTTGTACAAATAACTTTAAAAAAAATATATTTTATTAATTTTATGTGTCTGAGTGTATTGCCTCCATGCGGGTAAGTGCACCCGTGTTGTGCAATGCCAGTGGAGGACAGAAGAGGCCGTTGGATCCCTTGGGACTGGAGTTACGGATAGTTGTTAGCTGCCATGTGGGTGCTGGGATTTGAACCCGGGTCTTCTGCAAGAACAACCAGTGTTCTTAACCGTGAGCCATCTCTCCAGCCCCTGTACAAATAACATTTAAAAAGTACATGTTAAAGTTTTGGTAGATTGAAAATTGTCACTGCCTTATGACAGAATGCAACACTGAGTACTTGAAAGAGCATTGCTCTGGAAATGTCTTTCCTGTTGTTCCAGGAGCTTGGATATGTACCTCAAGTTTTCTTTTCTCTGAAAGAAAGGAGTTCTTGACTCTTGAGGCCATCTGTTCTGGCTGGCAATGCCCTGCACATCTTTTTCATTCCATGATTCTTTGTTCTGATAGTACATTAGAATGAAAATGTCCACGAAGATAAGTTAGCCTAGCTGAAGAAGTGTGTTGTCTTCAACAAGTTGTTTAATCTGATTTCTCATTTATAAAATAATGGTATCTGCAAGCTCACATCCATAGGTTCAGCTAACTGTGAACTGAAAATCTTTGTAAAAACTAGGCATCTGTACTCAACACAGACTTCTCTGTGTCATTCCCTAAACACTACAATACAGCAACTATTGGCATAGTATTTGTATTGTATTAAGTATCATAGTAGCCTAGGGAGGACTTAAAGTTATGAAATGGCCAATATACCTTTTTTTTTTTTTTTTTGGTGGACTTGAGTATCTTTAGGTTTTGGTTTCAATGGGGAGCTTTGGAACAAATTTCCCACTGGTGTGGCGGCATATGCCTGTAATTCCAGCCTCATCAGAAATCCAGACCCTGTCTAAAAAAATAGCAATATATATGTATATATTCCAATCACATTTTTCAAGTATGAATTTGGTAATATTTCTGTTAATGATTATACTTTTAATCATATTTTGAATATTTGGTAATAATAGTTTCTTAAAAGTTGTAACTTAACATTTTATATAAGAACTTAAAGATAATATTTCCAATTCATTTCTGCTTTTAAAACACTGTACATTTGATAATTTTTTCAAAGGCAGTGAGATTTTAAAATATATTTTATTTGCTTTTATTTTATATGTATAAGTGTTTTACCTTAATGATGTGAGTATACCACATTGACTGCAGTGCCCATGGAGGGCACGGATCCCATGGAACTGAAGTTTCATGTGGGTGTTAGAAACCAAACCTGGATCCTCTGCAAGAGCAAGTGGTCTGAACTGCTGAACCATCTCTCCAGCCCCTGCTTTTGAAATTTTGCTATGCTATTTAAAATGTCTTTTTACATTTAGTGTGTGTGTGTGTATGCATGCACACGCGCACACATAGGTATGATGTGGAGGTCAGAGAACAACTTACGAGACTCACCTCTCTCCTTACATCATGTGGGTTCAGGGGATTAAACTGAGGTTCTCAGGCTTGGTGGCAAGCTCCTTTACCTACTGAGCCATCTCACTGGCCCTTGCGATATGATTTTAAGTGCCACCTTCATAAAGAAAAAGTAGAAAGCGGTGGGCAGGTGTGGTGGCCCATGCTTGTGATCGTAGCACTGGGGAGGCAGAGGCAGTAGGATTGCCACAAATTTGAGGCCAGCCTAGTCTGTGTTCCAAGTTCCAGGGCAGAGAGACCCTATCTCGTACAAACACTCCCTCAAAATAGAAAGCCATAAAATAGAGTATGTACTAATGCCCAAAATGTTTCACAAATCTAAGAGTCATTACAAAACCTTTTGTTTTCTTTGCTTCACTCTATGGCCAGTCTGGCCTAGGATTCAGCCTGCTGAGTGCTCAGTCTGCTTCCGAGGCTCACTATAATACCTTTTGTTTTATGTATTTTTTTATTTATTAAGGTCAGTTAAAACAGAATCAGTTTAAGTCTGTGAAGCATTCATGAACTTACCTACTTCTACATTTTCTCAGTAGCTGGTACTGAAAATATTTACTGGTCATATTTTCTGTATTTATGTTCTACTAAAGGGTCCAAGCTTTAAAGATACTCCTGTCTAGACTTGAAACATTGTAAGTGTAAACAGATTATTTCTAGCCTAGATACAGTGGAATTTCAGTGTTTTTTTTCTTCTTCCCACAGACTCAGTACTCATTTAAGCAAGTTTTTGGCACTCATACCACCCAGAAGGAACTTTTTGATGTTGTGGCAAATCCCTTGGTAGATGACCTCATTCATGGCAAGAATGGTAGGATTCTTGGAATTTGATTGGATTCTTTAATCTTATGATAAAACTTTTTTAATTTATATATTTAGTTTGTTTGACATTGAATTCAAATTTAATTCAGTAGAGTGATGTTAAACCTGCCCTTTTGAGCTAGTTAATCTTAGTGTTTTTAATACAGTGAAGAAATGTTATGCAGGACTTAAACATATAACTCATTGTCACTTGCTACACTGTAGGTCTTCTGTTTACTTATGGTGTGACAGGAAGTGGGAAAACTCACACAATGACAGGTTCTCCAGGGGATGGAGGACTGCTTCCTCGATGTTTGAACATGATCTTCAACAGCATAGGGTCATTTCAAGCTAAACGATATGTGAGTACAGTTCTTTTGGGTTGTGACTGTTTCCCTTTAGACACAGGACTGAGACACCTACGGGTATAGCCATACTGAGGAAGGACCAAAGTATTGGCACTATTTTGAATCTTATTTTTGTTCAAATGTGCTGAGCATGGCGGATGTGTGTCTGTAATATCAGCACTTAGGGAGTAGAAGCAGGGGTTGGAAGCCAGGGAATTGAGAGTACTGGGCCGGCATGTCCCTCAAAGTTTAAATGTTAAAGTGTTTCTTATTTCTTAAATTGTTTCTTGTTCAAGTGAAATTTTTTTCAAACACATGTGCGCGCGCGCGCACACACACACACACACAAAAATAGAGCCTGACTTTTTTCATCTATTTCAGGTTTTTAAATCTAATGATAGAAATAGTATGGATATACAGTGTGAAGTTGATGCCTTATTGGAACGTCAGAAAAGAGAAACCATGCCCATTCCAAAGACCCCTTCTAGCAAGTAAGTTATTTCATCTGTGTAGCACTGACCCAGGGTGGACAGAATTCTGTCCTGTGGTTTCTGTAGGCTTGTGGAATGGTGAACATGAAGTAGACAAGCAGGTCTGATGGTTGACTGCTGTGAGGTCAGAGTTGAGGTGTGCTCTCAAGTTAACAATTGCTCAGGTGTTCTGTCTGGTTTTGAGCACAGCTGAGTCAGTTTTGAGATGATGCCTTTCTGTAGCGGAGGTGAGTACCTATGCTGTGACTCTAGATGGTTCTGGATTGTCCTTGTGTGCCCACCCCCCACCCCAGTCTCAGTGAAGTTGCTTTATGCATTTTTGCTTTAATGGAAGCTCATCGTTACTAGTTTCTGTTCACTTTGGTATTTATTTTTTATATTGACTCGATGGGTGAAAATCTGACTTGGGGATTTGTTTTGTGTTTTAGACGACAAGTAGACCCAGAGTTTGCAGATATGATAAATGTACAAGAGTTCTGCAAAGCAGAAGAAGTTGATGAAGATAGTGTCTATGGCATTTTTGTCTCTTATATTGAAATATATAATAATTATATCTATGATCTATTGGAAGAAGTACAGTTTGATCCCATAAAACCCAAGTAAGTAGTGAAGAGAACTGCTTCTTAGTTGCTATCCCTGGGGAAGTTACCCCAGGGAGCCTTTGTTTCTGTGGGTGTAAGTGGGGATAATGCTTACTGGTTTTCAGGATGTGCTGAAATAACTGCCATGTAGTTAGTGCTCAAGAGTACTAACTCTTATTGGCTAGATAGTAGCAGTAATAGGAAAGTGATAGGTAGATTAAGGCATACCAGAGTGGCCCGAAGATCCATTTTAGAGATTAGTTTTGGAAAATTTGGCTTTAGGTTGTTTGAGACAAATCTTCATTTTATAAAGAGCGCTGGGCACCTTTGAATGCCTTGACAGTGCTGAGAGTTTTACAACTTGGGTAAACTTGTAACTCCTGTGTCTTGGTGATCTCTACAGGATGGATCTTTGCCTGTATAAGTAATTCTTAGCCCATCCATTTCTAATAAATGTAAAGCCATATTGCATTGTCATCCTGAGATAGATAGCCTTGGGTCTCACCTTGTTAAGTCTGAAGACCAGTTACCATCTGGCTTCACAAATAGTACCTCTGTGTCTATACTAGAGCTGCTTTACAAATCTTACCTCTGATAATTTGTGCATTGTTCCTGAGTGGATGGTTTTCTTTACCTAAAGACTGATCTTGTGTGCTTTGTTCATTGGGACCACTTAGGACATAAATAGTAGGAAAACCTGTGTCTTATAAATAACTTTTTATAAATGTCTAATGGGATATTACTGGGGAAATAGTAAAAATTTGTGAATTCTAATTGAGGTCATACATGATACA
>NW_008341028.1:9795314-9828903 GCF_000622305.1 Nannospalax galili
GTGGTTCTTACTGAATTGCATTTCAATAAAGGATATTCAGAGTCCTTGAATTTACTAATGATTGGTAAGATTGACAAAATAATTATAAAGTTGCTAAGTGAACTAAATATGAAAATATTAAATCCTTTTCTCATTTGCTTTATTCAACCATTTTTTAAAAAATATTTTACTATTTTTATTTTTTGTGTATGAGCTTATTGCCTGCATGTATGTAAGTGCACCCCTGTCGTGAAGTGACCTCAGAGGTCAGAAGAGGGTGTTAGATTCCGTTGGAACTGGAGTTATGCACAGTTGTTAGCTGCCATGTGGGTGCTGGGGACTAAACCCAGGTCCTCAGCATGAGCAGCCAGTGCTCTGAACTGCTGAGCCACCTCTCCAGGCCCCTCAGCCATTCTTCAAATGAGAACTTGTTTTGTTGTGTTTTGTTTTTGAGACAGTGTTACTATATAGCACAGGCTGGTCTGGATTATTTATGATCCTCCTACTTAGCCTCTCAATGCTGAGTCAAATGGGAACTTTATAGGTGAACTTTTTATTTTGCTCTTGAAATGTTGGTATCAGAAGACAAGTTATTCGAGTTAAGTTGTAGAGACATACATGAACATAAAGATCTTAAGAGACAGTTCCTTTTTATATAAAATTATTTTTCCATTTCACCAAGTATTTCCCCATTTGTTTTAAACTGTCAGTTATCACAAATCCAGTTTTGTATGTACCTATTTGCATAAGCTTTTGTAATGCCATTGTCAGTGTCAATGTCACCTTTTCTTTTTTTTTTTTTTTTTTTTTTTGAGACAGGGTTTTACTGTAGTACTGGCCTTGAACTCACAGAGATCTGCCTCTGTTCCTGAGTGCTAGGATTAAAGGTGTGGGCCACCATGCCCAGCAGCACTAAGAATTGCTTCTATGTCTGCCTATGTTTCAAGTTCATGTTTTGTTTTATTTGTTCTAAATGATACTGTTTCACATGATACTGTTTTGGTTTGCAAAGGCAATAACAAGAATACCTTCCTGGGGATCTCTCTGAGGAACTCAGAAGGCTTGTTTACCATTGTTACAGATTAAATATGTTAGGGCAGTGTTAGATCTACTTTTGAGGTATTATCTTTAGTGGTTTTTTAATCCAGTGAGGGCATTTCACAAGTCGATGATTTTTAAGGTCTGCCTCATTGTGACTGTCACTAGTCCAGACTGAAAACTTTGCTGTGGGATGGCTGCTGTAGAACAGTAACCTCTGCCTTATTCCTTTGATAGGTGGAATGGTTGCAGTACACCTATGAGGAACGCAGATTCTGTGTATGTGATGGTATTGACTTTTTCTTTAGGAGAAGGGTGTAGTGACACTACTAGGGTGGCATATATGGTATGTTTGTAAGTAGGTTGCTTTTCACTGTCACTGGGTAGGCTACTGCCTCTAAGCCTTCCCTGCTTCTAAAAATGTCTCCATCCTTGCCATTCACAAAATTGAGTCTGGGGCTGGAGAGATGGCAGGCGAAGGTATTTACTGCCAAACCTGACAACGTTTCATACCTGGAACCCACATGGTAGAAGAAGAGAACTGATTCCTGTAACTTACCCTCTGACTTCCACACATGTACCCCCAAATAAATAAAATTTAAAATAAAAACAAAAACTGAGTCTGAACAGGCAGTGCCCTTCCCTAACCTTGACCTGACTATTCAGACTGGACCTTACCAAGCCACTTTGAAAGGATTGCCATCCTGGTTCATACCAAACCCTTTCTGAATTTGTTGTCTGCTATTGCTGTGAAGGTCAGAATCAACCAGTTGTGTATGCTGATATAATGCTTTTAAATTTAGGGAAATGCTAAATTGTGATGCTTAACTGTACATGAGATATTGCTACTATAATAGTGGTCTAATTGTGTGTTGCTTCATGTGCTTTGTTAGGGTGGGTTAGAGGAAAATTTTGAAAATAGAATTGGTTCCTGTTCCTGCTTTATAACTAATTGTAACTTTATAATCTTATAATTTTATTCAGGTATTACATTGCTTTGGGATCTTATGTAAACTTAACCTCTACTAAAGAATGGATGTCATGGTAGCATACTTGTTTTATCTTAACCATGTGATGCATCTCTTGTTAACAACAAAAAGTCCCTCACCAGAAGTCAGCATCACACTTTTGGACTATCCAACTTTTAGAACTATGAACTAAATTTAAGAAAAGAATGCTCATGAGCTGGGGATGTAGCTCAATGATAGTTTGCCTAGCATGCATGAGGCTCTGTGTTCTGTTACCAGCCCTGATGTTCTGTTGCCTTGCACTTTAACCTTAGTCGTAAGGGAAGACAAGAGTATCTTACCTCATTTAGGATTTTTTTTTTCTTTCCACAGACTTCCACAATCTAAAATGCTCCGAGAAGACAAGAACCATAATATGTATGTTGCAGGATGTACAGAAGTAGAGGTGAAGTCTACTGAGGAAGCGTTTGAAGTTTTTTGGAGAGGTTAGAAATGGAACTAAAATTGATGGTTTTAAGTCTCAAAGTGGTACCATAATTTAGCAGCAGTCTCTTTTGATTTGTTGGAAAGCATGTATAGCACAGTAACTGAATTCAGGTGTGATCAATGATTTCTCTGTCACCATAGGTCAGAAAAAGAGACGAATTGCTAACACCCATTTGAATAGAGAGTCCAGTCGCTCCCATAGTGTGTTCAACATCAAATTAGTTCAGGCTCCCCTGGATGCTGATGGAGATAATGTTTTACAGGTAACATTTTGCATGTAGAGCTTATCTTTCTAATTTGGTCCTAATTTCGGAAGATGACCTGAATTATGGAACTTGTCTTTTAATAAAGATTATAATAAAGAATCAGTAGTTATATAGCTGATGGCATTTCCTTCCATGTCATTAGTGTTGTTTTGAGAGTCTGCCTTTGAATCTGAATACTAGTGGAAAGTATATATGGCATGTGGATTTTGCTGTGAGAAGGATTTACAAAGCTTGAAAATTTTTTGTGTTAGATTGTGGGATTCCCCCTCACCCCCCCCCTTTTTTTTTCTTTTGTGTTTATTTTATCTTTGGCTGTTTTTTGTTTGAGACAGGGTTTCATATAGCCCAGGATAACCTTGAACTTTTGCTCCCCCTGCCTCTTCTACCAGAGTGCTAGTATTACAAGTATGAGCTGACTTATGTGGTGCTAAAGATGGAACCCATGGCTTTGTGCATACCTGGCAAGCATGCTACCAACAGAGTTACATCTACAACCTCCATTTAGCTCCAATTGACTTGACTCATTTGGTATATAGAAATTTTATTTTTTACGGTACTAGGGATTGAACCCAGGGCCTTGCTCATGTTAGGCAAGCACTCTATCACTGCTTCATATCCCCAACCCTGTGTGCAGAAGTTTAGTAATGGATTTTAAATGTCAGCATTTCACTTTCTAGGTAGGTATAGTTCAGAAGGTGGCCAGTGTTTGGCATTGATCATCTCTTGTCAGATAGGTCAGCCCCACTGGCTGATCACTACTTACTACTAGCCTGTTCTGCTATAAAGCACGTAAAAATTATTAATAGTGTTTGAACCTGACTGTGTACATAGTAACTTGAGCTTTAAAGTAATCCTATTCATGCTGTGTCATGAAAGGTTATGGTGGCAGGACATGGTTCTGAAGACCACTAAAATTTGAATTCTGGTTCCTATGTATTTACCAGATGTTTGACCTAACTATAATAGAACCTTTTCATAAGGTGGTAAGAATTAAAGGAAGTAATACATGGAAAGTTCTTTGTCCAGTGCTTGGCTTAGAGTAAGCACTAAATAATTGTTAACCAGAAAACGGTTCTAAATCAGCTTTTCATATATACTTGATTTCCTTTGAATGACTTTTTTCTTTGGTGCTGGGAATTTGAATTACTTCTAATCTGTCATCCAGGTGCTTCTTGGTCTTCATTTCTTTTTATAAAAATTACAGTACTGTGACATTAGGTTATTTTTTTCCCCGGGGGTGGGTATTGTTAAAGACAGAACCCAAGACCTTTCAGTACTGGGATTCTAAATAATACCTGGCAATAGCAAAATGGAAGAGTCCCTATTCTCAGGAGCTACCACCTGATGTCTGCTCTGAAGAGGAAAACCAGGCAGCAGATAAACAGTCACTTAAAGTCAGAAGCTTTTCGCAAACTCTCCTAAAATATGTGTCCTTTGTCTTCCTGGGCATTTTGCATTGTGCACGTAAGGGATTCATTAAGATTTAATGAGTTTATTTAAGGAACACCAAAGCATTTATAACTTAAGTTATTGGTTGTATCCCTTATAGGAAAAAGAACAAATTACTATCAGCCAGTTGTCTCTGGTAGATCTTGCTGGGAGTGAAAGAACTAACCGGACTAAAGCAGAAGGGAACAGATTGCGTGAAGCTGGTGAGTGGAATGCTGTGCTTACCTATGCCAATAACCTTGAAAAATTTGCAACATCAATTTATATTATCAATGGGTGGTTTTTGCATATTTAATGAAAATGAAAAATGAAAAAAATTTATTAAATTTATTGTGTATTTTTGTGTGTGTGTCAGTGCCACAGTGGGTGTATGTAAGTCAGAAGACAACTTGAAGGAGTCAGTTCTCTTCTACCATGTGGGCCCTAGGGATTGAACTTTGCTGTTCAGGCTTGGCAGGAAGCACCTTTATCTGCTGTGCTGGACAGCTTTAGTGTCAACTTGACACACCTGGGTTGAGGGAGCCTCAGTTGGGGAATTGCCCCTATTGGACTGGCCTGTGGCCATGTCTGAGGGGTATCTTCTTGATGAGTGATGTGGGAGGGCCCAGCCCACTGTGGGTGGTACCACCCCTGGGCAGGTGGGCCTATGTTACATAAGAAAACAGGTTGAGCAGGGGTCAGGGGAGCAAGCCAGTAAGCAGCATTCCTCCATGGCCTGTGCTCCAGCTCCTGCCTCTAGGTTCCTGTCCTGAGTGCCTACCTTGGGCTCCCTGATGAACTGTGACCTAGGAGGTGGAAGCTGAATAAACCCTTTCCTCCCCAAGTTGGTCAGAGTATTTTGTCACAGCAATGAAGAAACAAACCAAGATACCTGCTGAGCCATCTTGCCAGCCCATCTAAATTACATTTTGGTTTTTTTTCAGTTAAAGCTTTTTGTCAATCTTCCTGTCTCAGCCTCCTGAGTGCTAGGATTATAGGCATGTATCACCATGCCTAGCAAAACTATTTGATAGGACAGTGATGAAATCATGATAGAGTTAGGAGGCCTTAGTTACTAAGTTCCAAGATGAGCTATTCTTATGTACCTTTTTTTTTTTTTTTCCACGCAGCCCCAAAGGGGCTCTTACATACTTTTTGTGTATAATTTGGTGAGATCTGAATTCTTAGAGGCATGATTAATCTGCTAGCCTAATGATTGTCTTGGTTCAGAACTTCAAGTGAGATTGGTCAGAAAGAGCAAGTATGCTGCCTAGGAAAACTTGTTGAGATGAGATGGGACAGAGTTAGCTAGTTCCTAAGATGCGGGACTATCAGAAATGTGTCCTCTCTGGGTGCAGGAGGGGCTTCAGTCTCTTGATGGTGCCATCAGTAGACTAAGATGCTCATGCTTAGAGAAATGAGGATATCAAACCTTGCTGAGAATATAGCTGGGTGTTAAAAGTGCTTACCTAGCATGTGTGAGGCCCCTGAGTTCAGTCTCTAGCACCAACAAAACAAGAGAAGAAATCAAATACATGACTTTGGCCTAACAAAGTCTTTGACAGAATTTAGAGTTTGGGAGACATCTTTTGGGTCATTAAGAATAATACTGTGTTTAATCTGGGTGTGGTGCTACACGCCTTTAATCCCAGCACTCAGGAGGCAGAGGCAGGTGGATCTCTGTGAGTTCGAGGCCAGCCTGGTCTCCAGAGAGAGTCCAGGCCAGCTAGGACGACAGGGAGACTCCATCTCAAAAAGACCAAATAATAATAATAATAATACTATGTTTGATGAAGAATCCTTTTACTGGAATCCCTGAAGAAGGATGGTTATTTAGGCCACCTGGAAATAATACTGTTGAAAATACAGCCAGAGAGAGACATGCATGGACAGCTCTTGAAGCTGAGTCATGAAAATCTTTCTAATTTTGTAATAATGAACATGAAGTTGAACAGAACATATTTTAGCTACCGTATTGTTTTCAAATATCTTCTGCATGTATTCTTCTGTCAGGTAACATTAATCAGTCCCTGATGACACTAAGAACATGCATGGAAGTCCTGAGAGAGAACCAAATGTATGGAACTAACAAGGTATGCAGTAACCATTGCTTGTTTGGTTTAATTTGTGCATTTTAGTTGCTTGATATACTTAGCTTTTGAATGTCTTTATAGATGGTTCCATATCGAGATTCAAAGTTAACCCATCTGTTCAAGAACTACTTTGATGGGGAAGGAAAAGTACGAATGATCGTTTGTGTGAATCCAAAGGCTGAAGACTATGAAGAAAGCTTGGTAATTTCAGTGCATTTGTCCTATAATGTCGAGTTTCTAGGGAAAACAGCTACTGGCATATGAAGAATGCCATTCTGAACATTTTAGAAATTGATACAGGATCATTGATGCATATAAATGAACTAATAAACCACCCTATTTAGTAATCTGTACAGAAGTACCTGGATAGGCTTTTTATTTACATAGTGCATTTGTTTTGTATTCTAGCAAGTCATGAGATTTGCTGAAGTAACCCAAGAAGTTGAAGTAGCAAGACCTGTAGACAAGGTGATATGTGGCTTGACGCCAGGGAGGCGCTATAGAAATGTGGCTCGAGGAGGCCCAGTTGGAGATGGTATGATTTTGTGTATCATTTACTCATTTGTCTCTCTCTAATTAAAAAAAAACTTATTTACATACTAACTGCAGAAAAGTTTGAAAGGTAATACAAGATTTGTTTTTGAGGAAGACAGTCAAGAAATTCCATGATTAGCTGGGTGTGGTGGTGCACGCCTTTAGTCCCAGCACTTGGGAAGCAGAGGCAAGTGTGGATCTTTGTGAAATTGAGGCCAGCCTGGTCTACATAGCAAGTTCTAGGCCAGCTGGAGCTACAGGGAGACCCTGTCTCAAAAAGACCAAAAAAAAAAAGAAAGAAAAGAAATTCCATGTTTAAAGGAGGGCATGGTATGCACATGTGTAAGTCCTGGATTTGCAAAGCTGAGGCAGGACAATCAGGAAATCAGTAGTCTAGGCTATATGAGATGACCTTGTCTCAGATAAATTCTGTGGTTAATAGGTCTGGGGCTCTAATCACAGTGTCAGCTTTGTTTAAGCTCTTTCTTTCTTGTGTAATTTTAAAATTCAATACAGAACCATTGGTTACTGAAGTGATTCTGCAGAGTTTTCCACCATTGCCACCATGTGAACTTCTGGATATCAATGATGAGCAGACTCTTCCAAAGCTGATTGAAGCATTGGAGAAACGACATCACCTACGACAAGTGATGATTGAGGAGCTTAACAAACAATGTAAGAGCAAAGCTGCTTTATAGTCAGAGATTAAAAGCATTCCTGGGACTGGAGAGATGGCTCAGCGGTTAAGAGCACTGACTGCTCTTGCAGAGGACCCAGGTTCGATTCCCAACACCCACATGACGGCTGCAAACCATCCTTAACTCCAGTTCCAGGGGAATCCAAAGCCCTCTTCTGACCTCCGCAGCATTGCACGAGACATACATGCAAGCAGTACACTTAGACACATAAAATAAAAATAATAAAACATTAAAAAAAAAAAATCCTAATCTGAATCTGTGGCAGGATGCATGCTTAAGAAAGAGTTATTTTGTTTCTTTGTAGTAGTACTCAAGACATTGTTTAATTTGAATGGCAAGATATTTTTTCCCCCACAAGCTCTATTTTTACTTACTTAATTTTTAAAAGATTTTATTTCTTATTTGTGTCTGAGTGTTTTGCCTGCATGGATATGTGCACCGTTTGTGTGCAGTGCCCAAGGAAGCCAGAAGAGGGTGTCAGATCCCCTGGAACTAGAGTTAGCTGTCATGTGGATGTTAAGAACCAAACCTAGGTCCTCTGCAAGAGCACCCGGTGCTCTTAACCCCTGAGCCATCTCTCCAGTCCCATCTATTTTATTTTTAAAGAAGGTCAAAAGAAAAGAAGTGGATGTCCTTCCATATTTTAAAATTATTTATAGTGATGGATACAAAAGAAAGTGTCATAGTTTTCCGTGTGTACAAAATGGGGGTTATTTATATTTGCTCCTCAGGAAGGTGTGAGGATAAATGAGATATGTTTGAAAGACCAGTAGAACAATTGGACAGGTCTGGTCCATGCTAAGTGACTATCTCAGTGAGTGGCCAAGTGGTGTACCAGTGTCTATACCTAAGGTCCAGCCAATCCCAGGTCAGGGTTATTTTTGGTTTTGCATTTGTAGGCAAACTTGGCTGCAAGTGTTGAAGAGGTTACAGAATACTTCCATGAATATTTAAGAGATTTTAGGATCATAGTCCTGATTTCTTCCCAGACTTGTTTTTTCTACCACCATTTTTGGTGGTGATAGTGGGCATGAACCCTGGGCCTCATGCATGCTCAGCAGACACTGACACTGACCTACACCCCCAGCAGCTTTCTTCTTACACACTGAATGCCATAGAGGGATTTGCTAGAGTGCTACATCTAGTGTCTGCTGATAAAAGCTGATTTCATTGGTTATTTTGAAGCCAATGTAAAACTTGCTTTTGTTTCAGGTGTTAATTTTAAGGCTTTGTTAAAAGAATTTGACAGTGCTGTTTCAAATAAAGAAAACTACATTCATGGAAAACTAAATGAAAAAGAAAAGTTGATCTCAGGACAGAAATCCGAAATAGAGCGACTGGAGAAGAAAAATAAAACTTTGGAGTATAAGGTTTGTTTTTGCATTTTCACATTGTATAGGTACTGGGTATTTGGCACTGGTCTCAGACCCCTCATTTTGCCACATGTGCCTGTTACTGTGTGAGTGAAAGGCATAAAAGAGCATGTTTTGGGACTAAGCTTACAGAGAATATTTTCTGGCTCAAAACAAGTAGGCACAGACCTATGGGGTCTAGGGTCCCCCTCTTTTCTCCCTGCCTGCCTTAGCATCCTGAGTGCTGGTATAATACCAAGTAAGATGCACAGAGGAATGCCACATAGTGATGGCTGAATTGGGAGTCCTTTATTAATAGCCAGTGGTCAGAGGGGGATAATTCCCAAAAGAACTGTTAACCCTGAGGAAAAGCAGAGCAGGATTTATAAAGCTTAAAACCAGTTACAGGGCTGGAAAGATGGCTCAGTGGTTAAGAACACTAACAATTCTTGCAGAAGACCTGGGTTCGAATCCCAGCACCCACATTGCAGCTAACAACTATCTGTAACTCTAGTTCCAGGGGATCTGACAGCCTCTTCTGACCTCCGCAGGCATTGCATGACACAGGTGCACTTACCTACATGTAGGCAATACACACATGCACATAAAATAAAATAAAAAACAAAAAAAACCACAATTACATTATGCCAGGGACAAAGCCAATAATTATTGTTACAGCAGATAACCATAGTTTACACCAGATTAGGGGCAAGTCAGTTAACAAAGGTTTTCAATTAACAAAAAGTTTTAATTAGGAAAAAACAAGTTCCTTAAAATTGTGGAAACACTGGGCTCCGTAGAGATGCAGGTATAGCTGGGTTGGAGGGATGTGCTACCTGGACATGCTACCTGGCTACTTGTTAAGTTTCTCAGTATTGTAGAAAAATTGTACTCCCTTAAACTACCAACATGAGACATTCTGCCCAATTGCCTACAGTGGGAATGGCTGGGCAAAACAGGGTAAAGCAAGTCAGCTAGAACAAAAAAGGGAGTTAGTTTTGTCATTTCACTGGGATTACAGGTGTACATCATGATGCTTGGCCAACAAGTAGGTTTTCTAGAAGACTCAAGTTTGGCTTAGTTTTACTTTTTGATTTATTTAGAAATTTTTCTTCTATGTTTTTAAAAACAATCTTATGAAATAAAGCATAATATGAAACTGTCAGTATGTTGCTTTGGAATGTAACAAATGCACAGTAAAATGCTAATTGGATCTAAATTTAGTTTACAAATCATGTTATAAGAGTATAAACTTGGGGCTGGAGAGATGGCTCAGCAGTTAAGGGCACTGGCTGCTCTTGCAGAGGACCCAGGTTTGGTTCCCAGCACCCACATGGTGGCTAACAACCATCTGTAACTTCAGTTCCAGGGGATCCAACTCCTTCAGACCTTCTCTGGCATTGCATGACTCAGGTGCACTTACATACATGCAGACAATACATTTATATGAATAAAATAAAAATAAATTTTGTAAAGTACAAACTTACAGAGCTGAGGACATAGTTCAGTAGCAGAGTGTTTGCCTAGTATGCATAAAGCCCTGGATTTGATCCCCTATACTGCCAAAATCAGTAACAACAAGGTTAGTGAAGGGGTTAGGGTATACCTCAGTGGCATGTTTGAGGCCCTGGGTTCCATCTTCAGCATCATTAACAAAAACAAACAAAAAACACTTCAGGGTGGCTTTTCTGTGAGCAGAAGGAAAGTTTGAAGTTCTCCCTTAGTTTTAAGGAAAAAAGTTTCTGTTGAAGCTACTTAAATTTTGGGTTTCAGTTAAGAAGCTTGTTAAGTCCTCACTTCTCAGAATGGAATTGGGAGTTCAGATGAAATTTTAGAGGGCAAAAGTGTTTTTTCTGTGATAGTTTTCTTTACACAAGTTTACTTCCATGAGCAAATTAAGGATTATTTTATAGTGAAATGTTAACATAGAAGATACTGAACATAATGTTCTGCCTTTCCAGATTGAGATTTTAGAAAAAACAACTACGATCTATGAAGAAGATAAACGTAATCTGCAGCAGGAGCTTGAAACACAGAATCAGAAACTTCAGCGGCAGTTTTCTGACAACCGCAGATTAGAAGCCAGGTTGCAAGGCATGGTTACAGAGACGACGGTGAAGTGGCAGAAGGAGTGCGTGAGTGTCAGTCCTGCAGTGCTCTCAGAGCTGGGTGACTTGTTCATCTTCTGCTTAGTGTACATGTTTTAGATTACTGTGCTTGTGGCAGAGTTGGGTGGTATTTGTTAACCTCTGGAAATAGGAGAGGGCTGTCACTCCCAGGAGTACAGTGGGTGATGTGATGCCATTACATCTGTAGGAGCGTCGGGTGGCAGCCACCCAGCTGGAGATGCAGAACAAACTTTGGGTCAAAGATGAAAAGCTCAAACAACTGAAAGCTATTGTTACTGAACCCAAACCAGAGAAGCCAGAGAGACCCTCCCGGGAGCGAGACCGGGAAAGAGTCATTCAGAGATCAGCTTCTCCATCACCACTGCCTGTAAGTGTTTGTAGTTGTGCAGTAGCTTAATACTAGAGAAAATCTGTTCAGATTGGAGGATGTCTCTCCATGAGAATTTTTAAAAACTTTTTATTTTTAGCTGGGCATAGAGGTGCATGCCTTTAATCCCAGCACTTGGGAGGCAGGGGGCTTGGGAGGCAGAGGCAGGTAGATCTTTGAGTTCTAGGCCAGCCTGGTCTACATAGTGAGTCCCAGGCCAGCCAGGGCTATATAGCGAGACCCTATCTTCAAAAAAAGAAATTTTCTCTATTTAAAAAAAATGTAGTGCAAAAATTTTAATGACTATACACACAATGTTAAATTTTCATGAACTAAAATTGTAGAAAAGTAATATTGTTTCTTTCAGTTTTTCAGTCTTACTCATTGATTTCTCTCCAATTTTTTTAGCTTTCTAGTAACAATATTGCTCAGATTTCCAACGGCCAGCAACTCATGAGCCAGCCGCAGCTCCATAGGCGCTCTAACTCTTGCAGCAGCATTTCTGTAGCTTCCTGTATTTCGGAATGGGAGCAGAAAAGTTCTCCGTACAGCACACCTGTCAATGTCACATCTATTGCAAGGCGTAGGCAGCAGGAGCCAGGACAAAGTAAAACTTGTATGGTGTCAGACAGAAGGCGAGGGATGTGCTGGACTGAAGGCAGGGAAATGGTTCCTACATTCAGAGCTGAGATAGAAGTAGAAGAGGACCGTTGCTGCAGGGTTCGTGCCAATAGTATTTTAAAGCACTGTAGTAATAGATTTTATCTCCTTTGCTTTTTGTAACTTGGTTCCAGAATTCCAATGGAAAGATGGGTGGGTGGCTCCAAAATGAACAAGGTCTATTTTACTGCGAAAGATAAAATCACTGGGCCGGCGTTGTGGTGCATGCCTTCAATCTCAGCAGAGCGCTAGGCAGATTTCTGTGAGATCCAGGCCAGCCTGGTCTACGTAGTAAGTTCCAGCCAGCTGGAGCTACAGGGAGAACCTGCCAAAAACCAACTGCCCCTGCCACCCCCCCAGAAAAGACTTAGTCACCCCAAGATTGAAGCTAAGCTTTTCATCTGAAGCAGCATTAACATAATGCCCTGTGAGTGCTATGAATGTCACCAGTTTGGTGCCTCCAGGATTAGACTCTTTGCAGTTGTATGAGCTTTGCACAGAATCTAGGAACATGAGTGTTTTTTCCCTTCCCTTGTTCCCTTCCCTTTCCCCTTCCCCCTTCCCTTCCCTTCCATTCCCCCCTCCCTTCCTTCCTCACCGCCCCCCCCCATTTTCTTGTTGCTGGAGATTGAGCCTTACTCAGGGTAAACATTCATTCTACAACTGAGCCATATACCCTGACAACCCAACAATGAATTTTTCTTTGGCTTCCCTTTTCCAAATTTAATTTTTCTGTCCTTGCTGATTTTTAAAGAATTCTAAAGAAAAATTATAAGAATGATATGGTAACATCTTTACCCTTAACATATGCAGATTTACTGTTACATTGTTTTAAGTATTTTTTACTTGAGTCTTTCGAAAGTTAAGTCATAGATGCCACTTCCTAAAAATAAGGGTATTGTCCTGTGTGACCAGTCTTTATCACATCTAAGGAAGTCAGCACTCAGTAAATATCCTCTAATCTCCTAGCTGTTCCAGTGCCAATGATGGCCTCTCCTTTCAACCCATGGCACAGTCCACATGAATGCATTGCATGTGGTAATTTTCACATCCAGGAAATTACTTTTAATCTTGTTGAGGTCTATATCAAATTAAAAGGACTTTACCTTATTCAAGGGTGCTCAAGTAAATTGAGTTTCACATGTTCTTCAATATTAAGGTAAAAATTCTTTGGAATTTGAATAAATCATCACAATACTATTCAGTAAAATCTTAACTGTTCTTTTAAAATAATGTTGCAGTAAATACTTGCTTAAGAGTCTCTCAGCTAATTTACACATGCATGAATATTTGGTGCCCTGCATTCCTGTTCATAAATGGACAGTGACCAGTCCCAAAGTTCTTATCCAGGCAACAGACAATTCTGAGGTCTCTTAAGTTCTTAACTTGGAGACTTACCACCTTGAAGCTTGTAGAAAGCAAATCATGGTGAATGGTCTTTCTGATCAACTCTAGTCCATCCTCTTACTATGTATGTTAGACTGAAAACCTGGAAGGTCTGCATATGAAATGTCTAATATGACTATGAGACATTTAGGAGGATTTACTAGAGACACTTTAATTTCTTACATTAAATCAAAGTGTCCTTAGAAGTGCAGCAGAAAAGTTACCACAAGGTTAGTATCTGTGTCCATGTTGGTCAAAAATTGTCAGGTGGACTGAGTTCACATTTTGGTGAAGAAAAATTTTAAGGTGCTTATATCATGACCACTTGTAGAGTTTCAGAATGGATAGTTTCCTGCATGTGTTGAGATTCAATGTCTTCAGAAGCTGACACATTATGTTGACTGTTACAGTGATGATGTGAGTTGTTACTACTGCTTCATTTGTTTCCTCCAGTGTAGGGAGGTGAGCATTTTGAAATCAGCATCTTCCTATGTGACCAGGTCGGAAGGATTCTGCTCATAGCAGACTTGCTCCTTTGCTTTCAGTTTAACAAATGAGATGTTCACAAATTGCTTCAAGCTACTGTGTTGTGTATAGGAAATACCTTTTTTCTGGCTCTCAGAGTGCTGTTTATCTTGGCTCACATGGCATTTGACTGGAAGCAACAAGTTTTTTATTGTATGATAGAAACTGATTTGGTACTGTATTCTTTATTTGGTTCTTAGAAATTTTAAGAAATCTTTGGAGAAAAGAAATTCACTGGCATATTTAGCCATTTGAACCTTTTGTGTAATTGTATTTTGAGATATAAAAATCTTAACTGGAAGTGTTCAAAAGTACTCAGAAGTACATGACACTGTTTTACATGCTACACATGAGGTTCTCTTTATACCTATGCTCTTCAGTTCTACTTTAGAATGCCAACAGCTTTTTTTTTTTTTAAGGTCTGGCTGTTTGAGGTGTATTTTCTTGTCCTTTTGGTTGTAAGCCTGAGCCTTTAACGGCTATACCACCTCTCCAGTCCATGAGGAATGTTTTCTATTGCTTAAATACCTTAGGACATAGTTAGGGCTTTTATTGATCTTGCTGATGCTTTTAACAGACTTGATACTCTATAGATAGCTCACAAAGCAATCATAATTAATGATTTTTTATCACAAATGCAAAATGGTTTACTTGTCCTGAGTTCCCCCTATATAGGAAGAACTAGTAGCACTGGCAGAATTTACCTTTTGCCCTTTGTTGGAAGGGCAGCTCCCACAGAGACTGTCCACTACAGAAGCTGTTGTCAAAAGATGCTTATTGGCTCTATGTTTGGCTAGGAAGAGAGTGTTTACTTAAATATTTAGCTTTTGAAGAGGTTTGTTTTGATATTGTCATGAATTAACATTGTCAAACCTGCTGCACTTCTAATAATACTCTTAAATTAATTCTGGGTTATGCTTGTTTCTCAATTCCTCTTTCAACCTGATCAGAACACACCAATTCCTGTCCGACACAGACGGTCCCGCTCTGCAGGGAGCAGATGGGTAGATCATAAGCCCGCCTCAAACGTGCAAACTGAAACAGTCATGCAGCCACATGTCCCTCATGCCATCACAGTGTCTGTTGCAAATGAAAAGGCACTAGCTAAATGTGAGAAGTACATGCTGACCCACCAGGAACTAGCCTCCGATGGGGAGATTCAGACTAAAGTAATAAAGGTAAAAACCAGTTTTCATAGACGAAAACCAATGAGAAATTGTTTCTCTTTGATGACAACTACAACATAAATGGATGTCAGATGGAACTTTTTATTTAGCATAAAATTAACCACTTAGGTTGCAAATCTGCTAAACAAATCTAGCTCTACTCGAATAGGCTCAGTTCTTGGGTTTCTTAGAATTCCAGATCCATAATGTACTTTATTACTTTACTGTGTATTAAGCTTAAATTTCTATTTTAAAGTAAACTGGGCCAGATGTAGTAGTGTACACCTTTAATCCCAGCACTTGGAGGCACAGGCAGGAGGATCTCTGAGTTCGATGTCAGCCTGGTCTACATAGTGAGTTCCAGGATAGCTGGGGCTACAGGGAGACCCTGTCTCAAAAAGACAAAATAAAATTTGACCGATGGCCAGGCATGGTGGTACATGCCAGGAGGATTTTGAGTTTAGGGAGAGCTGGTGCTACACAGTCCTGATCTCAATAAATAAACAACAAATAGTTAACACATTTGACCTACGAAAAGTACTCAGTATTGAGCTACCCAAAATCTCTTGTGGAAAGAAAAGACTTGCGTGCTTACAGAAGAGTTTTCTTTTGATCATAGTCAATGAAAAAAATAAGGAAAATAAAAGATGATCTGCTATGTAGAGGTTCATTTCAAATTCAGTTTAGAAGATAGTTATAAGACTACTGCCACCAGAGAGGAAGGTACACTGCCTTAAACGTGTAGAAATTTCTGGTAGATTAATCTGTCTCTAGTGGAGTTTAACTTTTAGATTATTGGTTGAATAAAAAGGAGCAAATTTGGAATGTTATGGTTGTTGTAGTTTTGTTTAGTCGGTCTACTTAGCTTTCTCAAGTGCTTTGCTCAGTAGATTCAGCAGTCCAAGGGCCGTTTGTCTTTGTGGATGGGAATTTCAGATCAGTTTTAAATACATGCATGTTCATCATTTGGATGTATCAAAGTGTAACAGTGACCTTTTCTCTTGGCTTTAGGGTGATGTTTACAAAACGAGAGGTGGTGGACAAGCTGTCCAGTTTACTGATGTTGAGACTTTAAAGCAAGAATCACCAACTGGGTGAGTGATGATCACAGGTGTCTACTTAAAGGGCTGTTTTCCTCTTGTTCCTCTTGTAAGCTTCTTGTTCTTAGGAACAGAATATCCTGTGAGGTTTATTGTTAACTTTCCACAGGGGCATAAGTGGTTTTCCCTACTTCTAATGTTTTTCATTCTTCTTAGATGCAAAAGTAATTGTTGCATCATGTTTCGCCTTTTTCAGTAGTCGAAAACGAAGATCGTCCACAGTAGCACCTGCCCAACCAGATGGTACAGAGTCTGAATGGACCGATGTAGAAACAAGGGTAGGGGTACAGTTAAATACTTGCTTGCTAAAATTAGGTGGTATAGTGCTGTAGCACTATATGCTTTGATGATGCAGAGGCAGGACCTCATACTGCCCATGCAGCCTGAAGGCCTGTTACTAACACACCTTAGGGCGCTTGCATTTCTTTAGGTCTGGTTTCACTAGAGGTCTTGAGCATAGTGGGGGCAAAGTTCAAGAATGGAGCCAGAGTATCACTCCAAATTAACAAGAATTGCAGCAGGTGACTGTTATCCCCAAGGAATGACTCCTGGGGATAGGATTGGGAGAGGGGTGGCCCTGGCCACCAGCTTGTTAAGAACTTTCTCCCTTATGTAAAATGAGAGACTACCTGGACACTTTCCAAAGACCCTTCTTGCTCCTAATGTGACCTGTGCCCAAAATTGTGTGATGGTTGGCTTAACCTCAGTGTCTTTGCTGATCTAGAGAGTGTGTTGGATTTCACCATGGTAGAGGCCATCTAAATAGAGGTATGCTTCTGGACTGTTGAGGAGCTGACCATTCCGTCTTCTGTCACTTTCCTCTAGTGTTCTGTGGCTGTGGAGATGAGAGCAGGATCTCAGCTGGGACCTGGATATCAGCACCATGCACAACCCAAGTGAGCACTGGCCAGTCCTATACCCATCCCTCCTCCAGGCTTTCCACCACTACTGCTCACAGCTGTCCCTTACTCTCCGGGTAGTTTTGCCTGGCAAATCTGTGGTAGGCCTCTACAGTGCTGAGCTCTCCAGAGGGCTGTAAGGGCAGGTGGTGTCAGATCATTTTGGAGACAACAGCCTTGCGTAAGTCATTCTTACCTGATTGGCCTCTTGGTCCTTTTTAGGAGTGTTTTCTAAATATAGCTGAATGTCAGGATTGCAGGGAGACAAGGAATCACATTCTTTACTCCCTCTTCTGTTAAATCCCGCACTAAAGAGTTCCAAACTACTTTTTCTGTATTTAGTAAAACTCATTCTTTGCAAATATTCTTCTCTACATCTTTAACACTTGGATTCCTTAGGCAATTCAGAAAATGGCTGCAATAGGCTAAAAATGGGGAGGCTTATTAGCTGTTACAATTGTGTAATAGTTACTTGCTTGCTCAAAAGAACTTTTGATAAAATAGCAATTTTTCACAACTTTCCTAAAGATTCATTTGCCATGACTAAGTCACTAAGTGCAAAATTTACCATTAAATGCTGGTTTTTGTGTTTTAGGCGCAAGAAGCCTTGAACTGACTGCCCCAGTAGCAGAAGAACGATTCGGTTCCTGTTGGTGATTTCTCCAAAGCATTGTTGAAAGCAGTCTGAGCTTTGCAGAAATGCAGCTTTGCAGAACAATACAGACCTCAACTATGTCATACTCTGGCCTAGAACAAAGCCTTCCTAATGTTTCTAAAGACACCCAGGATTCAACATTCTTTGTGTATTATATGCCTTGCCATATTTAATATTAATAGAGAAAGACACGCCCCTTCACATTGCTGTATGAACTATTTTTATAATGCTATTTTTGTATATTTCTTGTATACTTATAAACTAATTCATGCAAGTGTTTGTCTTGGGTAATTAAGGACAAATGTATCTAGATCTCATTTTTTATTGTGACTTTTCCAACTGTTTTGAATATTAAGGTTTTATAAAGAAATACAGCTATTGATTAGCTGCAAGAATGCACTTTACACATATTTAATGATTCAGACTTTCAAAATAAAGATAATTGGCCAATGACAAAACCATTTTAGAGTGGTGTTTAGAATTCTATATGTATATATTCAATTTCTGACTTTTAGATATGCTAAAAGAATTAAAAAGCAGTAAGAACTGCAAAGTTGTGTGGCCGCCATTCACTCAACACATTCCCAGGCACCTGCAGTGTTGTTTATCTGGTACTTGTTATTTGTGGGATGCAAGAAAAGAAAGCACTGGATACAGAAAGCAACTTGAGATTAAATGGACATTACTTTTTAAAAATATATTTTTATTTCATGTGTATGTTTTGCCTATATATGTATGTAAGTCCACCCTTGTCATGCAGTGCTTGTGGAGTCAGAAGGCGGCATCAGATTCCTCTGGATCTGGAGTTATATACAGATGGTTGTTAGCCATGATGTGGGTGCTGGGAATCGAACCTGGGTCCTTTGCAAGAACACCCAATGTCCTTAACCACCGAGCTCTCTCTCCAGCACCCAAATGGACACTACTTTTAATGGAATGTGTATTACACACAGGTGAAGAAATAGGCTGAAATTGGCTCACAGATCCCAAAGTCTGCAGGTGAGCCCAAGTCTGACCAGAGCTACCATGCTGTTTGTCTCATCTTTATACATTAGCTTAGCTGAACATTTCTTGGCCCTAATTGGATAATTTTAGTTAGAAACTTAAGCAAGATGGTCCTAGGAAAGTTGCATAGTCCAGAATGAAGCCAGGTTTAGCAGGATTCCTTTTTTGATGTGCTTGATCACTCATGGTGGAAGACTTCACATTTCACACTGACCCATTCATGGCGACTGCAGGATATTTTCTATAATGTCCCTGTCCCCTTGAGAGTGTGCAGTTTTCCTTCTGCAGTACTACTGCAAAGAACAGCCTTGCACTTGGACCCTCGTGTACAATCCAGAGTGTTAAGGTGGGGGCCACAGTCAGAACTGCTGGATTTAAGCTGTGCACATAAGCAACTTGTAACCAAGTTTTTGCAAATTTGTTCTTTTGCCAATCCACCATTTCCACCAGCAACCGTTCAATCCTCACAGCCTCTTCTGTACTTGGTGTCTTAAGTTACTTTTTATGAATTGATGGATGTGAAATGAGATCTCATTGACTTAATGTGTAATTCCTGCTGGAGAGATGGCTCAATGCTAAGAACACTGCTCTTGCAGAGGGTCCAGGTTCACTTCCCAGGACCCACATGGATGCTCACAACTGTAACTCCATTTCCAAGGGGATCCAATGCCCTCTTATGGCCTCTGTGGGCACTGCATACATGCACATAAACACTCAGGCTTATTAATACATATCTGTCAGTGAGTTTGGTTCCTCTAGATACTAGTATCTTTGCATTCTAAGTATTACTAAGTTTTTCTTGGTGTGTAGTACTTTATGTATCCTTTACTATTTTAAGCCTCAGATCTCCCCGTCCATGACTTTTCTACTTCATGGCACTTGTTTTTCTTTCTTGGTTCTTTTGAGACAGGGTCACCCTGTAGCCTCAGCTAGTCTGGAACTCCCTATGCAGATTAGGCTGGCCTCAAACTCACAGAGATCCACATGTCTGCCTCCTGAGTGCTGGGATTAAAGATGTGCCATCATGCCTAGCATGCCTTTATTTTTTTCAGTGTTGGGAATGGAACCCGGGCCCTCAAGCATGCTAGGCATACGTTCCACCATTCTGAGGCCCCCACTCTCTACCATCCCTTGGTACAGCTTTGTTTCAAAACACTCCTTTTGGATCTGTAAAGTTTACTGGCATTACTAAGTTCCCCTAAGTGTAAGAGTGTATCACCTGTTCTGCTTGGCTGTGTATCTATTTGCATCGCCAGTAATACACTAATCCCAGCACTTGAGGCAGAGGCAGGTATCGCTATGAGTTCAAAGCCAGCCTAGTCTACATAGCAAGTTCTAGGCTAGTCAGGGCTACAAGGACAAAACAAAAGAAAAAACTAGCCAGGCATGGTGGTGCATGCCTTTCATTCCAACAATACAGAGGCAAAGGCAAGTAGATCTGTGAATTCTGTGCCAGCCTGGTCTACATAGTAAGCTCCAGACTAGCCAGGGCTACCTACTACAAAATAGAAAGTCTAGTCTGTGCTACTCTGGTGGAACATGCCTGTAATCCCAGCACTTTGTGGGCTGAAACAGAGATTGCCACAAATTCAAGGCCACCCTAGACCACACAAGCTCCAGGCCAGCTTGGACTGCACAGTGAGGCCATGTCTCAGAAGGCAGGAAAAACACAAGTTCAACATTATCCTCAGTGTCAAGTTCAAAGCCAGCTGTAGCACATAACACCCTATCACAAATTTTTTTCTTTTGAAAAATTTATTGCTCCATTGTTTTTTGGTGCTAAGATCATTTTATAAATTTAAAAAATAAAAATCAGGGCTGGAGAGACAGCTCAGTGGTTAAAAACACAGGTTGGTCTTTCAGAAGACCCGGGTTCAAATCCCAGCACCCACATGGCAGCTAACAACTGTCTGTAACTCCAGTCCTAGGGGATCCGACAGCCTCCTCTGACCTCCGCGGGCATTGCTCAACACGGTTGCACTTACCTACATGCAGGCAATACACGTATACACATAAAAAAATTAAAACTTAAAAAAGTAAAAATCACAGGAGTATTTCTGTTAGAGCATTTATTTACCTATCATGCTTAAGGCTATTAAGGCTCTGGGTTCAAGTCCTTAGCACTGGAACGCAGGGCCTCCACACAAGCTGTTCAAGAGTGGTAGCTTAGTGGTAGACCACTAAGCTGCACCCTAACCTGGGGTGTTTTTATTACAGTGTGTGTGTTTGTGTGTATGTGCAGGCATTCCACAGTGCACCATGTGGAGGTCAGAGGACAACTTGCTAGAGCCGGTTTTCTCCTCCATCATGCCAGTTCTGGGGATTCAACTTCGGTGAGACAGCTTGGTAAAAAGCACCTTTAATCTGCTGAGCTATGTCCAGTCCCTGAGGTGTTTCTTTGTATTCTGCTTTTTTTAAAGACTGGCTGCAGTTTCTAATTGTCAATGGCTGAGCTTAGAATGCTGCCAGGATTTTGGAGATCAGTCTTGAGTCTAGCAACCTTGTCAAACTACAAGGCTGAGTTGTTTGTCTATGGGTTGTCTTGGAATGCTGGGGGAACATTATTAATGAGAATTTACACTTTTTTTTTTTGAGACAGGGTCTCACTATGTAGCTTTGGCCTCCCTGGAACTCACTGTGTAGACCATGCTGGCTTCGAACTCACAAAAATCCACATGCCTCTCCCTCCAGAGTGCTGGGTAAAGGCATGTACCATCACACCCAGCTGTGCCTTTCTAATACCTCTTAAAGTCTTTATGACGTGACTAAATTCCAGGATGGTTAAGAAATTGAAACAGAAACAAAAGGAGACACGTTTGTTCCGGATCTTCAAAGAATGTTTCAAAAGCTTCACTTTTTGTTTTTATTTTTTGTCTTTTTTTTTGGGGGGGGGTCTCCCTGTAGCCCCAGCTGGCCTGGAACTCATTACGTAGACCAGGCTGGCTCGAAATCATGGCTCCGCCTGCCTCTTCCTCCCAAGTGCTGGGATTAAAGGCGTGCGCCACCATGCTCCGCAAGCTTTACTATTATAATCCTTATCAGGTTATGAAAGTTACTCTCCTAGTTCCCTAAGTGTCTACGTAAACGGCTGCAGAATTTTGTCAAGTGGTTTTCTGAATCTGCAAGCTCCTAAATGTACTTTGCTAATGTAATGATTTTAGGCTTTTCTTAGTATGCTGTCCTGTGTTTTATAACCCTCTTCCGAATTTACCTATTTCATCAGACAATGGGCTAAGCACTGGAACTTCAAACCCATGACCTTCGCGACGTTCAGGTCCGCTGGAGACGTAATTAGTTCATTTTCCAGAAAGTGTGAGCCTGAGGTCCTGCCAGTTCAAGCAGGCTGCGGAACCTGCGGGCGTCTCCGTGTCCCTAAAAGTACTTTTAATACCCGCAGGGGCACTGAGCTCTCCAGCGCCAGGAAACCGGACGCTCACACTCGCGCAGGCGCCTCCACTAGATCCTGGCCCCGTCCCTTCCGCCCGGCGCCGAGCGCCGATTGGCTCGCGGAGCCGTATAAGAGCTTGCGCGCAGGCGCGGGGATCCCTTTCCTCAGCTGCCGCCAAGGTGCTCGGTTCTTCCGAGGAAGCTAAGGCCGCGTTGGGGTGAGACCCTCACTTCATCCGGCGACTAGCACCGCGCCGGCAGTCCGCAGCATGGCCTCCGTGTCCGAGCTCGCTTGCATCTACTCCGCCCTCATCCTGCACGACGACGAGGTCACCGTGACGGTGAGTGTGGTGGGGGAGGCCCGGCGTTTCCCGCCGGTGAGAGCCGCGACTCCGGCGGCCTCGGGCCACGTGCGGACCCGCGTGTCTGCAGCCCAGCGCGCTGGCCACAGGAGCGCGTGTGCAACAGCAGCTGCGGGGCTGTGTGTACCGGCCTTATTCGCGAACTTTCGAAATCCTCGTGATGGCTTTGGGTTCCCACGGTGCGCATGCGCTCTGCCCCCACCTGCCTACTGTCCGAACTTGAAATAGCTGTGTGACTCAGGCTAGTCTAGGCTTGTGATTTTAAAGTAAGCATTCATGAAGTACCCGTATGGAGCCCAAATTATATTAATGATGGCTCTGTACACCTCAGTGACTTGGTTTTAGCTGGGATCGTGATGAATTGGCGTTTTGTGTTTCAGGAGGATAAGATCAATGCCCTCATTAAAGCAGCTGGCGTCAATGTTGAACCTTTTTGGCCTGGCTTGTTTGCAAAGGTAAGGTTTGGGAAGTGTTTGGGACTGTCATTATTCAGGAGATAATGAAGGGACCAGTGTTCTGAGGAAACTGAATTCAGTGGTTTGGGCATATAAGCCCATTTTAAAAGGGCTTATACAGGGGAAGACCTACCTTCTTGTACAATTAATTATACCAGTTAATTTGAGTTTTTGGCAAGCTGAAAGTCACTTCTTAGGGTTGTGTTTTCCAAAGAGTTTTGTAAAGGTTGATAATGTTACTGTTAGTTGTGGTGTCATGTTTCTTCTTCCAGCACCTGGTTGGCAGTCTGAGGTCAGCCTGGTCTACAGAGTGAGACCCTGTCATACAAAAAGTCCAAACCTGTTAGCTTAGCATTGATCTGCAGGCACCCTACTTGACTTAGCAGTGTGTGTTTATTTCACTGTTAGGCATCATGAACAAGAATTGATCCCTCATTTTTGTTCAGGAAACTTGAGTTCTCTCAAGTTCATTTCGGCCAATTTTCTCATTTATGAAAGGAAATTCAGGTAGCTATACATTTCAAATGCAAGTACTGTATGAGATTTAGATCTGGGAGCCATGCATGGTAGTGCACACCTTTAATTCCAGCAGAGACAGGCAGATCTCTCGAGTTCAAGGCCAGTTGGGGCTACAGGGAGACCCTGTCTCAAAACCAAAAAAAGATTTAAAAGTGTGCACTGCTCCCATTTTGATGTTGGCAGAGAAGCCACTCCCAAGAGTGGAGAGTAACTTTTACCTGTGCTGTGTTGCAGGCCCTGGCCAATGTCAACATTGGAAGCCTCATCTGCAATGTAGGGGCTGGTGGACCTGCCCCGGCAGCTGGTGCTGCTCCAGCAGGTGGTCCTGCTCCTTCTGCTGCCGCTGCCCCAGCTGAGGAAAAGAAAGTAGAAGCAAAGAAAGAAGAATCAGAGGAATCTGATGATGACATGGGCTTCGGTCTTTTTGACTAACCCTTTTAACATGCTCAATAAAAAGCTGGACCTTTTGGTCTGTTGGGACAGGGGTCTTCTTGGGACTGGGTATGGTGTCAACATCCCTCTCTAATGCCAGCAGACAGGAGGATCTTGAGTTGAGGGCCAGCCTGGGCTACTGGCAATTGAAATTACATGTAGGTATTGTTCATGTCTGGGAATAGGCACAGTGGGCATCCCATCCATCCACATAGGAATGCTGCTGCCTGGACTGTCATGACTATTTTGAAGTCTTTTCTGAACAGCCTGCCTGCCTCCCCCAGGTCTTCCCTACTCTGCATCTGTAAAGGTGGCAACATAAGCAGGGTTCTGAGAGAGCACACTGGTGTCCTGAGGGGTTGGAGGGGCAGAAGGTTCAATTAGTGCCTTTTTAAAAATAAACAAGTATGAGTGTATTGCCTGCATGTATGTGAGTGCACCCATGCAATGCCACGGAGCTCAAAAGGGCTTCAGATTCCCTTGGAACTGGGCATCATGTGGGTGCTGGGAATCACCAGGGTCCACTGCAAGAGCAGTCAGTGCTCTTGACTACTGAGTCATCTCTCCAGCCCCAAATTAGTGCTTTTATAAACAATTGGGGGTTGAGTTGGAGATGGCTCAGCGGTTGAGAGCATTGGCTACTCTTTGCAGAGGGCTCCTGGGTTCACAGTTCCCAACACCGTATGCCTAACAACCATAACTACAGTTCCAGGGAGATGCAACACCCTCTTCTGCAGGGCATTGGATGCATATGGTGCACTTGCATACATGTAAGCAAAATACCCATACACATGAAAGTTTCTATAGCCTTCAGTGGGTGGCCTGGTTTGGAAGTGGAATACAGGCATTTGTGAGCCACCTGACTTGGGTGCTGAAAATTAAATACAGCCTACCAGAGAGCAGCAAGCCCCAGCTACCTAATTTTGAAAGAAAGGGGTACTGCTAAGTCCCCTTGTAAAACACTTGATAGAATACAAACACTACCTTTTTTTTAAAAAAATTTTACTGATGGTGGGTCCAGCCCGGGCTGTCATCCAGGGCCTGCCACACTACCTTTTATTTGCTTAGTATAAAGCATTTCCATTGACTTAGGCTTTCCTAACCCTTGGTGGCATTTTGAGGTCTTTCTGGGAGTGAAAGTGCCCAGGTTCCTAGGTCCACCAGGCCCAAACCTGTCCCCAGCTTACCCACCCCTTCCTGTTTAGGCTTAAACTTGTCTTACAAGCTTCTTACTTGATCGTTCAACATGCATGATCCACTGTTAGACTCTTCCCATCAGGTGCCCACTGCACTTCTACAGTGGTACCTTGGTCCCCTGCTAATCTGGTGTCAGAAGGAAACCCAGGATTATGCTTAGAGCAGTAATCTGCCTTCAGAAGTGTTGCACATGGAATCAGTGAAAAGATTCAGAGCTATTAAAGATAACTTTTTTTTTGGCTTCTCACCCAAAAGTGATAACATGAAAGTGCAGTACTGCCTTCTGGAGAAGATGATCAGGAACTAAGCAAGCACGAGAAAGCCAGGCATATTGCTATGGCTTCACTTACTGTTAAACAGGCTGGAGCACTGGCTCAGTGGCTAAGAGTATGTGCTGCCATGTGGAGAGGACTGAGGTTCTAGCACCTCACAACTACCTGTTCATCCAGGGGTTCTGATGCCTCTGACCTTGGGCACCTGTATTGCACATACCATTCACAACAGAAGTTAAAGTGCAGTGATGCAATCTTCAAAACAGGTTGAGTATCTTACCAAGTTGAGAGTGCTTGTTGAAGTTGGGCCTGGTGCCTCAATGCTTCAACCTAGCACCACCTCTACCACGACATGCCCATACACATGCTTAAGTGATAAGGCTGGGTGTGGTGGCACATACCTGTAATCAAACCATTAGGGGGAGGTTAAGGCAGGATTTTAAATTTAGGTCATCATGGGCCATAGAGCAGGACTCTGAAAGCTTCAGCCTTGACTTGATAAGCCACTTAGATCGTTCTGCAGGCAAGCCTAGATAATTCAGCACTGAATATTGGTATCTTTAGTTTTAATGAAATAAGATCTGGAGATAACTATGCTCAGGGATAGAGTGCCTGCCTACATGTTTAATCCCCAGTCTCTTAAATGAACAAAAAAAAAAAAACGTAAGGAGTTAGGACCATACTTCTCTATGCCTGATAACAGTCACAGAATGGCAGAGCATGAGCTGTGGAAGTTGAGATGGATCACCAGTCCTATAAACACCTATGTCAGAACCCAGGGTCAGGCCCTTACATATTTTAATAAAATTCAGATAGTTCTGGGCCTCCAGTGCCTATTGAACCACTGGCAGAAGCAGCTACACTTGTTTTTACTCTTCTTACTAGCCCTTCTCTGGAACGATGTCCACCCTCCCTAGTTCTTTACTACTCTAATCACAGCATTTGGGACATGGAGGCAGGAGAATCAGGAATTCAGGGTCATCTGCTACACTGAGTTTGAGGCCAACCTGGGCTACATGACACCCTGTCTCAAAAACGTAGATGAGACATTTGAGACCAAGCCAAGAGACCTGAGTTTGATCCCTGGAATCCATATAAAGGTGGATTCCACAAACTGATTCCACACAGTTGTCCTCTGACCTCTTCACATGGTGCTGTGGCACACAGACCCACATATATCATGCACACAGACACAATAACTTTTAATATTTTATGTGTGTGAGTGTATTCCCTGCATGTATATAAGTGCACTGGTGCATGCCAGTTCCCCCAGAACTGTAGTTATAGACAGTTGTTAGCCACCATGTAGTTACTGGGAACTGAACTCAGGTCTTCTCCAAGAACAAATGCTCTTAATTGCTTAGCCTCAGTCCCAATAATAACACATTTTAAAAAGCAAAAAATATGAGCAATAGGCTCCAGTCTTTAGGAGTCTGGTTCCATCCTCTACACTGTACTGGGTGGATAGATGGTTCTTTGTTGCAAACAAATGGAACCTGCTTGTGCGCCCAAGCCTCTGGGACCCTAGGACATTAGGCTTAGGGAAGCAAGGCCTGAAGGGATTCCCAGGTCAGGGACATCTAAGAGACCCAAATGCACACAGTGGCTGGCTCACCCTTACAAAAGCCCTGGCAGGACTCCATACCCAACAGTGTGCGGAATTTAGTTTGGGCTTTTCCTGCTGCTGGTCACCTACATTGAAAGTGTTGGAGAAAGGGGACTGTCTGCCATCAAGGAGGTGGTGGCCAGAGAACACACCAGCAACATTATAAACACACTGATGGAATAGGCTTCAAGAAGCAGGTCCTAGGAGAGATTTGGAAATATGCCACGATGGGATGGGGACTCCAGTGTTTGTGTGGATACCAGGCTCTACAAAGCTGTCAAGACCAATAGAAAAAGATGGTCCCATGTTATACCTGTGTGCATTCGCCCAGAAAACGTAAGGAGTCGTCACTGAACCTCTGTGCCTCTTTCATTATGTAAAAAACTATAGTCAGTGTGGATGAGAACTGATTGCTGAGTTTGACAAAATTATGAAACTAAAGTCACCCCTCCCCTCAAACCCCTAAAAACCAAAGAAATCATTTTCTTTCCAACTTCAAGAAGCCCTCACCAGGTTAGGTTAAATTTCCTGCTCTAACACCCCCATATTACACCTTTTGTTTTGTTTTGTTTTTTGAGATAGGGTCTTATGTACCCCGGGCTGACCTTGTACTCTATATGTAGCCTGAGGATGACTGAATTTCTGATCCTCCTGCCTCCTCTTCCCCCAAGTGATGGGATTACAGGCACATGCCACCTGGTTTATTCGCTGCTGGGGATCAAACCTAGGGCTTCGTGCATTCTAGGCAAGCACTGTACCAACTGAGCTACACCTCCAGTCCTGCCCACATTACAGCTCTTGCAATAGATCATTAATTAAACCTGTGTGGTGGTGCCTGTACCTCCAGCTCCACACTGTGCTCTTTGGACCAGGACTTCTGTTCACCTCTATTCCCAATACTCATCAGTGTCTGGGGGAAGAAGGGGGGCTCTTAACAGATGCACAGATGTGGCACCCAGAAACCCGTACACTTCCTTCTGGACCAGAGGCCCCATACTCAAGGTGATCTGTGCAACATCCTCAGGATTTGGGAGATGTAGGAAAGGTGGAAGCCTGAGGCTAGGCGGCCGGATGGGAAGTGCACAAACCTCGTGGTGTCTCAAGACAGCATCTCTGGCTGCAGTGAGTAAGACGCATGTGTCGTGCACTTGCTCTTGTAACGCGTGGGTCATTGGTCTATCTGCCCTGGGAAGAAAGGAAGCTGGGCTGGAAGCTGAGTGTGTTGGAGGAAAGCCGAGCTTCTCAGTTACTTCGCTGCCTGCGAACCGCTAGGGGCGCTCTTGGATCTTCGGGTTCTGCGCATGCCCATTATTAGTCCTGGAAATTAATATTTTTGTTTTGGTTTAACGGAAATTGATGTACGCTTGCTAGTTATAGAATATAGGCCACTGATCATTTTTAAAATCAGGAGGTGTGAAACTTTTTATTGAGCAGCAGGACCGGGGTGGGCATATTTCTAAAACAGAAATCTGTAGTTCTGTGAGGGGTCAGGAGGGGGCACAGTGGATTGGAGGTTACTAGGTAACAGCGTGTTCTCTGCCTCCCAGCTTGTTCTTTGACCTCGGGGAAGTGCATCTTGATTGTTCCAGCACCTTCCTTTCCAGCAGTCTGTTTTGCCAAGAGAAAGCAGGAGATGATTTTTTTTTTTAATGTATTTAATTTTTGAATTGGCGCTTCCTTCTGTGTCTCAGGCTGGTCTGGAACTCATTCTGCATCCTAGGCTAGCCCGGAACTCACCATGTAGTTTAGGATGGACTCGACCCTGCTGACAACCTTCTTGCTTAGATTTCTAAGTAGCTGGGCTGACAGGTGTACCTGATCCTGGGATTTGCCCGTCTTTGGGCTCCTTATGTCCAGTTAAGGTGCCTGGGAGGCTGTTAAAGGCAAATGAGCAAAAAAAAAAAAAAAAAAAAAAAAAAAAAAACAAAAAAAAAGAATCCTTGTTAGCATTTGTGATCATTACTTCCTAGGTCCCACCACAGCCGGTGATCAGAAGCTTCTCATTCTCAGAGGCAGCAGGTGATCTGTACACGCACACCCTGCAGGAATCTACTTAACCAGATCTTCTGACAAGGCAGATCAGAGCAAGCCCAGCTCCTCAGGTTACTGGAATCATAGGCCATATGGGGCCTGACTTCAGACGGTCCCAACAGGTTAAATCTGGACACTTTGCCTCTAAATCAGACAGGTGAAAGGCAAGAAAGGAATTGAATCAATATCGTCATATTGGGGACAAAAGTATAATCTAGTGTCCCATCCCTGCGATTACAGGGCCAACAAGAGATTAATAGGGAAGGGTGGGGGCTGAGACCTATGCATGACTAAGCAGGCACTGTCAGCCTTCTTCATTCTAATTGACTATCTCAAGACTGGTTCTGTAGAGCTGCTGGGAAGGGGCATCACAGTTGTCCCTTGAAGTTTGGTTCACAGTTGTCCCATCTCAGTTTGGTTCCCATCCTGAGATGATTGCTCCTGCATAGAGGGACATCTCATCACAGGGTGATCTGCCTGCTGTCTCTGGAAAGTTTAGGAGACTTCAGGTATCATCACTGTAGATTGTGGACAGGATGTTGTAAAATCTGGCTGTGAATCATCTGTTGGTTAAGACTTGCTTTCTCTTATCTCTGAGACTTCTGCCTTGAAAGGGGCAGGATTACAGGTTTCAGATGAGCATCTTTTAAACTACATGCCTACATGTGGTACTGAGCAGGAATCTGACCCAGAGTAAAGGAGGCAGATCCAAGGTGAAGGCTGGCATTCTATGCTTTTTCTGTTTTTACTCACTCTCTGGGCTTCTTCAGGCCCAAGTGAAGAGTCGGGACTTGGAACAAACATCTTCCAAGTTCCTGTTATACTCAGTGCCTAATAAGTAGAGATGCTTAATAGATACAGTTTGAAAGAATGCATGAAGGAGTGTTAGTGAATGAGCGAATAACTTAAATTTAATAGTTTGATACTAGGCATTTATTTATTTGAGACAGGGTTTCATGGGCTGATGAAATGGTTCAGCAGGTAAAGGTACTAACTGCTTAGACTGACGACCTGAGTTGGAGCCCCAGGACTCACATGGTGGAGAGAACTGACTCTAGAGGTATCCTCTGACCTCTACTTGCACACAGTGGTATGCACACACCTACAGAGGGAGAGAGAGAGAGAGAGAGAGAGAGAGAGAGAGAGAGAGAGAGAGAGAGAGTTGCTGGCTTTGAACTCCTGGTGATCTTCCTGCCTCAGCCATTTGGGGATTACAAGTATATGCCACTATGCCTGGTTTACTAGGCCTTTTAACAAAATTGAGGGACTAGATGTTTGATTTGAATATAAAATACTAACTTGATATGTGTGCCTCTGTGTGTCTGTATGTGTGTCTGTGTGTCTGTGTGTGTCTGTTTGTGTCTGTGTGTGTATGTTTATGAAGACTGAACGAAGATTTCTCAAATGCTGGTCAAGGGCTCTACCACTGAGCTGCAACTCCAGCCCCACGGCCCCTCTCTCTCTCTCTTTTTTTTTCTTTCTTTTTTTGTCTTTTTGAGAGGGTCACCTTGTAGGGTAGCCCCAGCTGGCCTGAAACTCACTATGTAGACCAGGCTGGTCTTGAACTCACAGAGATCTGCCTGCCTCTGCCTCCCAAGTGCTGGGACTAAAGGCATGCACCAAGCATGGCCCCGCTCCCTCTTTTTTTAAGGCGGGGTCTTACTATGTAGCCCTGGCTGGCCTGCAACTCAGAATCCTTCTCCTGCCAACTAGCTGGGATTACAAATGTATGCCACCAAAATAAATGACTGACTTCTGAAGATGGGTGATTTGATCCTCTCTCTTAAAATTAAAAATGTCCTCCCTCACTTTCCATCCAGGTCTCTCATTTGCAGGAATCCAGCTCATGACTATATCTATAATGTCATTGAAATATTGTTTGTAACAGGAGAATAGAGTGCATGATAGGTCGAATACACACTGATGCCTTGGGCTAGAGGAATAGGGCTTGGTGATAGAGCACTTGCCTAGCTTGAGCAAGGGCCCTGGTTTGATTCCCAGTACCACTAGCTATCTTATCAACCCACAAACAAGACTGTCAATTCTGTTTATGCTGAAGATATCCTAATTTATAACATTCTTTGATCTAGGGTGTTACCTGACCAGCTGTAATCCCTGTAGTCCAGTGTACCTTAGGAACCATCCTGTGATGTTTTATAAATTTCTTGCCAAAATTGTGTGTGTGGCTAATGTAAAGAAAAAGTGAAACTCTCCTTTGAGAGGCCTACACCATGCTCTGCTCTAGAGGTTGTCTTATTCTTTCCCTGAGTGTCTATTAACCTCCCTGCTTTGAACTCAAATTCATGTCCTCGCTCTTGAGCAAGTGTTTTACCCATCAGGCCATCTGCCTAGCCCTCCTTTTTCCCAGTTTGGGTGTCCAGGCTAGTCTAGAACATCCCATGTTTTGCAGGGGATGCCCAAGCATCCTGCATGTTGGGACCTCAGGCCCACGCCATCACATGCTATTTTTGGTCCTCATTCTTGTCTTCCCCCTGGGCATGGGGCAACTTTCTCTGTGCATGGGATCTCTAACTGTATGATCATGTTCCTTCTGGGCTGGAAAGACGGCTCAGTGATTAAGAGCACTGACTGCTCTTCCAGAAGACTCAGGTTCAGTTCCCAGCACCCACATGGTTACTAACAACTGTCCCTAGCTCCAGTTTCAGGGATTCCAATGCCCTTTTCTGGTCTCCACGGGTATTGCATGGCACCAGTGCACCTACATACATGCAGGCAAAATGCTCATGCTCATAAAACCCATCAGTTTCAATGTGTTTAAAAAAATGGAGAGGGTTTCTTATGGAAGAGAACTCAGCTTCCAGGTAGTTCTACAGGCAAGAACTCTGACCAATTTTGAGACAGTTTCAGGTCACTATGAGAATAAGGAAAAGTCTTTCTGGGTTTCCCACATGGGCTGGGATAGGGAAGTCAACACTTTGAAATGGAATTTGGACTGTGTGTTTGCCTTAATCTGTTTGCTGTTGTTACTCTGTTACAATACCTGAGTCTAGATAATGCATTTCAAAGAGAGGTTTGTTTTTAGTGCACTGTTTTGGAGCCTGAGAGGCCCAAGATTGGGTAGCCCCATTTGTTTGGCTGTAATGAGGGCATTCTGGCTACACCAGGACATGGTAGATGGTGCCCTAGTGTGTGAGAAGGGACAGAATGTGTGGAAGAGAGATTCAAGGGTGTAGGGCTATTTGCCATACCCTGTGGCAGAACTTGCCATTCATATCGATCAGCTGGACCAGAATTGTTAATTTTTGGAACTGAGAAGGCAAAATGTTGGCAATCATTATTGTGTAAACAGATGGAGAAAAAGCAGTCTTTTATATCTAGGACTAACAGAGGAGTATTAAGGGGGATGGCAGAGACCATGGGCAGGCCTCTTTGGGGTGATCCCCATATTTTCATGGTTTTGTTTATGGCTCTGAGGTCCTGTAACATTCTCCATGCCCCTGTCTTTTTCTTTATTACAAAGACTGGGGTGTTCCATGGGCTCCTGGAGGGCCTAATGTGACCCAGCTGTAGCTGTTCTTTCACAAGTTTTTGTAAAATGAGCAATTTCTCCCTGGGTAATGGCCACTGTTCCACCCAGACTGGTTCTTTAGTGATCCAGTCGAGGCAGGGAGTCTGGTAATCAACAGTGGCCCTTAGAATTGGGGGTCCTCTTGTTTTAGGGACCTCATCTGATCAACTGCTTTAAGGCATTTCTCTTCAGACCCACTAGTAAGAATTACATTGAGGTCTTCCAAGATATCTCGTCCTATGAGGTTTGTGGCTATATCTGCAATCAGGGGTTATATTATGCCAACTTCCCCCTCTCCTCCCTATAAAAACTTTGTATGAATGTTCATTAAATGAGACTTGATCAGAAAGCCTGTCTTGTCTCCATTCTTCGCATCCCTTGTCCCTTTCCGTCCCCTCTCCTCCCTCCAGAAACCCACGCTGGCTGTCTCATGGTTCGGGACATCTGGTGCCCAGCGTGAGGGCTGGATACGGAGGATCCAGTGAGGGAAGAAGGCATCCCCAAGGAACGCGTTCCACAAGAATTCTTCACTCTGGACACGCCGTGGGAACCTGCCTCAGCTACAACCAGAAGTAAGTACCGACGTCTGATTATGGGACAAGAATTTAGCAGGCACGAAATTTATGTTAGGCAATTGCAGGATGCCTTACGGACGCGAGGAGTAAAGGTTAAAATAGAGGATCTATTGAGATTCTTTGAATTTATTAAGGAAACCTGTCTTTGGTTTCCCCAAGAAGGAATAATAGTTATTAAAGGATGGAAAAGGGTAAAAAATACTTTAGAAGATTACTATAAGGTCTTTGGACCCGAGAAAATTCCTGTTACAGCCTTTTCCTACTGGAACTTAATCAGGGAATTAATAGATTCAAATGAATCCTCCACCGAGGCTGCCATAAAGCAAACTTCAGGCCTCCTACAAGGCCCCTCTCCGGAGCCTCCCGGTGATAAAATAATTCCCCCTAAGGAGATAGACCTTATCTCCCTTGACAGTGACGAAGAAACGTCACCCAAGACATGTTCTGAGATTTCAAATCCCAAACATGTTAAATCAGAGCCTAACTCTAA